>NC_087246.1:25223750-25570000 GCF_037042905.1 Lytechinus pictus
TTGCATATTGTCCAAAGGGATGTGAGTGCTGCAGTGGGATCTAAATCCTAGACCCAGTTGTTTTTTATACCAAGACGTAGAGTAGCTCTCGGACTTATAATTACTATTGCAACATGCTTGAAACATTTCAAAGGTACCAATTACATAATATCAATCCCTGATAAACAATAAATTTAATGTGAATAAATGCAATACCAAACCTGATCGTAATGTTAATATATATCTAGGCCTACATGTAAACCTGAACCTACAGGCTGATGACATACATGTTATCTAAAATCAAATCTATAGTAATACTATCTCAACAATTCAGATCTTAAGATATAGCAAGGATCAAATGTCAACTGAGTAAAATGTTTTATTGAATGTATCCTGAGTTAGAAGTGATCTGAACCTCAGCAATGGGTGTGTCCATACCACAAAAAAATTACATGTACAAGGAGGCTTGGGGTGAAATTACTCCCAAAGTCCTTGAAAAAAAAGAAAAAAAGAGCCCAATAATTTCCCATTTGGTCCAATGTAAACTGTAATCATTTTGGCTGGTGAGCTAAAAAAAAAAGATAGTCAAGGAAGTAAAATATGTGATATTTTTTCCTGGTTGATACTTTCCTTTTTGAAGGCATATATAATACACACAAATCGCCAGCCTAGTGGCATATATTTGAATGGTTTTGAGTAATATTAAACATGGTTTTGAGTATTACTTTTAAAACATTTATAAGCAATGGTAAGTCCACACTTTGCCAGAATATGGGGGGGGGGGGGAATAAATTGACATTAAATTCTCGAAAAAAATAAAGGATAGGTTTAACCCCAGGGTTTAACTACATGTAAATGTGTTACAAAGTGCAAATTCTGGCCCAAAGAAGATGAGCATGAATGCATCCAAAAACGCAGCAAGGAGTGTGGGCTTGACATCCAATTTATGCTGTTAAAGATTTGGTATGGACACAATCACAGCCCAGTCAAGACAACGCTTCCTGAACATCAAATACTCTGTGTATGTTGGATGTTGTAAAGGTAATATAGGAAGGCCATCTGTCCTTGCATCCTTCATTCTTTATTTCACTTGATTGATCAAAATTGACTGCACCTTTACAATATCCTACCAAACATAGATATTGATCTGGCTAAATACAGATCATTGGCGACAGTATGGGGGCATTCATGAAACAGAATGATGGTCAAATCAGTTTCATGAAATCTAGTATATGTATGTAGCAATTTCACCGAAGATTGATATTAGCAAACATGTGAAAGTATGACAATGAATGAATTAGTACTGATTTACACTCAATGGTAATAAAACCAAACAATGAAATAACTTGTCACCTAATTTGCAGAAGGGCACTGTAGAATTCTATGTAGATGGCAGAAGTGTGTTATCTGAAGTGTGCGTTACTACAGTGCGTATCAAAAGAAACGGGACAGATTTGAAAAGTCTATAAAAAATTTTGTTTCAAATTATGATGTCTCTATTTTAGTGTTAATAGGTGCTCTTAAGTCTTATCTTTCAAATGCCATTAACAAAAATTAGTTTCGTTCATGCTTGAGCGAACACGGAATGTTTTTGTCTGGGGCTAAAAAGGAGGCTTGCGCCAAAATGGCATAAAATTATAAATATGATGATCAGACTTCTTGCTGATCAGCAGACTTCCTCTTAAAGGGGAATCCAACCCAAATAAAAACTTGTTTTTATAAGGAAAAGAAAAATCAGACAAGTTGATAGGTGAAAGTTTCAACAATATTGGACAAACAACAAGAAAGTTATGAATTTGTAAAAGTTGTAAATATTGGTAATCACTATACCCATGGAGACTTCAAATTGGCCGCATATGGGATGTCATAGTGATGTAAGGCAAGGACTACTCTTCCATGTACTCCAATACATATTATGGCTAAAATGTCATTTTTCCTAAAAGTTTTATTTCAAATTATATTTTTCTTTCATGAGGACATAAAACAATATACTACCTGGGTTATATTTAGATTACTGCCCCAGGGGAATGGGTACTTCGGAGAAAACCACAAATCCCTGATAATAAAGTACATGGCCTATGGGAAAGTTGTCCTTGCCCCTTGTCATAGTTTACTTACCCAGTTGCCAATTTGAAATCTACATAGTATTAGTGATCTCAATTTTAAAGCAGCTATAACTTTCTTATTGCTTGTCCGATTTCTTTCAAACTTTCACCATTCTGTTTAATCTATTTTTCTCCTTCCCAACACAACATTTTATGGCCAAGGCTGGATTCCCCTTTAACCTTTTCATCATCTTTGCAATAATTTTCGAATTATGCGGTCAAAATTCATTTTCAATCTGTTTATTTGCTTGAATTGTTCTGTTGCTGTTACTTTTTAATATGTTCTCTTATAGCTTTGAATATTCCTTCTTTATTAAGCAAAAACTAAAAATTTTAACCGTAGTATGGGAGAGCGTGTATTTTTTTCAAATCCTTTAATTGTGTGCTACAAAGGTTATAGTGCCTTTGAACAGTGGCATGCAGATGGGCGGGGGCTCGGAGGTGCTCCCCCCCTTCAATAAAAATAAAGTGGAAAGGAAATAAAAGGAAAGATAGAAAGTGAAATATTATTTATTTTCTGAATATTATGTCAAAATCTATCACAAATTGGATATTGTAACAAAAAAGTGGAAATTTTTGCTTGCTCGCTTCGCTCGCTCACAACTTTTAAATACATTTTATCCGATCTGCCATATCTAGCAGCTTCAAAATTTACTCAATACACCATTGCCATTGAAAGACATGAATCCTTTCCTGTTTGTCCTGTCAAGCACATAATTAAACTTGGTCAAAGAATCAATAACCCCTTGAAAATAGGATTCATGTTTTTTAAAGGTACCATAACATAATTCGTTCCACATAATTAAAGGATTTGAATAATTACAAGTTTTCCCAATTAATAATGCAAATCTTCTTGCTTGGGTTGACAAAAAGTCTCCTTTTCTTTTTTATGAAGGAAAATTCAAAGGTAAAAGAAGTTTAAATGAAAAAACAAAATAATTCGAGTAAATAAATCAATTTGTAAATGAAATTTGACAGCATAATTCAAAAATCGTGGCAAGGATAATGAAAAGGTTAAGAGGAAGTCTGCTGATTAGCAAGAAGTCTGATCATCAAATTTCAAATTTCTGCCATTTTGTCGCAATCCTCTTTTTTAACCCCCGACAAAAACGTCCCGTGTTCGCTCAAGCATGAACAAAATTTATTTTTTAAATGGCATTTCAAAGATAAGATTTCAGAGCATCTATCAACATCAAAATATCGATGTAATAATTTGAAACAAATTTTTTTATAGATTTGTCAAAACTGTCCGTTTTTTTTTATACGCACTGTATTGGTAGAATACATATAAGCTAATGCCTTTCTGCTATCTATTACTTACATTTGCCAATGAGAAAATCATCCAGGGTTCCAACTAGACTATCTAGAATCTCTGACTATCAAATAATCATCAAGTCTATGAAAGAAGAATGACAGGCAACTCATATTATCTAGCAGAATTCCATGTTCTATGATGAAATTTCATTAATGAATTGAGTTATCTTGTGGAAGCAATTAATCTGTCTGAACATCCCGGGGGGGGGGGGGGGGGGGCAGTCAAATGTATTGCTGTACATACACATGCGTGATCAAATCATTTCCAAACACCCACTAAACGATTTTTTTCTCTGTGTGCAAAAGAACCCCCTAAACAAGTTTTTCGCGGGTTTCATTTACACATTTGGCCCCTAAACAAGTTGTCGCCAGAATATATGACACCGGGGGGAAAGGCTTGGGGGAAAAACATACCAGGAAAACGATTGGCTAGTCTTTAAAAAAAAAGCTTTGGGGAAAAAAAAAACCCTAAACACATTTGACCCCTCGATTGACCATTGACCAGTCTTTCAAAACCACCCCTTTTTTTTAAATCGGTGTTTTTGATACCCTTAACGAGTGCACGCACAGCCCCCGTCCAAAACTGAAAAAACACCCATTTTAAACGCGTTTTTTGGTCACGCATGTGTACAGCAATATATTTGACTGGGGCCATTCTATTTTCACTTTATTTTTTTTAGAGCATAATTCCCCCCCCCCTTAATGATGTTTCTGTAATGTGTATGAACCTCAAGTGCAATATTTCATCTTACTCTTATGTTATTTGATTATCTTTTGTTTATTCATAGGTATATATTTCTTTCATGTATATTGATTTTTTTTCTGTGAACTTTGTATGTGTCAGTCTCCAGACTGTTTTACAATGTCTTCATATAACAAACCTAATTGAATTGAATAAAATTGATTATCACCCGTATCAGACATCTGAGCTGGTCATTTACAAAACCGTATTTCCCTGTATTTTATTATTATCAGGAAGGGATAGGTATATTGTTTGTATTTTTCTCGGTCTCAATGCGCGTATTGACTTTGTATGCAGAGACGACGCAAAATATACCTTTGTATTTTCCCTGGTCTCACATCCGGGCCTTTGAGGATGCGAATGAAGTGATACGCTTCATAATGTTCCGTGCACCAACGATCTACGTCATAATAAAGACAACGCTGGATCTGGGCGCTTGCAAGTACGTCATAATGGTAAAGTGCAGAGCCTATAGACACTGATATTATCATGACACAACAGAACTCTATTCTTAAAAGATATCACTGTTATCATGATTTTTGCTCTAGATATCTGATTTGGATGATGATAAAAATATTGACTGCCCTTCTTTCGGGGAACATCAAATATATTGCCCTTAAAAGACCCATATTGCCCTCGTCTAAAGACTCGGGCCAATATGATTCTTTTGCTGGCAATATATTTGATGTTCCCCTCAAGACCAGTCAATATATAAATATTTCCTTCCCTGGTCTTAATCATGATCAGACTAAAATTGTGCAGGTGGATGTAATGTAATACATCTACCAGTAGTTATACAGCAGAGACCATGAAATCTCACACAAATAATACTAACAATAAAACCATTGAAGTCAATAGTGACTTCCATCTTAAAGGTTTTAAAGACAACAGAGAGACTGAATAAAGGTGCTTTCATATACATCTAATCACCAAAATTACCTGACATTTCCTAAATGGGAATTCTACCTCGATTATTCAGAAAATATATATGTACGCTGTCATTTGGCGATGCGAATTTGCGAAAGCAGAGCATTCGTAATATCCCACAAAGAAAATACCTACAAGTCACTAGATACTTTTCAAAATTACTACTTTATCAGGGATTTCTCTATGATGCAGGGATTTTGTGGGAAAGCAAATAACAAAAACTTAAGACATGAGCTAAGAATATATCAAACACCCTTTAGTAAGTGTTGCTGGCTCATATAACTATACAAACTATCTATTTCTGAGGATGTGAATGTATAGAATAAATAATCAGGTATTTTGAGGCCTGAACGAGTTCTTGCAATTTATTTTTGCAATCAGGCAGCTTGGAAAACACTCAAAGAGTCGACCATGTGTTACTGCATCTTATTCAACCAACACTATCAAATAACAGGTCAAGTACTGAAGAACCTTGTAGACAGATAGAACTCTATATCAATCTTAGGCCATACATATATCTATCAGCATGGCGTCTAAAAGGATATATTTCAAGTAATGGAGCCTTCTCTCAGATGGCAAGGGCGTTCATTATAGCAATTCATAATTCAAACTTCCCAGTAACCCAGCTCTCAAAATGCAATTTCTAATTAAAGTACAAACTTAATTAATCCAATTACAATTATGATTCAGGCAAGTATTTGGTTGTTTACCACCGATATGCACCTAAAAATAACTAAGCATATAAGTAATGCACAATTTTGTATCCAGACTTGTTAGATCAGGGACTCAATAGGTGCTTTCAGACCAACTCTATCACCAAAATTATAACATGTATGTGCCACACCAAAGTTGAAAATAGGGGGCTCTGGAACTAAATCTTGGTCTTAAAACCGGGGTCTCCGGGATGGCTCTTGGATGAATGATTGCTAAAAATGCAATGCTCTGGAACTGACCACATCAGGTCTCTGGAACTCATTATCGTTTGCATGGTAGCAGCTATGAAGCAGCTGTGTATTAAAAGGGAACACATGTCTTGTTAGATTCACATCGCATAGTATATCGGGCTCACAGAAATCCTTTTATTTCCGTGATTGGGCTGGCGCAGGGAGCTTTGGCGGCCCAACATATGGCTCCGCTCCAATCGAGCTCGTCGCTCAAACCGGCTGAGTAGTTTGTGATGGGCGCGCACTGAAACGAGAAACCACAAATTTGAGGGTCTCTGGAACAAGGAAAAATAGGAATTTCTATGGCTTTCTAAATTGGTAATGCGCTGAACAGCAATTTTGTCTGAGAACAGGGGTCTCGACTGCGGCACATACATTTATACTAAGTAGCCCCCCGCCCCCTTCGATTGGGGTACATGTAGATTTCCTGATCAGATAATACTCAGAATACTCAGGTATTCTCAGTTTTCGAGTGGGTGCTAGACCATACTGCACACACTCACTTTGAGAACCTAACCTGAGATCGTCTGGTTTAGGTGAGTATGAATGCAACATACATGCAGATTCTTGCAAATATACAGATATTTTGGTGATCGAGTGAGTCTGAAAGGACCGTCCGATGTGACCTTAGTCTCCTCTTGTTGAGGTCAGACGGAATGCACACCCACTAATCTCAGGTAATTTAACTAATCCAAGGTAATAACCTAGTCCCTAGATTAGGAGACAAGGAGCAAACATGTAACAGCCTCCAGGCTCTTCTCATTCCCATAGGAGATAATGTTTCTTGCCTCTAAAAGAAACGCATGCAAGATGAATGGCAAGGTCTCCAACAAGTATATCAGTACTGATTATTCAAAGGACAAGTCCACCCCAACAAAAAGTTGATTTGAATAAAAAGAGAAAAATCCAACAAGAATAACACTGAAAATTTCATCAAAATCAGTTGTAAAATAAGAAAGAAATGACATTTTAAAGTTTTGCTTAATTTCACAAAACAGTTACATGTATATGCACATCCTGACTGGTATGCAGATGAGTAGACTGAAATGCATCATCCACTCACTATTTCTTTTGTATTTCATTATATGAAATATGAAATATTCTAAATGTTTCCTCATTGTCAAGTGAAACAACGATTAATTCCTCCCTGAACCTGTGGAATTAGCATTGTTTAATACCGTATGGTTCAGTCAAGTTCAGTCATGTATGTAAAAAATGAAATATTGTATAATTAAAACAATAAAAAACAAAAGAAATAGTGAGCGAAGGACATCATCGACTGTCTCATTTGCAAGTCACTGAATTGTGCATATCACTGTTTTGTAAAAAAAATAAGCAAAACTTTAAAATGTCATAACTTTCTTATTTTATATCCGATTTTGATTAAATTTAATAGCATTATTCTAGTTTGATTTTTCTATATTGATTCAAATTTTTTTTCTGGGGTGGACTTGACCTTTAATAGCAAATGCATTTCAATGAAAAAAACAATCTTTAGTAAGGGTCTTTATCATACTAAAGATGCCACAAGTGTACATTTTCACAGGCTGGACAAATTTCATGATTGACATTGTAAAGATGATTGTGTTGAACACATCACAGCAGCAGAAAGAGGGTTGCACCCCCCCCCCCCAATATTATCATTTCTAGAGCATAGTACAAAGGGTTTTATGATCTATGTTGTGTCAATAAAAGGGGCATCTGATTTTTTTTTTCATTTTTTCTTTTTTTTTATTTAATCATCTTATCAACATTTGATTTATTTCCTTCTTTACTTTGATAATATAAATTATTTTCTTTAACTGGAAGACTTATGGTCCGAAGGGTCTTTTCCCTAAAATTGTCATGATCACTCTACATTTGAAGCACATCTCTTTAGTAAAAAAAAACAATCAAGTAAATCCAACTCCAGATACATGCAGGCCCTATATTAAGTTGAGATTACGTGTAATAAAGCTTGGTCTAGAAATCAATGTCAAGACTGCAACAACTGAATCCACGTTTTCCAATTCCTTTCTCCCTTTTTCATACCCTCACTTGTCCTTAAATCTTTGGATACTTGATAATTTCTACTTTAATAAATTATCAAGAAGTATATCAAAGAAACTTTTTACAAGTGTTTGATTTTACCTGGATAAATTATTAATCAGCTAATCGCCAAAACACATCACAGGAGATTATTCAACCTAAAATAAACAATTAGCAATAACTTCCATATCATCTTATCATCCAAAGATAAGATTATTTTTCATACCTCATATTTCAAATAAATGCCTAGCCTGTTTAAGAACAGAACAATTCAAAGCACAATTTATAGAAAAACAAGTGACCTGACAATGATAATTTATCAAAGGAAATCTATATTAGTTCAAGAATGGCAAGTTATTCATTAACAAATTTGAAAACCACTTGAAATATGTTTTTCATGCTTATCATCAGCACTGAGGCGATACAAGATGTCAAACCAGTAATTAGCAAAATTAATACCTGCGGCACGATGGAGTGCTCAGTTGATATGACCGCAGACAAGAACAACTATTAATATTATCATCTTGTGCTGCCTCCCTTGTCAGGTTCAATCTTAAGATCAGTTACTTATCCTACTTGTGATGCTTCACGCGACATGACATACACGTATGTACAGTAGATGAAGTACCATTTTAAGGGTTTACCACATAACACACAAGGCTGTTGTTTTAGGTTGATCGTAACCATAACTAAAATTATTAATCTTTCTTCTTAACCCATCCTTGTGATTTCTCTTAAAAATCATATGGTTTGGTATGAATCACGGTGGCATTGTGACTAATTACCTAACGTGACTACTAGTAGTTTTGAACGTGACTAATTACCGAACGTGACATGCCAAACATTGGGTTCAAGAGTGCTTGCAGAGGTGTTATAATTAGCAGAAAGAGTGTTCCATTTATACCAGGAAAACAAAAGAAAAATATACCTCCCAGACCACAGGCGATTCATCGCATGGCAACCAATAACAACTGATGATTTACCAATGAACGTACATGAACTAATAACTGACCTGACATGCAGTTATCACACTTTTTCTAATAAAAATGACTCAATAGTTGATCTAACAGACTAAAACGTATAGATATGAAATCTTCTGTTACTAAGGTACCATATATTAATAAATTTTCATTTTAATTCTGTTGAACAGAAATAAAGCAAACAGATGTTTAATGCATCAAATATGTGTCACCAAAATCTACCATAATAATCAATGTTTAAAATGAGTAAAGTCTACTATAAGTAAATAAAATTATACTTTCCAATTAAGATCAATATGAATATTAAATGCTTGGTGATATTGTGAATATGAGAATACCTGAATTTTTTTGGATCATTTCAAGAGATTTTCAGTGAAAATCCCTTGAAATGATCCAAATTATCAAAATGAAAAAAATTATCTTTATACATCACCTTAAGTGCATACCATGCAGGTAAAGTACAACTGACATTTGTTTGATGTAATATCATGCATGATGTAATCAGCTCATGACAGACTTGAACTTAATGATTCAATGCCAATCTATCTTATCAGCCATAAACAACAGGAATATTTCTATCAAAGTTACATGTACTTTCCACAACCCCCACCTTCCCTTCTTCTCATAAACTTGAAAATTTGAAATATAGTCACGTAAAAATTAATTTCTTAGAGGAGCTAAAAAGACCTGAAATTCCTCACTCTAAAATACACCATCTGTTGTTGATGAGGTTGGGATTCTTTTATTATTGGCATTTAATGAAAATTAATTAAGTGCTGAACCATAATATGATCTTTTCCATATAAAATGAATTTGACTTAAGTTAATAGGTTATGGGAAAAGGAAGTGAAGAAATAATAAGCTGGATAAAATCCTCCCAACCAAGCAACCACAAAATACACATATTACCAAAATGGTGACACAAATCAAAAGCCAATATACCCGTACAAACACATATTTTGAACCTCAAGAGAGTATTTGGAGACTGATTTTGTTTTGTTGTGACTTCATTGTAGGAAGAATTATTTTCCAGTTTTCATCTGAGTCACATTTTTATCTGATACCTATCATTAATGTCCTGGTTAATCTAGGGCTTCTTTCATATCTTTGTACAGTTCAGCAAGGAGTAATTTAAAGTACAAAACAAATCCTCACAACAGAAGCTAATTTTTTTTAAATGAAAAGATATTTTTAATAAGTAACACAGAAACTAGTAGAGGGTGATGGGAGGGAAGTAAAAAAGAGAGGAAATTTATTAGGAAGAGAGAGAGAGAGTTGAAGGAGATGGCTGAAAAAAGATGGGAGCAGAGTGGAAGAAGAAAGAAGGGAGACAGGATGGGATGGGGGAGGGATATGAGAGGGGAAAGGAGATTAAAGAAGCGGGAAAATAAAGTGAAAGGTGTCAGGAGACAGGGAAAGGGGGGGGGGGTGGCAATGACTGCGGAGGTTATGGGAACAGGGAGAAAAAGAAATGCAAATTCATTTATAAGGGTTTGAGAGTTCAAGTCCCTAGCAACAGCATAGATGCACCATAAAACAGAGTTAGGAGTCATCAGGGGAGGGGGAGGTTGGAAGGGGGACTAAGTGAACCATTTTTTTCTTTTTGATCATTTGATGATCATCTGGTTTTTAGAGCAGCCTGTTCCAATACACCCCCATCCTTTACATGCCAGTGACGAGTACATTTCGGCTCATGCTTTGATCAAGCATGCTCCTCGACGAAAGCAAACATTGATTACTCCTCCTGCAGCAATTTCCTCTATGCATTTCCAAAGGATGTAAAAATAGAGCCCCGAGGTAAATCATAAACCCTAACTGGAGCATAATGATAATGGTTTGATAATGGCTTAATAATTTTCATATCACAAAAGATGCAAGGCAAGCAACATTCATTCATTATAAAACCACTAATCGATCATTACTTTTATGAATGTGGCATTTGCCTATTAAAAGGCAATTTCATTAAAGTTTTATGCATTTCGATCTACTATACATTGTAGTTGACACTTCCATGAACTCTGGCCTTTTTACTAATCTTTACCCAACAGTGACTCCAAATTTCCAGGGAAGAAATAGATGACATGGAAGAGAAGCAGAACGCAAGTCATTATCATATCACTAATCAATCAATACTTATATGAATGTGGCATTTTCATAAAATCAATTTTGTGCAAGGCTAATATAAATGTTTTTTTTTATGCATTTTGGTCTAAATGGTTGTCTCTTCCATGAACTCTAGCCTTAAACTCAACTTTGACAGAACAGTGTATCTTCCAAAATTAAAGATTAATTACTCTGTGTTGAAAACGGCCAAATGTATTCGACTTTAAGTGACCATTTCAAACAATGTTATGTATAATTTTCTGAACCTCTATTAGTTGACAATAATTATGCGCTATGCCTATTTGCCTGTAAAATAGATTACTACTGAGAGACAAATTGCAAAACTATAACCATATAGGGCAAATTATCAAAGAAATACATGCACCAGTTTTACCAATATCTTCTTGGGAAAAAATGACTGAATAACAACCTGATTAACATTTATAGGCCTGCTGATTTACCCGAAAATCAAAAGAAAAATCACTGATTAACTTTAAAAAACAATGATTTCATTGAATGTTGTTGTAATAGTTCTAAAGCAAAATATTTAATATATTTTCTTTCTGTCATATAACTTTCAACCATTTTGACTTTAGAGCATGACTTACATAGTAATTTCATCATGATTCCTTCTCTTCCTTCATTCTATGTTTAGATAACTCTATACCCATTTCAAACATTCCTTTGAATCAGCTACAAAAGGATTATATGAACAAGGAAAACAGCAATATGTTTGAAGAATAAAAAACATGTTTGATTTCATAAATTGTTCATCAAAAACTTGGCAGCCATGCATGCCATATGCCGATATTTGCCTTATTAAATGTGCAAACATAAAGAATGCATGCACAAAGAACTTAAAAACTTGCTTGAGTACTATCGCCGAGAAAGCAAGCATATTATATTGTAGAAAGTAATTTGGTCAAAGTCAGTTTCAGATAATTGCGAGAAGAAAAATTCACACTTCTCTATTTTTTCATGACAAAAGATCAGAGGAGATGAAAAAAGTATGCAGCACTTAGAAACATTGTATCAAGGGCTATATAAATGATGCATATTGTTATTATCATGAAAATAGAAGTTTTCTATTTTTCCCAATTCCATAAACACAAATACAATCGATGATGACAAACAAACTTGGAGACAATAATGGAAACCTTTTTTTCAAACAATACGTTGTCTCCTTGACATTTTCCATATCAATAGAATCCTACATTAAAAAAAGAAAAAAACAATCAGAGTAGACAGGGCTATTTCTGAAAAAATAGGTCTAATTCTTCTTCTCAAGATAAGGGAGAAGTTACAATGCATGAATTTTAAAAGGGAAAGACTCGGAGAGTAGAGGGAGAAAAACACTACATCAGGTGCACAAAAGAAAGCCTTGCTCTTTAATCATCATATCTCTTTATTTTCATTACAAGACTCTTGGGGGGAAAGTAGCACACGAACGTGCTTACTCGATAGTCTTTCCGATGGAAGCTTAAAAGCAGCTAGGGATCAATTTGTGCGATGTATGCAATCTATATTAAAATTCAGTAGTGCCAACAATGTCACATCATACTGTCAGAAACTGAGAAAATTTTGATTTTTTTTTCTTCCAGTTATTTACCCAGTAATGTCAAGAAAACTTGACCAATTTAGTCTACTCACTGTCATAGCATTGACAGGTTTGCGAAAGTTAGATTAAAAACAGTTTTAAAAGTTGGTTAAGGCCATAGAAGCGCCTGAATTGGCAAAATGCAATTGACATTTTTACTTAGGGTATAAAAGCATTAAGTGCTGTTGTGAGAACAAACAGATAAAAGGAGAGCAAATATCGTTCACTCATCATCAAACAGACGGACAATAAATGACGGATCGGCAAAATGGTTTCAAATCTTTTATGGGGCCGCATAACCAAACACTCAAATACAAAATGAGGATCTGAATGTCAAAAACGAAAATGATTGATCAGACTTATGATATCATACTACTCAAAGTGTTTGTTTACAGGGATAAAAGGGAAGTCGAATAATTGTGGAATTGCTGTTTTTTTTCCTCGACTATTAATAAGATACAATAGACCTTTTGGCACAATAGCCCCGAGCTGCATAAGCTAGCGAATAAAATTTCTGCTTCTATACAACTACTGCTGCTCCTGCGGATGGCAGGAAGTTTTTGCAACAGCAACGCAGACACTTTCTGGAATGTAGAGAATCTATTGTCAAAATGCCCTTCGTGACAATGATTAGTGTTTTCATTCAGTGGTGGGTGCCGGGAGCGCAGAGCATTGAAAAATCATTAGAGCATAATTATGAAGACATGCAATAATTCATATACTGTCATTTTCTTTACCGTACCCTTTTTTTAATTACAATTTTATGAATGTGAATTTTAAAGTAAATAAAATATATTTACAGTCGTAGATCTTTTATCAAATCATATTTATATCACAATATAAATGTTAGTGTAAAAGATCATCTGCAGTCTGCTAAAGCTAGTAAGAGGGCTTTTAGCTAGGATATTGCCCACCTGTCCAGTTCAGTGCTACAGCATCATTAGCATTGCTAGTATATGCTTGTACAGGGGGAAACAAGTACGATTTGTTTGCGAGCTAGCATTAAATTTACAATCGGTAGTTAGATTTTGTTTTGTAGCCACTGCATGTGCATGTTTTGTTTTAGCATATCAATTTTTTTTCCGCACTGTCCTTACAAATTTAAATATAATCATGATGCTTTTAAAATGCATCACGAGGCCCAAATTACCGGCAGAAAATGAGAGAGGGTGGGGGGATGAAGTGAGAATTATTGAACACCTCGTGTTCTGCACAAGAATCATGTATTTTTACCGACACCATGTGTATCAGATCACCTTAAAAACCTGTCACATGTCGACCACAGAGTCATTATCACTACTCTAAATCACATCAAAATATCTCACAGACCGCCGAGTAATTGATCACTCCTACACATGACATTGCCAGGCTCAAGGCTAGTGAGACAGGCACCTACATGTATGTACCACACCTTAACATTCATGTATCAACCCTCATGGTCATGCCCCGTGTCACAAGCCTCCAACGCTCCATGCACACGAGGTGTCATTTGTTTGGGTGGAACAGCGGCGCAAGTTGAGTCTTTGACGTGCAGCATGACGTGAGAGAGTGACGTCTTACACGGAGAGTGTTATAAATACACAAACAGATGCAGAACATGAAACAGTGGTGCATTATCCATGAGATAAAAGTGCATTCACAATGTTGACTTCTGGTAAACAATGGAAGAGAATGGATTAATAATAACCTTTATTGCATTCTACATGTATCATGGGCAATTCAATAAAAATGACACTGACATGTTGATGTAAAAGGCAGTATGATCATGTCTGAAATTGGGACAGTGGGATTCCACTATCTTTTACTAGATTCCCTTCAGCGATAAGACCACAGGGGATGGGCAGGGGCCATTGCACCCCCTTCATTATTTTCAAGTGTAGGCCTTTATAGTAGGATAAAAGACACTAGAAACAAAGGGGAGAAAAGGGAAGGTAAAAGGATAATAAAAAGAAGAGCTCGAGCTAAAATGTATGATATAAGCCAACTCCTAATTCAATTACGAAAAAAATATGACACCTTTCTGTTGTCTTGACCCACCCACACCAAAGTAAAATATCTATTGTGTCCCCGTCTCCTGAAGCTCCACTGATCATTTGCTTTTTCACCAGTGATATTGATACACATTCCTCTTAATTATCAAATCCGGAGTAGATGAGAAGTTAGAGCATGGACCGAGGCCTACTGGTTAGAAGGAGAGAGAGGCATGTGAAATGTGAGGAAAGAGAGAAATGTTGCAGGTACCTGCCAAATTGGTGGCATTTAATATGACTGACCTGCAACGTTGCACAGGTGAAGCAAAACTAGTGGATTAGCAGTTTATATTCAGTACACTACTTACATGTAGAGCTAACAGTTAAGGGTAGGTGCTGACCACCGTGACCACAGGGATAAGTAATTGTTTCCTCTATTGGCATAAATCTACATCCCTCATGACAAAGCGTGCAAATTATGCAGTATCCTGGCGTCAAATCAATGGATAACTTATCCTGGTGAAGTTTAGAGAAGGGAGCTGTATTTAGTCTTCATGTTCATCATACGAGATGAATTTTTTTAGAGCTTCACATGTATAGAGAATGGCTGGAATGCTCCCCAGGGAGTGGGGAGAGGTCATAGATTGTGTGTGGGATTAATTTGCTGGATCCAATGACCAAGATGACAATAATTTATAAGCACCTCAATAACTAAATTTACTAACCGAGTGCAGACCTATGTAGAAGGAGAGGGCTACTGACTAGAAAAGCATGAAACATTTGAATATATTGGTGAGAAAATGGAAGGCGAGAATGTGGTCTCAAAAAAGCAAAATCACAAGTGAAAGAAAGGGTAATACAGGATGCATATAATAGAGAGGGGCAGGGAAGGGAAAGAAAGAGAGAGAAAGACAGGTGAAGAGAAAGGGGGAAAAGAGGCAGGAAAGATGAATATAAGGATTCAGAGGATTAAGTTGAAACAAGAATCAGCTCTTCATTAGCAAAGCCATGAAAGTAATGAGTTAATTTTATTACTCTAAAACACACGTTCGCATCCTTATCAGCTCATGGAGATTTGACTGCAGATTGAATCTAAAGTTACAAGCTCAACCCTGACGCATGAGGACTTCAACCAGATAATCATAATCAAATCTTTGAAAACGTGCTTCAATCCAAACGAAGGGCTCCCATACAGGGATCAGACTCCCCCACACCTTCATACACATGCACTGCATGGTCGCAGTACATGTAGATTTAAAAACTAAAACAAAAGACGAGTTGAAATGAAGGCTCTTGTGTATGCTGAAATGAGAGATAACATTTCTGAATCAGTTGGCTATTTTGGAGCAAACACAGCATTAATAAGACAATTAGTTGTACCTTAATATCATGTTTATTGCAGCTTCTATTTAATAGCCTGGTTACAAAATAGTGTGATAATTTTGTTGCTCAAAGCTTACAAAGCCACCCTGTATGAGATGATGGTAGACAAATCAAATAATATTAAAGCACCACAGGGAGATGGGATCCAGACAGCAACGCTAGATGAAAGCTTTACATCAACATAAGATAACATAGAGACACCTGGGAGACTTCAGTGTGAGGAAGTCTGAAACGGAATACCAGAGAGGAATTACTTTCAGTAAATTGAGGAGAGAATGTTCTACATCAGACAGAAAGGTTGTTTACCTTAAAGGTGTTTGCCTCATTTAAAAAAATAAATAACTGAAGTGATTAACAGAAAATAGGACTATTTAATTTGATTAAATTTGATAGAATCCATAAAGCTGATTCATGAAAAATGATAATTCAGAGAGATGTAAAGGAAAACTATCATATATGAAAATAGAAAATTAGTATTTACTACTTTTTAATACATTGATATCACAAACTTATAGACCACTTTTTAAAATAAAAAGTATAAAGTAGTGTTAACAAATTGACAAGGCCTACAATTTGATGCGGGAGGGGATGAGGAATATGTTTCATTTTTATGCAATCAATATTTTGATATCTAAAATGCACATTAGCTCCATTCCCCCTTTTGATTTTTATCACATACCCGCCACATACCATATCTCTCGTCATCTTTATACTCCCAGATTATGTTGGAAGGACACCCAAGATATCAAGTATGCTTGACCAATTTACAAAATCAACCCTACAGAATAAGCAATCTCAGGATGTACATGTACTTTTGGTGATTTCAATTTAAAGATTATGCAATGTCATTGTAGCCACTCATATACTTCTCCTTCACCTCCTCCTTCTCTGGCTTCCCATCTTTCTCCTCCAGCAAGACTCGTTGTGATTCATACACTCTGCCAGAGGTGGATCCAGGGGTGGAGGAGGGCTTCCGCCCCTGGAAGACACATCAATTGATACTATACTATTCCCGTGTGGCACTTTCATGACTTTCTTTGTCAGATGTTTTGTTTTTGAGAGGGGAAAAAAAACAGTAATGAGTTGTTAAGCTTCTATTCTTAGAGAGGAAATTGTTGAACTAATTTGAAAATTTGGGGTTGATAATCTTTTAGGGGGGACCTTGTCAGATTTTCAGAAAATAAAGACATCAACCAATTCTATCATGGCCCCTGCATTTGTGAAATTCTGGATCTACTGCTGGGTTCTGCATCATTTAATTCAGTTAAGATGAATGACATGAGTACATTTAAGAGCTTCAAACTGACGCTTCTGAAAGTGATGTTTGTTTTTCACATGGTGTCAGAAATCACTTGCAGGTAATGTTTCCATCATCTCATTTGGGATTAGAATGACATGCATGACTTGCCTGACTTGTATTGACATCCATTCATTGATTCTCATCTGAGCATTCATGGACATGTCTAATAACTTGAATAAAAAAAGAAGGTGTCTGACTGTTGAAAAATAGGTCATGTGTTCATTTAGCCGTCAATCATTAGGAACCTTACTTATCATGAACTATAAAAGTAGACACTTCATCGAGAGTGTCATGAGCAATGCCTTTCCAGTCTAATGAATATATATGTCTTATTAATGACGTTATTAACCTGGCTACAATATTGACCTGGGACGTTACCAACCATGTCTTTTATCTTATCTATTTCCACCTCAATGACTGAGCAATCTTCATCATAAAACCAGATGGGGAATGTTCGGATGTATCTCCTTGATCACTCTATCGGGTTTAGAGTTGAACTCTGAAGACAGTTACTGTAAGACACTGTTCTCACTACCGTCCTAAAACTAGTCAACTGAAAACTAGTTTAGTGGAAACGTGTAATGAGAACGGTCGAAGCAATCTTGGAAGCGATCTTCCAAACTGCTTCAGAAAACCGCCTTGCGATGTAGTTTTGAAGATGGCTTTGCCTCGTTAAACTGGTTTTAGCGTAAGTGAAGACACAACCGTTCTTCAGGAAGCAACCTTCGCACATTTCGAGCGCGCTACTCCACACACTGTATGTGGAATCCCTACGCTGCAGTTTCAAATTTGGCGCGAAAGATGTGACCCCCTTTGAGAGCGTTCCCATAGCAACAAGACCACTTTACGTAACTAGGTTTGAAAACCACTTTCGGCTGATCAAATGGGAATGCCAGCAAAGCGATCTTCCAAAGTGGTTTCCTGAACCGATTTCCAGTATTAACTAGTTTTGAAAGTATAATGAGAATGGTGTCTAAGACAATGGACTAGACCTA
This sequence comes from Lytechinus pictus, assembly GCF_037042905.1. Lineage (NCBI taxonomy): Eukaryota > Metazoa > Echinodermata > Echinoidea > Temnopleuroida > Toxopneustidae > Lytechinus > Lytechinus pictus. The sequence goes on from NC_087246.1 coordinate 25,242,118, forward strand.
GGAATACAACCTTATTTTGACCCCATTCACATGACCAGGAAAAATGAGAACATATGTGACATGGTTTGTCTAAATCAGACAGAAGTCGCTCGATACCGAATTGAGAAAATGGGTAAAATGCTAAAAATCTTCAAAAATGTCGAAATTTTTATTTTCACCATTTAGGGATGTTTAATGTTTCAAGTATACTCTGTCAAAAAATCAATCGAAAATGATAACGGGAAAGTGTCGAAAAAGCCGTTTTTCTGCGAGTGTTTTTTTTCGGTCAGTTCGAACTTTTCTGACACTCCGCTCGTTCAGCAAGCTCAAATCTTCGCGCTGTACTAAGCTCCGCCCCTAGCAACGTACGCCATTGTTGATTGGCTATTCATAGTACTCACACGCAGCCGGTGCATGAAGGGGATTATTTCGCTGAAATCGATGAGCTGGAGTTAAAAATTGGCATCCTGTTAGTAAACTTGTAAGGCCTCAGGCCTTTAGAATTCGCATCCCGTTAGTAAATCTTTCTTAACAGGCATGCTTTTGAAAAGCGATGCTTTTGATCTATCTTTTTGAAGCGCGCGGGCGGGGAGGTTGTAATAGAACTGGGAAGGGCGGGGGCGTGGGCGATGAGCTCGATTATTGGGTCTCAATAAAAGCCAAGGACAAAACGTATTCAAAACACGGTTTGTAAGTGAGGATTAATTTCATTGATAATTACAAAGGATATGCTGAATTGAGAAATAATCTTTTATTTAATCTTAGGCCCATTATCAGGATTTTTTTCATTCAGCGTTAAACTTGAGATGGCATTTTCAAAAGAATGATTCTCAAATCCTTTAAAATATTGATCGTCAGTGAATGCGTGTTGATTTATTAGTTTATTAGTTCAAGAGAACGAAAGAGATAAAATCTATCATTCTCCCCTTACTCTGTTGGTTCACTGTGTATTCCCATGTCTTATTTTTTGTATGGTTCTCTCTGTTGGCCATTGTCATAGGTATTTATTTCATATGTAATTCATTATAACTATTGTTATCCGAGGGGTCTACGATCCAGCTTCTAAGTGGACCTCTCCATTTCCAGCGAAATATTATTAATTCACAATAGTTTTTTTTTTATTGCAATGAGTTTTTATCAATTTTGGTTCGCATTTATAAATGTAACTGAAAATATATAAATATAACTGAAAGGTAGATTGCATGTATTCTACCTTGCATTATTGTCATGATACTTGTATGAAATTTGTATTTTGGGGGAAATGAGAAAAAAAAATAAAAACTGAAGTGAACTAAAACTGTAGCGGGAATAATCATAATCACTTATTCAAGATAGGGAAAGTGGGATCTGGAAATGTACACTTTGTGAACTTATAGGGATTAGAATCATATCAAACCCTTTATGATTCAAACCTCTCGCCATCAAATTTTCTCATGTCGTTTGAAGAAACGATAGCATTAGCGAAATGTTAACAAAGATACCAACAAATCCAATAGACAGATGAAACAAGAAAAAAAAGATTGATTGCTTAATTAATCACAATCACCAACGATAATCGTGATTCAGGGTAACTACAATGATAATGATAGTATAATACTAACGAAGATAATGATAATACAAAATAAGAATTATAATTACAGGGATGATGTTGATGATAATCGTGAAAATGATAATTATGATAATTAAAAGAAAATCAATAATTAAATATATAAATCAATTTGAGCTTGTACTGCCTTTTCCGTATCTCAACAGTTATGGCTATCAAAATAAAATAATTCTAATCAATTTAAGAATCATAAACTACTAGGCTTAATCTTAGTGTTTTCTTGCTATAGGCCAATAGGCATAATAACGTTCTCTGATGGGTGAGAAGAAACATGGCATTAATACTGAATCTTGCTTGTGGTTTAATGTTATTGCGATAGAAAATAATAATAAAAAACAAAACAAGCATGTTCGAGTTAGCATCTGTGTCTGGCTTTGGTAGGCCTATTCATGACGAAATGCTAACAACTCAATCATTACAACAACAACAAAAAAATCTGTTACGAATCCTACTTTTGATGGTGCAAGCATAGGCCTTTACGTAGAAAAAAAGACAGATTTGATAATGAACAATGAACGCGAAATAACCAAAAACAAGACGTATTAGAAAAACCGGTCGTATGCGAGGATTTATTCATTTCATTGAAATTATCAAGGATATGCAGAAATAAGAAATTTTCTTTTAATCATGATTACGATATTTTCATTAGCGTTTTTAACATTTTCAAAATAAAGTTTTTCAAATCCTTAAAAGATTGATCGGCACTGAAAGTGAGTTTTGCTAGTCAATTTTGAAGAGAACGAACACTAAGAGTTAAACGTAACACGTTCTTAACAAAAAACGGGGTCTATGAGTTGGGGGATGTTAGACTTCTTGCATGATTTTAAGAAACACATCTGTGAAAATATCCTTCATGGAAGAAAAATAAAGCGGAATAAAAACAAAGACGGCGTGTGCCTCTGTGTGTTGTTTTTTTACGGTGGTATAAACACAGTTTGCTTTACTCATTTTACCCCGGAATTTTACGTTTTAAACTCTTCTCATAAAGGTGATGAAAGTTCTTAAGATGCCACGAAATTGATAATAACTTCAAAAAAGAAGGAAGAGAAGAAGGAGAAGAAAAAATGAGGAGATAGCAGATAAAACTCCCGGATTAGACTCACGGTAGTATAGGACCGATACAGGCGCTGGTATAGACTCAAAAAGGTTCAGTCCGCATTCAACATGGACGCCACGCACAATCGCACCTGAAAGCACAATGTGACAATAGACAGAGAACAATACCAGACACGGCAAAAGACACACAAAATGCCTCACGGTCCAATAAAATAGCTTGTGTTTCTCTCTTTAAAAAACGTACACTTGATGGTTGAAACGATTACAAAAACTTATTTTCTTTGAGGAGAGATCTCAAGTATTCAGGAAAACCCAATTTTATTGTAAATCATTGACGGTTGCTAAGCACTTTCAGACAATGAAAGGATGAGTTTTCGCGTGAAACATGTGAAAAAGGCTCCGAGAAGTCTGAAAGCGGGCGAAACTTCAGAAGCGATTTTCTCGTAAAAATACTTTTTATGAACTCTCGTACCTGGGACATTTAAATCCTATTTTTTCAGCAAATACTATGTCCCTTAGCATGTGCTATATACCAAATTAAAGCTTGAGAAATGAAGGATCATAATGTTAAAAAAAATATGTTTGAAAAAATCGAATTCTGTCTGCTTTTGACAGGACGTGTCACATATGATCTCCGCAGTGAGATTGAACTGTGCCTTGGCAGTCTGTTCTTGGTGGTACATAAGACTAGAGTGCAATAATGCGAGCACCTACAAGTTCTGCACCGAGAACTTGATGAAACCAAAGTGCTCCAGAAGTAAGATTGACCTCAATATCAAAGATTATTCATTAAATACTTAAGTTATCAGTTAAGCAAAGTTAAGCAACCATCATCCCCAAGTGAAATATATATATTGGCCCTCAAAGGTTGGGGTCATGGCAACAAAGCTCCCAAGCTGCTCTAAAATAAGAGAACTGCATAAGATTGCACTATACAGGCCTACTACTCAGTCATACTGAAAATAGTCAAGTCAGGTAACTGTCATTTTTCAATATCATGGTATTCTATTCACAGGATTATATTTCTTCTGCAAACTTTTTTTCATTTGAGAAACGGGTTCCCCACAACTCCCACGCCCCCCCCCCAAAAAAAAAAAAATCAGTTCCGCATAAGAAGGTTCCAGGGGAATCATTATGTGTACATTCATAAACAAACCTTTGTCCCATGGCGGATAATATGAATACCGAGCTAATCTTATCGATGATTGAGGCGATATCCTCCAACCACTAACTAACAGCTATATCTGATTGCAATCCATACAGGCCATGAATCTGGATAGGAATCATGGACCTTCCTAAGTCCATGCTACATTCAACTCAAATAAGAGACTAAACCATGGACAAAGACACCGTTCTCACTACCTTCCTAAGACTAGTTTACTGGAAATTAATTTAGTGGAAACCAATTTGGAAACAAGTTTAGTGGAAACTAGTTTAACGTGTAATGAGAACGGTCGAAACGATCCTCCAAACCGGTTCATAAAACCATCTCGCGATGTAGTTTTCAAAATCGCTTTGCCTCGTTAAACATGTTAAACTGGTTTTAGCGTAAGTGAGGACACATCCTTTCTTCGGGAAGCGATCTTCGCACATTTTGAGCGCGCTACTCTACACAATGTGTGTAGAAAGCCTACAATGCGGTTTTGAATTTCGCGTGAAACGTGTCACCCCACTGAGGGCATTCTCATGGCAACAAGATCGCTTCACGTGAAGTGATTTTGAAAACCACTTTCGAATGATCAAATGGGAAAGCGATCTTCTAAACTGGTTTCCTGAACCGGCTTCCAGTAAACTAGTTTTAGAGAGCGTAATCATGGACATACTACAACATGGTATAACTAGAGACAGGATGACTCAATTAGAAAATAGAATGGATATGAAATGGTATTTCATGTCTATATTCTTTGACTGAGTGAATTGATTTATTTAATAGTAGCAGATATATGATCGTTCTGGCTACAATTCACTGAACAAGCGATGTAAAAGTAATCATCTTGATCTATTTCATGAAACAAAGCACACGGCTAGATAATGGTGAATAATGCCCCCACAGTCAGCAGAAATCATTGTGTTGTTGTATGCAAAAACAACCTAAGGCTTAAGCAGCACTAATAGGTGCATTGCATAAATGCGTTTTCTCAACGATGAGGTGCGCGAAAATGTTTAGCTAAGGGCATTCTTGCACCGATGAGACGAAATCACACTTCTGGTGAAAAATGGCCCCTTAGTCGGCAGAAAAACGATTCATGGCTTTTGAATTGATGTTCATGTTGTTCACACTGTCAAGATAACAGTCATGGTCATGAGCATATCTCATTAACTCGAGAGAGCATCATATGAGATTCAAATCATGGTTGACATGGTCCAATAAACACATACAAATCTAATCCAGTGCACCTTTTTGTTGACATGGAAGCATCTATAGGGCCGTCTGCACCAGCCCGAGTTTTCAAATAATCACGCTATTTCTGATCCAGCCAATTATGCCGATCTGAACAATCTCAAGATTATTTGAAATGGAGACGCAATCATCGCGATAGTTCGCTGGATTAATCTTGAGATTGCAATCCTGAGTCAGGATTATTTGCAAAATAGCGCGTTATTCATAAAATATCCAGCTAATTCGCAGGTCAGACACACTCGAGATTCGACTCAGGATAATTTATTCACGGCTTCAGACAATAATGCATCGATGCCTCGCTGGAGCAGGAATTGGTCTTCTTGCGCTGGTGGGAGATTATTCGCAAAGAGGGCTGATCGAGCTAAATTCTACAGGTTGAGCAAACTTGGGCTGATGCAGCACCGCTGTATGTGATGGGTATGCAACTGCAGAATGATTGCTTTGAAGGAATTTCATTTGACTCAACAGTATTATTCTACTTCTGCCTTTCCCATCCAAGAGTAACATATATCATGAATGAACTACCAACAATTCACTGCCTATAGGAGGGGTTTTATACAAGTCCACCCCAGAATAAATGTTGATTTGAATAAATAGAGAAAAATCAATCTAGCATAACGCTGAAAATTTCATCAAAATCGGATGTAAAATAAGAAAGTTATGACATTTTAAAAATTCGCTTATTTTTTACAAAACAGTGATATGCACAAGTAACTCAGTGACATGCAAATGAGACAGTCGATGATGTCCCTCACTCACAATTTCTTTTGTTTTTTTATTGTTTGAATAATACAATATTTCATGTTTTACAGATTTAACAAGGACTCATTTGACTGAACCATACAGTATTAAACAATGCTAATTCCACATGTTCAGGGAGGAATTGATCATTGTTTCACTTGACAATGAGGAGAAAATTATAATATTTCATATTTCATATAAGATACAAAAGAAATACACTGTATTGAGTAGATGACGTCATCAGTCTCCTCATTTGCATACATACCAGGATGTGCATATAACTGTTTTGTGAAATTAAGCGAAACTTTAAAATGTCATAACTTTCTTATTTTACATCCGATTTTGATGAAATTTTCAGTCATGTGCTTGTTGGATTTTTCTCTTTTTATTCTAATCAACTTTTTGTTGGGGTGGACTTGTCCTTTAAGTAACGACATGTATCTTTCATTATTTCATTGCGAAAAAAATATTTATTCCCTAGATAAATCAATTCTCTGTTTTCTTTGGCAACAAGATTCTGTTTCTCAAAGGAATTTGATATGAAGTAACTATTAAGTAAGTTAAACATGGTTAGAATGAAATAAGCAAAATAGCATTAAACTTCGGTCCCATAATAGTTTACACCATGCATAAAGGGCCTTAAGGCTAACAACTGAAAACACAATTCAGAAATTCACACTGTCAAAAATAATCAACTATAGTCACAACTGATGAAAAATACAGTGTGCAAAAAACTGCATTTCTGTCAATTTGAAGTGAATAGATTATTTGGATGAAAATTATTGAGGATTAAACTTGTTTGGAACATCAAAACCTGTAATTAATAGAGATTGTGTGTCTTATATCCATCCATCTCTCCCTGATAGGACAGATGGTAGCTTTCAGAATTCAAAATATTTCATATAATTATTTTTGGCTTGATTGCATGTGACATTGATAATTCAGAATATTCTGTTCCCGTAAAACAATCCCCGTGACAGTGAAATTCCAGCTATGCAGAATTAAAGTCAATGCTACATAGTCCACATACAGCACCACAATAACCACATTTCTCAAATTCTTATTTTGTTTGGAAATTTACCTGCCCTGTGCTAGTTAATAAAGGCTGTGGTTTGGGTGTTGAGTTCTCATTCAGCCTCAATTTTGCCACAATGGCATTGATTTTTACAAAATAAGGTACAGGACGGCAGAAGACAGAAATTGTGTTCTAATAGCTGGAAATAAAAATTGTTTCATAATTTTCATTGTCAATTGTGATTTACTACAATATCAAATAGAACATGCTAAAATATCAAATAAGAGTTGTGTTAGGAAAAAAAAAAAAACATGATATCAAATTAATTCCAGATTTGTGAACGTCCCTACTTACCAATGAGTATGCATACATTTGGCAATAGACGCTCAGCGACGTTCAGCAATCAGGATTTATTCATTAATGAGCAAATATCATGGCCCTCTAAAAGTAGATTATAATTGCTAACAGATATTTGGATTATCCACACATGTACTTTCAGGCTAAAAATAGGCATAAATGCAGATTTATAATTTAAGATATTTTAATCTGATCCTAAAACTGTTCCAAAAAATGAGATTACCGCTAGCCCACAGTAACACTGAGTGATACTATGGAGTTGTTGCAGGGAGGATTAGTGTACATGTATGTTTGCCAACACAATGTGATGACAAAATATGTATGCCAAAATACAAATATTTTTTTATTGTTTGTACTATATAAAACATTGATAGAGAATTGTTTTTACATAATTAAAATAACACAGCAAATTATACTCCATATAAAGAAAATATTCCTGTGTTACAGGCCTTGGCATGAATGGCTTGACCAAACACTAAACATCTGGACTGAAAGAAAATTAGAAAACTTTCACTATACTTTCAGGAGTATTGTGTGGAAAATAGGGAGCATGAATCTTCCTCAATATAAGAAGGGTTATTCTAAAATAATACTTAATTGAACTGTTCATGAAATGAAGGGTCTATAAACTAATTGATAGGGTAGACGAATAATTCTAAGGGAACGAATTGTTTGTAATTGACCTGGGTAATCCTATTTAGGGCCTAGTCATAGAAACGTCAGGGTGTGGCTCAAAGCTATATTTGGAAGAATGTCATCTAATCATTCCAAATGATCTAAAATTTGACCTTCAAATACTTTTTAACCCTCATTCTTTTTCCTTTCTAGAATGAATATCTTCATCTCAAAATACATTGATACGAATTACAGGTATAAGGTCTGCAGCTGGGCTTTCAATTAGGGCAATTGATTCCTTCTCTTCCCTTCTTTTGTCCTTTACCTCTCCTAGTATTTTTTCATGCTTTTGAAAATTTGGGAGGGTTCGATCTATAACCCCCCGAACCATCTGGCTACAGGCTTGGGTTATGTACTTTCTCACAAAAGCACACTGTGTATAAACTAATAATGTATAGAAATAGTACACGGTTCACCATAGACACCACAAAGTTTGTTGGATAGAAGAATGAAGAGAAGTTGATGAGAAATAAAAGAGACAGAATTGAAAGATGGGAAAGAGATAGATGAGGGAGGGGTATTCTTTTCTTGGGATATAAAAGTGATGTCCTTCAAAAGACTGAAAACCAGAGGAGATGCATATGATTTAAAGCAGAAGATTATTGAAGAATAATAAATTACAATAAAGAAGGGTTAAATCATAAACTATTACCAGATAGATGACGGAAGAGAGTATTTTTTTCTTGGGATAAGGTGAAGTCCTTCAAAGGACTGTTAATTAGATGAGATGTAATGATTTGGAGCAGAGAGTAGATGAGATGAAGAGTAAAAGATTAAAGAATTAAACAGTAAACTGGGCCATGATGATACCATGCAAAGGGAAGGGCTGGACAGCCTCTATGGAGAGGAAGGGCCAGAGGAAAGCCGATTAGAGGGGGGTTAATTGGAGACTTCTGATTGACTGCTTTATAGGGGAAGGCTAGGGCATGCATGGGGGTTTTGGTGGCAAAAACTTGATGAAAACAGTGTAGAATCGTTGACCTTGGAGTTGTGTTACAAGATTTATGTGCCAAATCATCTTTTAAGTCCTCCGATTTCCGGTGAATTGATAATTGGTTTGACATGTTACATCGATGGTCAATGGCAAGTTTTTGCAATTATTGGAAATTAAAATATATTGGAAATGCCCTTAAAATCACAATGAACAGCTGAGAGGTCATTGTCGAAAATTGGTGAACCGGGACAATAGATCGTCCTAAGATTCAGAGCTGACGAAAAGTTGCAAAAAAATGTTTGTCCAGAGTCACGTACGACACTGCTCTTTTGATTCACAGATTTCGACAAAGGCTGCTTTGTCATGAAGGGCTTTTGAGTTTTGACAATAGATTCTCAACATTTCAAAAAGCATCTGAGAAGTGGTTGCAAAAACTCCAAATTGTTATGTACATGAAGATTGATAAAAGGGTGGGTGTCTTCAAAATGAACATGGTGGACATATTTAAGAGAGATATATATTACTCTGATAAGAGAGTTACACAGCTGACAGGGCCTAGACTAATTAATGAGAGATAGGATTTACAAGAGAATTAATAAATTTCAGTTACATATGTGCATGCTTGTAGATCTTTATTACTGGGTGTGACCTAAAAGTAAAATGTCTTTATTTAAGATTGAACTATGGTAATCCTATATAATGGTCATTGTACTGCAGGGGAATGGATTAACTATATCACGGACATCAACTGGCCAATCTACTAATTAGCCATGATGACCCTCATGTACTTTTTACCCCTTAAGTTACACCCATTTGACATCCCTTTGGACCTATTTTTTCTATAGGGTAAAGTAATACACTGCAATTAGATCAGGGACTGGATGGTGAGATCTTCCAACTCTTCACCCGATATGACTCTGACCAAATGAACTTTGGCATGGCATTAGAGGAATGCAGCAAGGTCAAAATCAAGGGGCAGACTTCAATCACCAAGACCATGCCATTTCCAGAACAGACAGGTCATTGCATGTAATACTGCACGTAATTCTGCATTGATGAAATCAGGGTATGATTTATTGACCCACTCTAGATGTATTCAGACCACCTCTATCTCCATAATACCCGTTAAATTATGAGAACTTGTTCAGGCCTTAAAATACCCGATAATAATTTTCACATTCACACCAACCCAAAGTAGACCCTTTCGGGGTAAGTTCTTGAAGTTATAAGCATGCGCACTGTGGTCTGATTAGCAGGCGAGGCCACAGTGTCCACGCCCAACTGCATGCTCGGGTGAGAAAGTTCTCGTAATGAGCTTTCACACTGCAAAAATCTCCACAAACTTGGAAAATCCCTGTGAAAATTCTTGTAATTTCGACAAGTACCTACTATTTGGCAGGTACTCTCTTTCAGAGATATCACGAGTAGGCCTATTTTTTTTCACATTGGCTAAATTGCCTCGTATTTTCTGATCAGGGTAGATCACAGTAAATTTCCTTTCCAGATCAAAGGATAACTGGAACTGACAAACTTTGAGTTTGAGGCGGGCTGAATAGGCCTTCTGACAATGTTTTATCTCTTAGCAGTTAGCTGGTCTAGATCATGGATCCTAGGGTCCATGTTGAGATAGAGTGAGCATATCTCAACAGCACAATAGAAGTATCAGTCATACTTGTGATTTTGTCCCCAAGGACAGGTAGGGGTGGCTGGATTCGCCTACAGGGTCTATTTGCAACAATCGCCCTTACATGTATTTCCTCCTTCCAGTTCAACTGTACCCGATTCAACGCATCCTCCATCCTCATCCCAACCCTCCACCACTTGCTTCTTCCATGTCTTCTCTTGGGTAGCCCCTCATAATTAATCAAACAATGTAAAATGACTAAGAAAAGGAAAATGAAAGAATTGAAGCACTAAAGTGAGAAAATACCAGACAACATGTTAAAACATAACAAACGAACAGCTGAAAGAGAGCTCATGCTCAGGGCGACACAATTAGCGATTGAATCAGTCTATAATACTCAGCACCTGGCCAAGAAGAACTGAGTTTCCAGTTTCTTGCCAAGAATCGTTGAAAGTGAATCAGGGGATGGGGTTCCTATTTAAAGGGTTTTCCCTGCATGACTATCACATTCCAACTGATATGGGGGCCAATTCATGCTTAAAGACCGGAGTCCACGGCCAAAACAGCGATAATTCAATGGAAAGCTGCTTGGGAGATGAAGGATAAGAATACGCATGAATAAAAATGATTTCTCTTTCAGTGATGATTGAAAGCGGAGATTGGAACTGTACTGAACAACTTTCGAATAACTTGGTTGAAATAGAAAGAGCCTCTCTGGTGGATATGTCAAAATTATATCTATCAATTACATGTAGCTCTTCAGCTTATTCACCATAACTATCCATAGATCTTCACTGAGCTGCATTCGGATTGCTATCATTGTATGTAATTTACCTTGAAATAAGAGGCCACATTGCAAAAAGCATGGTAGGTCTCATCCATTTTTTCAAATGTCATTTGCATGTGTAAATCATAAAGAAATCAGTGTATTTTCAATCTGAATTAAAAATATACATTTATTGTGAAAAGTGGTTTCTTATTAATAACTTATCACAATTCAAGTGGCCCAGGAATATAGTATCATGTACAAAAGAGTCAGAGTATTATACAACATAATTATCTTTATTGTGGGTGATAGACCTACTTGTTAGATCATCAATTACATATTTCAATATACTAACTTATTCATTGTAAATTCTTAAGTCTCAAAAGTCGAAACATATCAAAATTCATACTGTCAGCTATCAAGTATTCCTATATCAAATCTGATTATCTTCTTACAAACAAAGGAGCTATTTTAAATCTATACATGTCCCTTTTTTTTCAAAGACAAATGTATGATAAAAACATTATGTAGGTGATAAAAAAGAAAGTCAGGATAATTTCAACTTGAGAGAGACTACACATTGTTTTACTTTACCGAGGATGTATGCTGAAGTATAATGTTTATGGATTTGCATCATGGTTTAGTTTGAAAATTTACAGTCACACAACGCTAAAAACACATTCAGTTCAAATACAGAGTCCTCATTCACACATACATGTGCGATCAAAGGCAATTCAAAATAACATCATAGATCTTTTTTCACCAAATTGCACATTCAAGCATTAACATTGTAACAACTAGAAAAATAAGAGATTTTTCTTGCACACAAACAACTCAAAATGATCAATTAACTTTTATAACAACTTCTGAATTCTTGGGAATTCTCCATAACAAGCACCTTGAAGCAGTGTTTAACTAACAGCTAAATACCAAGGCATTCTGACTCTGTTAACACAGGACAGGTGATAGTGATAGTCTATCACCGGTCATATAATTGAATCATATAACCTATGATTTTCTTATAAAAAAAAAGAGAAAGAAAATTGAATTCTATTAAATGCTGAGGTCAAATGAATTTGCATCGTCATTTTTTCACACCTGGATATAAATTTGAAATAGAAATAGCAAGAAATTTGTGTGAGATATATTTGATTTCTTGTACATCCATGTACATGTAGGCCTATATATGTAGGCATATATGACTCTCCTTTCGGGATTCATGAGAAAAAAAAATTAAGAAAATAAGATTATTTACCCTTTTAGTTTTAAACATGACCATTTTTTTTCAAACATGGAAGGATACATTTAAATTTTCAAATATGAATGACAACTGATGCAAATACATAATTCTGATCATAATAATTCTTTACACAGAAATTATTAAAACAAATTCAAAATTTAACTATTCCAAAACAAGTGAAGTGAAATTATCTTCTATTGATTTTCCGTTTGTATGATTATTAGCTGCCATAGCTCGGATATTGCAATAATAAAGTTGCAGACAACTTTTAAAGAGTACAATCCAAGCAACCATTGTGTTTATGAAATACGTCTACATTGATCAAGTAAATTATGTGTTTTGGTATGTTAAAAATTCAAGAAATCCTAAATTATAGTATTGCAGTTTGAAGCCGGCTCTTTATAAGACTTCAGTACACAGTTTATATTACTATTAAAGAATTGCAAAACAATGCCAAACATTCGGGCTATTTTTGGCAAATTCTCTCAGTAATTCTGGCCTTTTGGGATGTGCGAAAGAGACCTTGTCTGTCGTCATGATTTGATTAAATACATTCCCCCATACATACAGCATTGATCAGGAGAGTTGGTCTGATGCCAACATCTCTATTACATAGACTATGATGGGTACACAAGTTATGTAACATTGTGCAGATTTCTAAGTAATTTCAAAGGTCCTCTTTCCTATTAAAGTATAAGATATATCTTGAATCACTGACTCCCTTAATTTTCTTCTCTCCCCTCCCTAACCCTTTACCTCCCCACCCAACCCCACCAACCCCATCCCTAAGAAAGGTGCTGGTAAAAATTACATTTCTTGAGACGTCAATCACATTTAGAGCATGTGCTTTGTGTGTGTCTTCAACTCAATCTTCATGCAACAAGAATATTCAGATTGATAAAAACAGTTGAAATGAATTCATGATCGGAATCGCACCATTGCATCAATTGTGGTATAAAAAGTATGTTTTACAAAATAGATATAAGCTCTATCATTTTCACAAATGAGAGCCAAGAATGATATTATAAACAAATGCACATCTTCCCAGGGAACAAACAGGGAACAAAGTAACAAACACATTAAAAGAACAATAAACAATAGGTGAATTATCCAGCTCTCATTTGTGATAATGAAAAGTTAAATCCAGAGTTTTGCCCAACTGAGTGCCTCTGAGAGCCGAGACATGAAGCAGGAAATCCACACATTTATTGCAACAACGTGCCTACTGACGGCATGCTCCTAGAGTGATGAGACATACACAGAGCATGCTGGGCTATTCATAGAACATCTCTCTCAACACTGACAAGCAAGGCTCACTAAGAATCAAGTTGCACAAGAGGATGAAGAGATGCTCATAATTTATCTTTCTTCGACTGAATGGTTCACTATTCATGTTTAAATTCTTTCTTTTTGAATATATGTAATGTCATATTTCTATCAAATTTTCTTGTCTTGACAGAATGTAGAAAATAGAGGGATCCAGTCCATGCAACAGGTCTTTGGCCGTTGCTGATCTCCCACATCCATTGTCCGTGTTTTATTTTTATTTATTTATTTTTTTTTTGAATTCAACACCATGATGGCCTTGCTATACTACAGACAATGATCTGCACATTGAACACAATTGTCATAATTATCACAGATATGATGTATATATATTAAAAAAAACAATATTCAAAATGTGCGGTCATCATCATACTCTGATAATAAATGATAGTCTGAAAATGTGATTCAGTTTAAACTTGTCACTTCATGCAGTAGATCTATGCCAAGAATTGCATGTTTTTAAGAACAGTATTTCAATAAGCACAATCCAGATTTCATGTACCTACACATTAGCTGTTGCTACGTGTTGAGAAAACAATAAACCACAATAAACAATTAATAACCTAAACAATACACATTGCACATTTAGTCTAATAACGGGTGAGTGGAATCATTTACATCAAAGTAGTCATGGATGACATGAACAGTGTATACATTAACAGTTAACATATTTATAAAAAAAGTCTTGTCAGAATTGGCATGATGAGTGTCAGTGGAAGAAAGAAGTCTTGAAAGGAGAGATTTCCGGCACAACAATTCACAAATTATATGGATTCCCATTTTAGTTTCTTTTCAATGTTCAAATTGAAATATAAATTTCAAACTTCATTTCCCATTACAACAGGGTAGGCAAAAACAAAACATGTACACAGCAACATAATCATGAAAACAGTAATACACATGTTTGAAATATAAAGTGAATATTAGTAAATGGATAAGGAAAGTAGTTAAACATACAGACAGCATAGATCGCGAGTCAGCAATGGTGGAAATGCTGACAATTCTATTCTAAGTAATTACATTGAAACTGAATAAATTAGTTTGCCAGAAAACCAGTACAATGTTTGATCAAATTCTTAGAATATGCATTTGAATTTGCTGAAGTTAATAACACTGAACTGGACTGTACTTTATCATCAGAAGTTGGTAAAAATGGGGTTAAATAATAGTACTTAACCGACACGTGTGTGGATTCATGTGTCCATTCATATTTACCTCTGGCTCTGGAATCATGGACCTACAATAACAAGTAGGTCCATGCTGGAATGAATGATAGAACAAAATCATCAAAAGTATTTGGTGATTATGATTAAAATCATTTGATAAAATATTTTAACGTTAGAGTCTAACTTTATTATAGTCACTGACTATAATAAAGTTAGACTAAGTCAGGGTCAATATCCAGAGACCAGACATAATAATTAATATTATTAATGTCAAAATGAGACATATTAACGTTTCCAATCCAGAATGTGATTCAAGGAACATAGACACTAATCAATAGCAATCTTCTTTTTTTCGAATACGCAAATAAATAGTCATATCAATCAAATTGTTACAAAGTTAGATCAATACAAATTAGAATACTGCCAAACATGCTGGCGAGCAATGATTGGCGATAGGCCGCAGCGCAGATAGCCAACGCATGATGCCAGGGAAACCGGCGACTCACTTACCGACTTGTCCGGTGTATCCCCAATCACACATTTTCGCGTTATGTTTTTGATAACTGGCCTCCAAAATACAAAAATGCAGAGAGAGAAGAGATTAATCTCAACTCAATAAAGCGAAGCTTCTTTCGTCTGTGTCGGAAGATCAGAACAAAGTGGCAGGCATCTTCCGGACCTTGCTCACTACAAGATTAAATCCTACATATTTCTCTTCTATGGACTATGCATGAAAAGACAGCCCCTTCCATTGGCATTGTGCACTGGCATGACATTCAAGATCGAGATGGCGGCTCAGCTGTATGATCTGCGTCGTGGTCACGCCCACGTAGCAAGGGAAATCAAAAGGAAACATAGAAAATGGCTTCAGGTGGCTCCCCCTCTGGGCGCGGTTTGCCCATGAGCACGTGGAATAACATTGGTATCGTGTGCAAAAGAAATTAGAAAAAATTATGCTTATTTAATTTTGATACACAACTACAAAATTTCAATACACAACAAACAAGTTACAACAGCTAGCCAACAACTGCAAAACAAATCTGACAGAAGAATCAGCCAGAGATTCACGTCGCCCATCTAGCTGGATATGATAATTTGGTTTGGTATATAATTTTCCCCCTTCATTGATAGCTATAAATAAAGCTTTGAAATGGTAGGCCTATACGGTAATACTAATATGCCTGAACCCCCTTTTCATCAAAGAAAGAAAGAAAAAGATTTTATACAGTTACTTAATTATTTAATTTCCATCTTCACTTTTCAACAACCCACAACAACAACAACAACAACAACAGCAATCAAGGACGGAGATCTCTCCCCAAAGGTAGGGGGCCAGGGGCTGGAAAATTTGACAAGCAAAAAATAAAAAATAAGGTTATCACCCCAATTTTAAGGTCATTTCGACAAGCAAAAAAGGGGGGTAATTACCCAAAATGTAAGGTCATTCGACAAAAATGAATTTGATTAAGCAAAAAAAAAGGTTATCACTCAAAAAGTAAGGTCAACTTATATAAAAAGACCACAAATATTAGGGAGGACAATTTATATTGTGTCCCCCCCCCCCCCACTATTGGGTAGGGGGACGCGTCCCCCTGGGATTTCCGCCCATGACAGCAATAATGACCAAGAACCCCCATTTTAATAATCATTCCGGGCAGTCCACGCGCCCTATGGTACTTCACGTACCCCGTGATTATAAAAAAGGGTGTCGTGTGCCAATATCATGCATGGTACCGATACGTTATTGATTCTGGCTACCAGCATGACCATGAGATGACTGAAATATATGTTATTGTGAGTACTAGTATCGGCAGTGAAGTAGGCCGACGCCATAACGATAGGTTATGGAGGGCGCCAAGAAGTTCATGACTTTTGTACGCCCCAGCTTCTCTTGACCCGTGCATGTAATGGTGGGGGGGGGGTAGATAATGATATTCTGTTCTGCATAAACGAAGCTGAATATTATCGATGACAAATCCTACAGTAGACAAATAACCCATCATTTCAAAGCTTTTAAAAGTCTACTCTTTTATCTGGTATAACTGCATGGTATCATTCATAATTCAAGCATGCAATGAAGGTAAAAACAAATTAAAGAAAATCAAATTCTCTTTGCGGGCGGTATATTTGAATTAAAAAAAGTCATTAGTCTAAAAGCTTCAATATCAGGGGCCCGTCTTACAAAGAGTTGCGTTTGATCTGATCAATCGCAACTATGGAAGGCCAGCGACGTCAACATCTAAAATACACGTTTGTTCCAAATTATTACTGGAAATGATGTATACTCATACATTATCTGTTTTCTTGACAATTCACTATGCTTCTTTTTGTTTTCAAAGGACATAAAACATATCTCCGAGAGAAAAAAGTATGACATTGTTGGATTTCCATAGAGTTACGATTGATCGGATCAATCGTAACTCTTTGTAAGAAGGGGCCCTGTTCTTTAATAATTGTGATAGCTTAATCACAGAAAATGGGTCAGAAATAAAAAAAAATCCATCTCTTTCAAATAATGATTGTATTTCCATTCTTGTATGGTTCGCTTTGCACTGTTGTGCATGGCTGATCGTCAACGTATATAACAGCTTGCCTGTAAAACGCCTTCATTTTTTATAATGATTGTATTTTTAAAGGGGAATCCAACCCAAATAAAAACTTGTTTTTATAAGGAAAAGAAAAATCAGACAAGTTAATAGGTGAAAGTTTGAACAATATTGGACAAACAATAAGAAAGTTATGAATTTTTAAAAGTTGTAAATATTGGTAATCACTATACCCATGGAGACTTCAAATTGGCCGCATATGGGATTTCATAGTGATGTAAGGCAAGGACTACTCTTCCATGTACTCCAATACATATTATGGCTAAAATGTCATTTTTCCCAAAAGTTTTATTTCAAATTATATTTTTCTTTCATGAGGACATAAAACAATATACTACCTGGGTTATATTTAGATTACTGCCCCGGGGGAATGGGTACTTAGAAGAAAACCACAAATCCCTGATAATAAAGTACATGGCCTATGGGAAAGTAATCCTTGCCCTTGCCCCTTGTCATAATTTACTTACCCAGTTGCCAATTTGAAATCTACATAGTATTAGTGATCTCAATTTTATAGCAGCTATAACTTTCTTATTGCTTGTCGGATTTCTTTCAAATTTTCACCATTCTGTTTAATTTATTTTTCTCCTTCCCAGCACAACATTTTATGGCCAAGGCTGGATTCCCATTTAAGCATAATTTTAAATGGACAGAACTTTGTCATTTCTTGACTATTAACTTTTTAGATGATGAAATTCTCTTTTTGAAATTCCAGACACCGTCCCCCAGGTGACTTTCTGGTATCCTTTCTCCTTTTTCACTTTGTTTTTACTCATGAGAGTTCATTTGAAAGGAGATCAAGTCAGTTGACTACTGTATTATGTGAATAAGCTATATGGTAAATCGATACTTCTCGGTTTGGGATGCGCTCTATAGGGTAAACAAGTCTTATTCATATAGCAGAGGGTCAAAAGCTACCTGCCCATAAAGATTGATCCAGGGGGCCGAAAGTGGCCACCCCCTCCCTTATTGGTGGCGCCAAAAAGGGGGAAAGGGGCAGAGAAAGGAGGGGAGGGGTGAGGAGAAAGAAGAAGAAGAAAAAGAAAGAAATAAAGAAAGAAAATATAAGAGGAGGAATAAAAGTATATCAAGAATTATAAGGGATGGTGAATAATTAGAACCCCGGGGGGGGGGGGGGCACTCAGTATATAATGCATAGTGGGTATGTGCCGTGGAGGGCCGGACCCCCATTTTTACACTCAAATTTCCGTTCCAAGGCATAGCATTTTTGTCTTTTTTAGAAAAAAAAACAAAGAAAGCCGCTCCAAGGCGTAGCATTTCCTTCTTATCGAGAAAAAAGAAGAAAGAAATCCGTTCCAAAGCTTCGCATATTTTTCGTTACGCCGTTCCGGTCGCATTGATCTGCTACAAGGAGCTGCAATTTTGGTGAAAAGCGGCCGTAGAGCGCTTTTCGACCATCGCCTAAGCGCGAGCGCACCCGGCCGAGGCCGCGCTAGCTGCGTCATGCACGATTGCCCGTTCCATAGGGATGCATACGCACTCACAGAGATACGGAGATCCGTTCCGAGGACCCCCGTTTTCACAAACATTTGTAGTTCCGAAGCCCGTTCCGAGGACCCTCCTTTTTACAATAAGCCCGCTCCAAGGCCCCCGTTTTTTGCCTCGCCCGCGGCACACCCCTACCACTTTTTTGGTCGAGTGCCCCCCCCCCGGATTAGAACGTGGAACAGAATTCTGGTCTTCAGTCTCTAGGGATCTACTCCTCCCCTAATAACACTTGTTTTTATCGCTCTTCGATCTGAAAAATGTGGATGAAAATATTTTCCGCCCCCTCACTGGTGAATGCTGGATCCGCCCCAGGACCAAAATCCAATTGAAACCAGTTGGATTTCCAACTGGGTTCAATTGGTTTCAATTGGTTTTAACTGGTTTCAATTGGTTTTAACTGGAATTTAACAATTTCCAGTTGAAACCAATTGAAACCAGTTGGGCAACTGGAATCCTAACTGGAACCAGTTGGGTAACTGGAAATGACTTCCAATTGGAAATGATTTCTAACTGGAACCAGTTGAGTAACTGGAAATCCCAACTGGAACCAGTTGGGCAACTGGAAATCCCAACTGGAACCAGTTGGGCAACTGGAAATCCCAACTGGAACCAGTTGGGCAACTGGAAATCCTAACTGGAACCAGTTGGGTAACTGGAAATGACTTCCAACTGGAAATGATTTCTAACTGGAACCAGTTGGGTAACTGGAAATCCTAACTGGTACCAATTGGTTGAATTGGGTAACTGGAGATGACTTCTAACTGGAAAGATGGGTAACTGGAAATGAATTCTAATTTGAACCAGTTGGGTAACTGAAAATAAAACTAGAACCAGTTGGGGAACTGGAAATGATTTCCAATTGGTTTCCAATTGGAAATTTTCCAGTTACCCAACTGGATCCAATTGAAACCAGATAATTTGCATATTATCTGCCAGTGTGCACAGATTAATGTTGTATGAGATTCATCATCATTAACAATGTATCTATTTAATTCTTTTCAATTTCAAGTACCACACTTTTTAAAGATAAGTATTTAGAATACTTAGCAGTGAAAACCATGTTCATAAATGTTATAGATTATAATTAAAACAGATTAAAGGATAATTAGTACACCACTAACTGTTACCAAATTACATCAAATAAAAATACATATATTTGAAGATCTTCCATATAAATATATACATATGAAAATCTGTATTTTATCAATGCCCTTTACATTGGTATTAATAGACATATAACACTGCTTCTATGTTGGCATGAGCAATACTAATTAATTTGTAACTAAGTAAGTTCATTCCAACTGGAAGTTCCAATTGGATCCAGTTGGAAACCAATTGGTTTCAACTGGTTCCAGTTGAAACCAGTTGCATCCAATTGGTTTCAACTGGAACCAATTGAAACCAGTTGCCTCCAATTGGATTCAATTGGTTTTAATAGGGAAATTGGAACAACTGGAACCAATTGACACCAATTGCCAACTGGTTCCAGTTGCCCAATTGGTTTTAACTGGAACCAATTGGCAACTGGTTTTCAATTGGAACCAATTGGTTTTAACTGGAACCAATTGGCAACTGGTTTTCAATTGGAACCAGTTGTTCCAATTTCCCTATTGAAACCAGTTGGCCAACTGGTTTCAATTGGTTTTGCCCTAATTGGTTTTAACTGGATTTTGGTCCTGGGGCCTTTGCCCCCACCCCCAATTTCTATCCCTCTCCCTCTGCATGCAAACTAAAAGGAATTGCATGTATCCGAACTTTTTTTTTTCTTTCAATCTTTATTGATCAAAGTATAAATTACAATATAAAGCAAACAAATCAACAAGCTATTTACCATGTTTACATGATTAAACAGAGCAGCGGAATGTATCCGAACTTTATCTGAACCAACTATATGTCTTACATATTTACTTCCCCGTGAGAGGGAAATAGGGATCAACGAATGATCATTGCCGGGATCATGGCAGAGTATGAAATGATCAAAGTCATTGCCAGGTCAAATGCTATACATTTATCGAAAGTAGGCCTGGAGGCTACTTTCATAAATGCCTCGTTGGCATTTTTTCCCCGGAAAAGCCGTTAAAACCATTAGTAAACTTTTGGCCCGCATTGACAAAAAATTAAAACTTATTCCACTTTTGTGCGCAAGTTGAAGAATGGATTGCGAGTTTGGGAAGGTAAATTGCCAATTTGTCTATTGCCAACTTTCATTTAGTCTAATGCCATTCCGTCCATCAACATTTCGTCTGACAACCATTTGGTCTAATAAACATTTAGCCCAATCATCACTTCGTCTAATCACCATTTCGTCTATGACCATTTCGCAACCGCGTAGCCAGGATTTAATTTTGGAGGGGGCGGTAAGTGCACGCGAAGCGCGCTCCCTAGGGGGAGGGTGCAGGGAGGGTTTTTGATATCTCGTCAAATTCAAATCAAAAGAAGGCGTCTCTAGTACCCTTATCAACTCGAATAGTCACTTGCTGTGATTAAAAAAAAATTGTTTTCGAAAGAATTTATAAGCGCCCCTAAATGGGAAAAGATTGGAGAATTTGAAATAATTTCTCTTACCGCGCGAAGCGCTGAAGCTGAAAACGTTTTATGAAAATAGAGAACAGAAATGATACAATTATGCCTACCTTGGTCACATCAGATTTGAGTGTAAAAAGTTTGTCCCCATTAAATTCCGTTAACTCATATCGCAAAACAGAGTAGAAGACGGGTATATACAGGAAGTAAAGAGGCCCAATTCCTTCCCGAAAATGGCGTTGAAGCTCTGATTTTTAGAAAATTATCTGAAAGTTTAACCTGTTCTAATTTTTATATTACTTAGATTATATATAACTCGATTAAGAAGAAAAACGAGCTCAAAATGTGAAAAGGATGATGCAAGCTAGAAGATGGACATTTCTTTTCCCATGCTAGAGAAACACGGAAACCTCTGTGATTTATTTTAGAAGAAAAAAAAATCGCTCATATTAAGCTCAGTAATATTCAAAATTTCAAATCAATGGCGCAAAACAAGACGGGAGATGGATGTGCAGTGAAACAGAATAAAGTTTAATATCGTATATACTTTGCCAAAAATTACTTGCTGAAAAACGGAAGAAATAGCATTTGAGGACTCGGGGAGTGACGGTACTGTTTACCCGCTCCGAACAGAAGAGCAAAAATTTTGTGTCAATGCAATATAAAAAAAATACTTTTCATACTCTTTACACCCATGTATACTTCATAATTTCTGGCAAGAATATACGATTCCCATGGCCGGGAAGGGGAAAAACGGAGTAGAAAAAGGTGTTGGAAACAAAAGGGAATGGCAATTTTGATATTTTTCCCGCGCGGAGCGCGGAAGCAAAATTTTTAGCATGAAGAGATAAGAACGCCTCGTATAGGTTGTTATTCTTTTTGACCAAAAAGGAAGTAAAAAACAACAAAAGCTATACCTTTCTTCCCTTTTCTCCTTTCGCTTTTTCTTTTTCTCCTTTTTCCCTTTTTTTTTTTCTTTTTTGGGAGCGTTTTTTTTTTTTTTTTTTTGGGGGGGGGCGACCGCCCCACCGCCCCCCTGGCTACGCGCCTGCCATTTCGTCTCATAACCAGTTGATCTTATATTCATTTTATTTTCATTCATTTTACACAATTAACACTTTACATTAAGTCCAAATGGTATATGGACTGAATGGCTATTGGACCAACTGGTTATTTATAGACGAAATGGTGAGTGGACGAATTGGCATTAGACGAATTGGAAATAAACCTTGGGGAGGCCGGGGGAGAGTGTTGCATGGGTTAACGCTTGTCGATGCATTTAAATTCTTTATGGAATAATTTTAAAACTTTATCGGTTGAAGTCACATAATGGTACAACTTATTTGAAATTAATATTCATGCCTATACCTCCCTTTCAAATGAGCAAAATGTGTATTTATATTGTCGGCGAAGCGGCAACTTACAATCATCAAAGACGCGACTACAAAATTTCACTAATCCTTTTTTTTTTCATCACAGTTTAGGATAAGACTTGTGATAATTGCAAGCAAATGAACAACATTTTCACAAATTCTGAATCTCTTATAAGTTCATAAAGTTCATAAAGTCTAAAAGATCCTATAAAGTAACAGGCCTCTTTTCAAAACAATTGGTATATTTTAGAAAACCTCAATAATGCAGGATAACATCCATTATTATAGAGAAGTCATGATTAAAGTAAGGGATTCTTTTGATTTTTATTCTAAAAATCTTGCAGTCTTTCTTTTCTTTCCGGTCTATTTCCCCAACGCCTTCAACTGGAATTTATTATTATATTGCCGTTTTTTCCTCAAATTTTTGCATTTACAAAATGCTCTCACACTTGTCTTTGGCCCAGCATTTAGCAAGATCTATTTTGAATCGGCGTACCTCACAACCAGATAAACAAAATAATTCAGGACCATCAAAAAAGTGGTTTATGCATAATAATTGTTTTTAATTGGAGAGTCTGACTTTCAGAGAGGACGAAGTGACTTTATAGCGACAGTTTTCAGGGGCCACGGAACGGTTTTCAAGGGGGGGGGGCTGACCATGCGAAAATCACAATCATGTGGTGATTTGTACGTTTTTGTACACGGTTTTGGAGAAAAAAAAAGTCGGAGGGGGGCTGAAGCCAGGGCCGTAGCCAGAAGCATTTTGTTGGGGGGTGTACCAGCTAAATTTGCCAACTAAATTTGGCGTGACAGCGCCAACGTGAGCACAGGGGGAGTCTGATGGGGGATGTGCCCCCCCCCTACAATAATCACATGCTAAAAGATTTTGAATTTTTAAAATTGAATTAGTGGCATTTGGTGAATACTTTAAGGTAAATTATACAAAGATATACAAAGATATTTGCACTTTAAAAATAAACATTTTGGATCAAAATAGAAAGGCTAGTGTGCCGTAGTTGCTAACTTGCAGTATAATGATATACCCTATGCATTAATAATATCAAAATCAAAGATTTGTTAATTTTTTATTGACCTTCTGTGCAAGATGTCTCAACTAAAATTTCAAGTGCTACTGCTAACAGTGGCGTACCGTGGGTCACGGCATGGGGGGGGGGGGGCACCAGCAAAAATTTAGAGTCATTAAGTGGGCGCGCAAAGCGCGCTCAATTGCCAGGTATACTGACCTGATAGAGACATTTTAAGGACTGTGCCATTAAACGGATATGTATCTTAGTGATCAAATAATGCGAGCGCGAAGCGCGAGCTGAAAATGTTTGATATTCAGTCCTGAAAAGGGACATTATAAGCAAAGTTTTGTAATCATGATACGTACCTGTCTTACAAAACAAACAATGCGAGCGCGAAGCGCGAGCTGAAATTTTTTGTATAACTTAATCCTAAAAAGGGACATTTTCAGGACTATCTTTTGGAATTTATGAAGTGCGTACATATCTCATCATAGTCATCTAATGCGAGCGCCAAGCGCTTGCTGATTTTGTTAGAATTACACTGGCACATGAAGCACTTTTTGTGGTCATTGTAATCATGAACATGATACCAGGGCGTCGATCCATTTTTCAGATTGGGGGGGCAAAATCATTAACGTTCCAAAGGCGCTCGATCGTACAAAACACCCACCCACACACACACACACACACACACACACACACACACACATACATATATATTATATACACACACACACACACACACACACACACATATATATATATATATATATATATATATATGTATATATATATGTATGACTCATGAGACACAGACACGTATCTCACTACACAGATAGTACGAGTGCCGAGAGTGAGCTCAAATTTCTTTATATTCTGAGCTGAAAACTTGATATTCTAAGCATTTTTGGTACCAATGATTAAGATTTGTATCTAAAAGAGAATAGATGCGAGCGCGAAGCGCGAGCTGAAAATTTTGATATTTCGATCTGAAAAAATGACAGTTTACTGGACGTTTTTGATAAAGAACAAGCTATATATCCAAGAAAAGATGATTGCAAATTGAAGCAGTTCTTTTGAGGCTTAGAACTGAAAATGGGACATTTACATTCACCAATTTAATCATGAAAAGTATGGGTTTTTGCTACAGAAATGATGCGAGCGCGAAGCGCGAGCTGAAAATTTTTATATTCCAATCTGAAAAGCGGACATTTTGAGCACGATTTTAAATAAAGAACGAGTTGTGTATCTCAATCTCGCTTGCTGAACATCACAATCTTGTTTTTTTTTAATGCATATCCGGAATTATTGGGGAGGCAAAATGATATGTTTGCCCCCCAATATTTTCATTGGTGGGGCGATCGCCCCCCCCCCCTGCCCCCCCAGGATCGACGCCTCTGCATGATACGTATTTCACTAATGAAATATTGCGGGCGAGAAGCGCGAGCCGACAATTTTTGAAATTCAGACCTGAAGAGGGGCATTCTATATGGCTTGTTTGTAGGAATTAACTATTTCACTAATTAAGTGATGCGAGCGCGAAGCGCGAGCTGAAAATTTGTTATAATTAGATCAGAAAAAGGGACATTTTAAGGACTGTCTTTAGGAATTCGTGCACTGCAAAAACGCCGGTGTTAATTTAACACCAGTCTGGTATCTATATCGGTCCACACCAATGCGAACGTAAGCACATACTGGAAATGTTTTATTAAGGCCTTAAAAGGGGGCAATCACTTTAAGTATATAGTCATGAAAAAAGCATATGTCACTACATAAAACAATGATAACTTGAAGTGCGAGAAGATAGTTTGGTGCATAATCTTTGTGGACTTAAAATACAACAGGACTATATATCTCATTAGTCAGACAATGCGAGCACCAGGAATGATGCAACCCCAACCTGCCCCCATCCCCACCCTAAGCACCTTCTGACACCATAAATTAAAAAAAAAAGTTTAGTAAAAATAACTTAAAACATTTTTTGTGTTTTTTGCCAACTGCAAACTTGTAGACAAGTCTACAAGTTGTAGACTTGTCTTCATGAATTTGCCAACTGCAGAGTTACCAGTTTTGTAAGTCTTGTGTTCTGTTCTTTTCAAATCTGAAACGGGGCAGTACTTGTACATCACTTTGCTGACTGGTAGAGCGTATAGTGTTCTGCCACTTTAATAGGCCCACTTTATAATTTGCCAACTATATTTTGGCTTTGATTATTCAACTTAAACCTTGGAAATTCATCCCACCCAATATTTATGTACCTAGTCTTGCCTCTAATTTTACAAAACTAATGTGTTTGTTAAATCGTCAATAATTGTGGTATAATTTGCAAACTAACAAGCTTGTTCATATTAGGGGAGGACTGGGGGCTTACTTTGTGTGTTATTATAGCTCCATCTGTTTTGTACTTAGTATTTTGCTGACTAGTAGGGCTCTAAGCCTGGCTACATGGACTTGGATTTGCCAATTGGTTGTCTTTACTCTAAAAGTCGTAACCTTCTTCGAAGTTAGTACCCCTATTTTCTTTTCTTTCCTTTTCTTTCTTTCTTTCTTTCTTTCTTTCTTTCTTTCTTTCTTTCTTTCTTTCTTTCTTTCTTTCTTTCTTTCTTTCTTTCTTTCTTTCTTTCTTTCTTTCTTTCTTTCTTTCTTTCTTTCTTTCTTTCTTTCTTTCTTTCTTTCTTTCTTTCTTTCTTTCTTTCTTTCTTTCTTTCTTTCTTTCTTTCTTTCTTTCTTTCTCTCCCCCTCTCTCTCTCTTTCTTTCTTTCTTTTTCTCCCCTATCCTCCATTTTGCCAACTGGTACATGATTTTGCCGACTGCCACGAATGTTGGGGGGGTGTGACACCCCCCCATACCCCCCCCTCTAGCTACGGCCCTGGCTGAAGCCAACCCCAGCCACCCGCTTCCGCGGCCCCTGGTTTAGTATAACAGTTTATAACCGGCATTCATTGCTATTAACAATCTTTTTGTGTCGACTTTTCGTTACTCCAATCTGAAGAATCGTAACTAATTTCGAAACACGCAAAATGCCTAATATAAATTATAAATGAAGTTGATACCGTTCTGCTCGGAGTCTGTTAGAAAAACTCAAAATAAAAAAGAAACTCCGTAATGAAAAAATTAATATTCACGAATTTTCGCCTGATGGGACTTTGCCAAGTGGTTTTTAATCATGTACCAAAACGTTGTTAGTCCGGATTTTTTTAAGTTTGTTGATCCGAACTTATTCCAAAGGGTAATTTCTTAATCTGAAAAGAAAATAGAGTTTTGTTGTTCCGAAAGTGATCGTTCGTCCTGAAACGGGTAGCGCCATATAGGCTCTACTGGAAGGGGGAGAAGACCAGGGGGCAATAAAACATTATTTTTTCTATATTGTTCCTCCAGATTTACTTTTGAAAAAAAATATGATAGATAAAAAAAAAACAACTCTATAAACTGGTTTCCTCCAGGCGCGGTTCCAGACAATTTTTTTTTTTTTTTTTTTTTTTTGGGGGGGGGGGGCTTGTAGGGGCTTGATAAATTTTCGACGTTGGTTTTATTCAATACAATGAAAATGGCCTATTGTGGATCGCCTTATTCTGACCAAGTAGCTAGTCCCCTTCCCCGGCCTCGATCCGTACTTCAAAAATTCTAATATCGACAATATTACGCACAACTGGACCTCTTCTTAAGTGCTAAATCAGTTACACAGAGATATATCATTTAGCACAAGAAATGGTCACTAGTCATGCGTAAAGTCATTCGTAACTTACGAACAGCTTTATGAAACGGGTCCCAGTTATGTGATTTAAAAAAGAAGGACCTGATAGACCTGCAGGGGCGGATCCAGCCTTCGCTAATAGGGGGGGGGGGAGGTGGGATTTTTCACCCATATTTCGCCGATCGGCCGATCGAAGTTGATTTTTGTTTGTTTCTTTGAATTAAGGGGTAGTTCTAAAAGTCACTTACCTTTAATTTCATAAAAGAACATAAATATGTAATAATCACATAAGCCCTATTTAAATACTGCGAGCGCGAGCTAATTTTGTTTTGGAAATTTCATGTATTTTGTTGTGAAAATTGAATATTCTGGCAATGTTTGTGATCCTGATCAAGATGGGTATGTAAATAGATAATTACTGCGAGCAGAAATGTTCTGGCCTGATCGAAAACAGACTTGTTAAGGAATGTTTGCAATTAGCCGTGAAGATCGACGATACATATTTCAACAATTAAATAATTGAAAATGTTTGACATTCCGACCTAAATAATTGACATTCTAAGCACTTTTTATAATCATGAAGTGGATATAACTATATAACAATTGATGCGAACGCGAAGTGCGAGCGGAAAAAATTGAGATTTCAGACCTTCAAACGAAACACTCTATTCATGTTTTGTGAAAATTGAAAAAGATGGGTATTTCCTACATTCAAAATTCAAGCGCGAGCAGAATTTTTTGATATTCTGATCTGAAACTGGATAATTTAAGCACGTTTTAAATAACGAACAAGCTGTGTATCTTTAATAAACATGTTCGTATTCTAGACTTAGACCTAGAATCTGGGCATTCTGAATACTTTTTTAACATGAAAATCGATAATGCGAGCGCGCAGCGCTTGCTGATAGGCTTACGTTTTAACAAACCTGAAAAGGGGTATTTTGAGAGCTTTATTGAATACACGAAGACAATAATTTACTTAACAAATCATATAATGCGAACGCGCAGTGCGAGCTGAAAATGTTGATATTCAGACCATTAAACGGACATTACAGAGCACTTAAAAAATAAATCAATTTGTAATCTAACAAAATAATGAAAGTTCGATGTCCGAGCTGAAATATGTGTTGTATATTGACTTCAAAATTTGATATTTTAAGCTCCATATCAGCATACTGAGCAAGATATATATCTCATCGAACAGGCAATGCGAGCGCGAAGCGCGAACGAAAATTGTATATAATGACATGAACGACTTTTAAAAAAATCTTTCCCTCACCTTATTTTATTTGCTCGTCTTCCTCCTCTTATCGTTCCTCTTCTTTTTGGTATTCCCTCTCTCTTTCCCCTTCTTTTTTCCTTTTTTTTCTTTGCTCCGCCCATGGGGGGGGGGGGGGGGGGGGCTCCGCCCACCCCCCTGGATCCGCCTATGACATGTTTTAGAGGGCTTTTGATTTTTATATATGAAAGGGAACAATCCCCATTCTAGTGTGCGTTTCGTAAAATGACTTGTCTGATATTTCATCCGAAACGTATATTTTATCCAAAGAGATATATCATGATTTCATTCCGACAATTGGAGTCAGATATTTGTGCTTGATCAGTCAACCCGTCCCGCCAGTCAAAGCAAGGAAAGTAGTCCAGGATAGGCCCCATAGAAACTTGACCAAACCTTGTTTTTTTTATATATACAATATTTTTTGATGGTTTCTTGTCAATTCGAGGGTGCTGATTACGAATCTGGATGATGCCACTCGTGTAATCTTGAGCATTTTCCGCAAATTGGCAAAATCCAATATGGCCGCCAAAATATGCAAATTACCCATGAAAATCATAAAATTGTCCGCACATTGGCTATGAAATGCATGAAATCGTGTGGCAGGAGTGAAATACTCTCTCAAAAAATGATTTTTGACAAAATATTTATTTTCCTGATATTCAAAATGGCCGCCATAGGCCATTGTATACTCTATTATGTACAATATGAATAGGAAAAACTAATTTTCACAAAAAATGAGCACTAAACTGCAAAAAATCGCGATGTATGAACGAAGTAATATATGCAAATCATCATTAATAACGAGATGTATCATTTATTATGTCATATATGGGAACATTGCTGTATTTTGATATCTAAAATAGCCCACTGGCCCAAACAGTATTATGTACAATGGCAATGGCCGGGGCCAAAAAAATGACAATTAAGAGTGAGCACTAAAATGCATATTATTAAGATAAAGAGTGGAATACTGACTAAAAACATAATTGTTAATATGCCATTTAAGTGATAAATGCTGCATTTTGAAATTCAAAATGGCCGCCATAGGCCCTATATTTATCATGTACAATGCGAATGGAGAAACTAATTTTCACACGAGTAAGAAACATAAAATGCATGTAATTGTGATCTACGAGTAAAATATTGTCTGACAACATGTTTTATAGCAAGACATAACATTTCTTTTGTCATGCATGAGATAAATGTTGTATTATGAAATTCAAAATGGCCCCTATAGGCACTAACAGTATTATCTACAATATGGGGACATATACTTTTGTAAGAACTTGGATTTGCTTGACTATGACATCCATATAATCCTGTTGTATGAGTAAAATGTTATTTGAAAACATAATTTTTTTATGAATTATAGCATTTCTTCTGCCATATAGGTGATAAATACTGTATTTTGACATTCAAAATAACCTCTACAAGCCCTTATTATATTATGTAACATGCGAATAGGGAAAATAATTTTCACAAGAGTGAGAATCATAAAATGCATATAACTGTGATGTACGAGTAAAAATATTGTCTTAAACATAGTTTCTAACTAAATACATCACATATTGGTCGTGGAGGTAATAAATGCTGTACTTTGAAATCCAAAATGGCTGCCATAGGTCCTAAAAGTATTGTGTACATTGTAACATGGGACATAGAATTTTGACAGAATTTGGCTTTGCTTGACTCTAAATATTGCATATAATTGTGAATTGTGATCTAAGGGTGAAATATTGTCTAAAACCATGGTTTCTAACGAGATATATCATAATGTTGTGTAATTAAGGTGATAAATGCTGCATTTTTAAATTGAAAATGGCCACCATAGGCCCTTATCGTATAATATGCAATTTGAATGGAGACAAATAATGTTCACAAAAAGGGTATATGGCAGCCATTTTGAATGTTGAAATACAGTATTTATCACCTAAATTACATAAGATATGATACATTTTGTTATAAATCATGTTTTCAGACAATATTTCACTCATACATCACCATTTGGCCAAGCAAAGCCAAAATCTGTTGAAATGATTTGTTCCCATTCACATTGTGCATAATACCGTAAGGGCCTGTAGCGGCCATTTTGACTTTCCAATAACAGTATTTATCACCTAACTGGCAGAATAAATGATATATCTTAATAGAAATTATGCTTTCAGACAATATTTTACTCATAGATCACTATTACATGCATCTATGCATGGTGCTCACTCCTGTGAATATTGGTTTCCCACTTAATTTGCATTGTACATAATACAGTTAATGTCTATGGCGGCCATTTTGAAAGTCAAAATACAGTATTTAACACAAACTTGAAACCTGAATGATATATTTTGTTAGAAAATACGTTTTTAGACAGTATCCCATTAATTTATCACATATATATGCATTTTAGAGCTCACTCTTGTGATTTCTTTGCTCCTCTTTCTCATTGTGCATAATACTTTTAGGGCCTTTGGCAGCCATTTTGAATATCAAAATATAACATTCATCACATACATGGCATATTAATAATATATTTCGTTAACAATTATGTTTTTAGTCAGTATTCCACTCATTTAATCTTAATAATATGCATTTTAGTGATCACTCTTGTGAATTGTTTGGCCCCCATTGCCATTATACGCAATACTGTTTGGGCCAGTGGCGGCTATTTTAGATATCAAAATACAGCAATGTTCCCATATATGACATAATAAATGATATATCTCGTTAGTAATGATGATTTGCATATATTACTTCGTTCATACATCGCGATTTTTTGCAGTTTAGTGCTCATTTTTGTGAAAATTAGTTTTCCCTATTCATATTGTACATAATAGAGTATACAGGGGCCTATGGCGGCCATTTTGAATATCAGGAAAATAAATATTTTGTCAAAAATCATTTTTTGAGAGAGTATTTCACTCCTGCCACACGATTTCATGAATTTCATAGCCAATGTGCGGACAATTTTATGATTTTCATGGGTAATTTGCATATTTTGGCGGCCATATTGGATTTTGCTAATTTGTGGAAAATGCTCAAGTTTACACGAGTGGCATCATTCAGATTCGTAATCAGCACCCTCGAATTGACAAGAAATCATCAAAAAATATTGTATATATAAAAAAACAAGGTTATGCCTCTTCTATATCCTGGACTAAAGTTGTCAAAATCGGAAAGACTTGCGCCAGACAACAAAAATGACATAAAAAGTGAAGTATAGAGGGCGACATTTTAATGCACATAATTTGCCAAACGACGCTACCGCCTGAACGGAAAATTGATTATGGCCACGAATTTGCTTGGAGATGGTAAGTTTTAATTGAAAATAATTATTTCAGGACTTACTGTTGTGTTTTGGAAGTGAAATGTATTTTGTTACATGTTTATGCATTTGAGAAATACAGTTTGAGATATTAAACTACCAATTTTATATCTCTGACAATTTTGCCACCCAGCTCGGTCCCATTCCTTGGGAATTCTGTATGTTGGGAGCCAAATATGAATAGCGATTAGCGATTTATTTATTTAGACTCTAGATCTAGATTTAAAATCTAGATCTAGGCCTAACGATTTAAAAAGTTACTAGTAATTAAAGTTAGAGTCTAACGTTTTCTAATTTAAGTCTGCAAGACTGCAACAGTGTAACTTGGGTCATATTATGTTAATTTTCATTGGTGTAATAAATATTAAAATTTTAAATAACACTAACAGTCGGCATGGACATTGTCGGGTAAATTGCAAATTGTAATTTGACTGGGAAATGAAAGGGAAAAATTAATAAATGGGTGAGAAGAATTTAAATCATTATGTGCCAGAGTTAGACCAGGACAGATCAGGAAAAGAAAAGAAAAGGGAAAGATAGAAAAGTGGAAAAGGAAGTGAGAAAGGGGAAGAACAGGGAGAAAAGGAAGAAAAATAAGACAAGGGAAATTGAAAAGAAGACAAATGAAACTTGAATCTTCATGGAAGAAAACTTCAACTAGTTAAAGTTCAACATTAATTTACAAGTTAGAGGAAGGGAGGAAAAGAAGAGCATGCCATGAGAGTGAAACTGAAAAGTTGAAGAAAGGAAATAAATGGAGATAGAAATTGTATAGATCTACATGTACGTTATTGTCTAATTGAAACATACATGTAGGTGATTTTTTTTTGCTTGCTTAATTGGAATGAACATTGCCATGCCTTGAATTCTAGGTACCCCAACCTGTAGCAAATATCAAAACCCATGCATTTTCGCTGTACTTTTTTAGTTTCATGTACGTGTAAAATCAAATTGTATTAACGTGACTGTGCCTGCTGCAAAATGCAACAATAACTTCCCAACCAAAGTTGTCAAAAACACAAGTACATTTTTGCATTAAATACAATAGAAATGTGTAAACATTGAATATGATAATTTGAAATGTTTTTTCACAGCACGTGTAATCTCACATCACAAAAGAAAATTTGTTGCACTTTCAGTTTCATTTTCAGCCATTCTTGCAATGGTACAGTCACAATTCTTTGACTACCTGTTGAAACTTGAATCTTCATGGAAGAAAACTTCAACTAGTTAAAGTTCAACTTTAATTTACAAGTTAGAGGAAGGGAGGAAAAGAAGAGCATGCCATGAGAGTGAAACTGAAAAGTTAAAGAAACGAAATAAATGGAGATAGAAATTGTATAGATCTACATGTACGTTATTGTCTAATTGAAACATACGTGTAGGTGATTTTTTTTTGCTTGCTTAATTGGAATGAACATTGCCATGCCTTGAATTCTAGGTACCCCAACCTGTAGCAAATATCAAAACCCATGCATTTTCGCTGTACTATTTTAGTTTCATGTACGTGTAAAATCAAATTGTATTAATGTGACTGTGCCTGCTGCAAAATGCAACAATAACTTCCCAACCAAAGTTGTCAAAAACACAAGTACATTTTTGCATTAAATACAATAGAAATGTGTAAACATTGAATATGATAATTTGAAATGTTTTTTCACAGCACGTGTAATCTCACATCACAAAAGAAAATTTGTTGCACTTTCAGTTTCATTTTCAGCCATTCTTGCAATGGTACAGTCACAATTCTTTGACTACCTGTTTACCTGTTTCACCAGAGAACAATAGATTCAGTGGATCAAATCTACTGTTCTCTGGTGAAACGGGTAAACAGTTAGTCAAAGAATTGTGACTGGCAGTGTATTGCTATCATTTTGGGCAAGTTTCAATCGGGTTATGTTCCCTTGCATGAGAAATTAACTAGCACTTCAAAACTTCAATTCAGTGCTTCTGAATATAAAGAATCATATTGATGTGATGTGAATTCAAGTTAATGTCTTGATTAACATGCTATTTCTTGAGACTTATAT
The DNA here is from genome assembly GCF_037042905.1 of Lytechinus pictus. Taxonomy (NCBI): domain Eukaryota; kingdom Metazoa; phylum Echinodermata; class Echinoidea; order Temnopleuroida; family Toxopneustidae; genus Lytechinus; species Lytechinus pictus. The sequence goes on from NC_087246.1 coordinate 25,276,363, forward strand.
AATGTGTTTATACATTTTAGATTTATCAACAAGCAATATATTACCTTGATTTACCTTGATGTTGGGCATGAAGTATAGAAGACTTATTTGCCTCTCTACATCTTCTTTGAACTTGTCCTCAGTTGAACACAACAATTTTACAATGTTACAAAAATATTTTGTGTATTGTTTTAATGCCAGGAGACCATGAAGATTTCATGGACTTCCAAGAAGAGGAATTAGCAGGATCAAGGTAAGATGATATATACAATAGAGAGTAGTCATTGAGTTGCAGAGACACATATCATGCACTGTTACTTCTGTATTCATTATTCTAAGTTATTCCCAATAATGGAAAGAATGTATTTTTTCCAGTGCTAAATTTTAAGCAACATGAAAAATTTCTGTACATACATGTAGGTGTAATTCATCTTTTCTGCAAGTCCCTCTTTTCTTACAAGACCTGCAAGGTAATTTTTCTAAAAGATCAGTACCTGTTTGGTTTTTCATATGTTTGCTACATCTAAATGTATAAAATGTGTTTGATGACAAGAATCTTTTTCTTAACCATCTTGAGAAGGATTTTTCTGTTGCTACTGTTTTCCAAAGGAGGTCATGAGTTGCTCTTAGGAATTTCATTAAAATCTGATATAAAACCAACAACAACCAACCTAGTTACAATAAAAAAAAAAAAAAAAATCTAATGAAACTGTGAATGTGCATATTTTGTGAGCAAATGTCATGAATTAATTGTGTTAGTTTCAGTTATACATAAAGATGTATTGGAAATGAATCCCTGCCTAAATCATGAATAGTTTAGTGTCCCATATTCTCAAAAGAGGTTTGTACCATAGTACAAAGCCATAGACTATGCAGATTTTCATACATAATTATGCTGATCTACATGTAATTGCGTACGCTGTCCAATTGTAAATCCATGCTTTTGGAAAAGGGTGCTTAATTGAAGCTTGATAGAAATTTGCATAGTCTACATGTATCATGGTTAAATACCATAGTGCAATTGAAAGTGAAACCTCTTGAGAATGAGGGCCATTTAGTGCACGCAACTTCAAGGGATGCTCATGGCGCTACCACCATCAGGGGAGCACATCATGAAAGAAATCATTTCATCCAACAGTTACCATAGTAACAGTGCTCCTAAACCAATCAAATGCAAGGAAAGCTGACAGATCTGGCAACTTGTCAGACGAAAACGTTCTCTTTGTAAAGTGATAAAATTAAAGCAGATGTTTTATTCAAAAGCAAATTACTGTTAGAAATCTTAAAACAATCATACAATAAAACAGTGATGTTATACAATTCATGAGTACTGGTAGTCAAACAATGTTTTACTTTCTTCAAGCTGGAAATAACAAATACAACCTGTATAAGAGATGAAAAAGGAATTGTTTTGTGCTAATTACATGTAGCTCAGCTCATGCATGTAAATATCCATTCAAACCAAACTTAGTATTCAATAACTTTTTATCATGAATCTATTGCTTGTTTTATTTTACTCTGTTTATTCAAATTACCTAGTTTTTAGGGCAAACAACTTACCTTTTAACTTTAAACTTATATTTTCAATTTAACTGTAGTTCAAATCTAGCAGACCGCAAGTTTGATGCAATCATTGGTCATGTTGAAGATATTATTATGGGTAAGTTTTATTGTTGTCCTTATTATTTTGTTTGTCTAAGAATTTAATTGTGTTTACTCAGATAACTAATCTGAATATGTTTTGGAAGCGTGAAAAATGTATATTCCTATATTTACCAATGAATTAAAATTGAAATATATAAACTCTTTTTTATATCATTTAACCCTTTATTATTTCTGAAATTTAAATCTTATCCAAAATGTGTTTTTTGTATTGCTTTCACTTTTTACATTTTACGTTATTTACATGTTTAGTCAATGATACATGTATGTTGAGCTCAAAATGATTAAATCAAGAGTGATATTTATATCATAGTTATTACATGCAGTTGTTATTATTTCTATCATTACTATTGTTGTTATTAATTGTAATTATTGTTATTGACATTCTTCTTCTGTTTCTTTTGTTATTGCTTTTGTTATTATCTTGACCACTATCATCAGAATAAGTAGTACTTAGTAGTTGTAGTTTAAGTACATGTAGTAGATTTTGTTTAATATTGTTTCTTTGTTAAAATCATGTCTTTCAGAGGATGGCTTCCACAGTCTAAAAGATGACTTCATGGAGAAGCATTATGGTGTCTTTGAAGATACAGAGGAGAACAAATTTGAATATACAGACTTATTTAATCAATATGTAAGTCATTCACTTTCCTAGTTTCCTTTGTTCTATTCAAAAGGGAATGTTATATTTGTTAAACAGTATTAAATTATATAGTATTATATTCTCCTTTTATATCGAGACAATGATATGCTTACTATGTTAAAGTTTATAAGAAGAAAAAGATAATTAAAATCAAACCATAAATTCTAAATGATTAAAGGGATGCTCTGGGCTGAAGATATTTATATCTCAATAAATAGAGTAAAATTCACTGAGCAAAATGCAGAATATTTGATCAAAATCGGATAAAAAATTACAAAGTTATTGAATTTTAAAGGTTTGTATTATTCTGGTAAATTAGTTCTAGGCATGTCTCCATGAATATTCATTCGGTGGGCAGATAATGGTATCCCCACTTGTTCTTTTTTATTTCATTAAAAGAAATTAGGTTTATTGAAAACATTTCTACCAAGTACTAAAACAATTGGATTGACAACTGATTAAGTGCATTAGTTATTTCTTGCTGCAACTTATTTCATCATAATGGAGAAAAATCATTTACACATTTATGAAAAAAATGAAGCAATTATGATTTCATTTAATAACAAGATAAAGGAAAGTGGGGATGTGACATCAGCCCACCTATATTCATAATAATAATAATAATAATAATAATATGCATTTATATAGCGCAAAAACTATTTCTATATATTCTATTGCGCTGCAAGAGCTTCCTAGGTCCTGTACATACTATTGGAATAGATAGGTTTTTAATTTTAACTTGAAATTATGTAAATTTGTTGAATTCCTAATGTTGAGGGGAAGTTTGTTCCATAGTCGTGGGGCTGACATCAGAAATGACCTATCTCCTAGTGTTGCTTTAGTCTTGTGTAGGGGTACTTGCAGTGTGAGTGTATCTTGTGAGCTATGTAGGTGATGGTCATGAGATCGGGATTTCAATTTCAAGAGATCTGAGATATAACTTGGGGCCTGAACATTAAGACCTTTAAAGACTATCATGAGGATCTTAAATGTGATTCTTTGCCAGACAGGTAACCAGTGTAATTCTCTCAATAATGGGGTGACTGGAGAGAATTTGGGAAGACGACATATTAAACGTGCACATGTGTTTTGCACTCTCTGCAGTTGACTTATTTGAGAATCGGGTAATCTATAGAGAACACTATTACAATAATCCAATTTACTTGTGATACAAGCATGAACAATAGTTTTCAAGCTGTCTTGATAAAAACAATTACGGATACGTCTCATGTTATAGATCATAAAATAAGTGGATTTACAAACAATGTTGATTTGTGATTCCATGCTTAAGTGGGTATCAAAGACTACACCAAGGTTTCTGGCTTTATCTGATGGAGTTATAACAGAATCGCCAACAGTTAAGCTATAGCCCCAAAATTTTGAAACCTGACGTGGGGTACCAATGACCAACAGTTCAGTTTTGCTATCATTCTGATTCAACATTAACTTAAAGGGTGAATATTCATTAAGACATGCCTAGAACTGTTTCACCGGAATAATGCAAATCTTCAAAATAACTTTGTCATTTGTTATCCGATTTTGATCAAATTTAAAGCATTTTGCTCTGTGAATTTACTCTTTTTATTTAGATATTAATATCTTCAGCCCGGAGTATCCCTTTAAGTAAAAAACACAAATTTGTCTCATCCAGATGCAGCGGTCTACTAATCAAATTTCCAGTTTGATTCTAAGATCCATTTTTCAAACAAAGTTTTATTTTGTATTCAATGTCCCTTTTTTCTGTTTTTTTTTCTCCTTTCACAACATTTTTTTAATGAAGGTTGGATTGGTTTTTCAAAGTGAATCGGGTGAATGGTGAATCTCCATTGTTATTTTTCATGGGAACCAACAGGGACATGTTCCTAATCATTATAAGAAATAGGATATTTCTAGGGTTTATATTTTGGTTTAAATAAGAAACAAATATATTAACACCTCCCTTAAAACACCTACCTTATATGTGCATTGCATTTAGCCCTGATTTGGCAGTCTACCAAATCATTTTAAGGGAAAGCTTTGAGTGTATTGTTATACCTGGAGGTTTGTTGTCTCTCTTCTCTCTGTTGATGTAACTCAACTATCATATGTAGATAGTTTAGTCAATTTTATAGTGGGAGTGGACGGGAAAGAATTCATAACAGAATATTACCCAAGGGTTTGAATATTGTCTAGGTAATACATGATGGAAGTCACATGAAAACATGACAAATGGAACGTCGCCGAGATAGAAGGAAAGAACGGCTTACCTAACCATCCTCATGTTCTAGTTTATGTCTTTCTTAATCCTGCGTGCAATGAAGGCATCAGTGATTGTACTTGCAGAGTTTCATTTTCAGAGTTCATGGAGAGGGTACCTCGTGAGGTCATATGGTGTGATGATGGAAAGATGGAAGTGGCATACGTGAATCTATTGACTTGTGGTTTTTCATGATCTCTTGAGATTTCATGCTGTTACTTTTATACCTCTCTGTTTATCCTCCCTTTCCTCTGCTAGTATTTCCTGTCTTCCCATCCCTTACTCTCTTTCCCTCATTTTGATTTATTTTGTTTGAGTCCCGTTATTGTTTTATCCGGTGTATGTAATTAAATCGAAATTCCACCTCTTGAAAAGACTCGTTGTTGATATGATAATTTAATTTGGACTGAAGCCGAAACAAAGACGATTAATATAAAACTAAAGGATGTGCTAAATAACAAAAGCTTTTAGATGAAATTAATAAACATGAAAATAATAGTGTTTATTTCAAAAGTGCACACCCATACATGGATTCTTGTAGCACTTGGCTTGCAATAGTTCCCTTTAAACAAGTAAAGTAGAATAACATCTGTCAGAAATCAAAACAATTATGAAATATTTGATCAACTTTAATAAACACTAGCACCATCGATTAATGTTTATTTCTTCCTGGTTTTTTTTTCCATCTCATTTACAGACAAAACTGATAGAGAAGTACATTGAAGAACAGTTGACAGCTAGGATACCTGCCTTCTGTATGGAAGAGTTTCTAAAGCAATTAACGTAAGTGCAGTGCCTTTATGATTCATAAGACATACACCCTTGAGAATCAGGTGCCTGTCTTGTGAGCTCTCAACAGTGATCGCTTCTAATACAGGGCTCATACTGTCAAGGAATTTCTGGAAAATAAGGAAATTTTAAAGCCTCTATCAGTAAGCAGATAGTCATTAAATGTAATTTGCCAATTTATGGAAAGTCATAATTATATTTTCCAAGTTATAATTACATACAACAAGGGTCATGCTTCGGCCTGCCCTGCATTCCCGGAACTAAGATTAGCATCGTAAATTTGGACATCTGTGTTACATTTTATGTCATATATACTTCACATGTGATCGATGAGTCACAGAATTTACATATTCTCTGAAAGGTCATGGAAAGTTTTGAAGAAATAAAATAGTATGATCACAACTCAAAATAAGCCAGAGCTCTGTTCTTAAGAGATAGGAGTTTGTTAGTCAATCATAACGTGTTTAGAGAACGGCCAAGAGGGTTTAACCTTCAGGTATCATTGATGACAGTAAGACATCTCTAAGAAATTGGTTTTAGCATATCCTTGATTTTTTTTTATCGTTTGTATTTTTTCCAATAAGTGATTGTTGTACTAAGAGTGAAATGTCAATACTCTTCATGTTATTGTTATTATTTTATTTGTAGATCAAAATCCATTCCTGAAAAAGTTGCAATCAATGATGTGCAATGTTTGAAGAAGATTGGGGGGGGGGGGGGGATGAAAGTTTGAATGAAATGTAAAATGTACTTTTAAAATCTGTAAATCTCTACATGCTTGGAAATCTAATTTCAGGACTTGGCAAAGCCAGTATTACTTATCTCAGGACAATCCCTTTTGACTAAATTTAAGAATGACTAATACCATCATTGTGGCCAATTCAATGATTGAGTATTCTCTGGTTCTTACAGATGTACAGTATATCATAACATGACAGTCTAAATGAATCATGTTAAGAGCATAAAGGCCTGTCACATATAGCCCGACGCACGGCCCGTGCATTGAAATTCAGTCACAAGTGGGAAAAAATGATCGGTGCATCGTTGTGCACCCAACTCCTGTCAAGATCTAGGAAAGGCGTTAGCGAGCTTGCAACGAATGCAGCACTCATTGTTGACGTATATTGGACGCACACAGACCGCATTTATTAAAATTCCTAATGAATGCACCGCGTTTCAGGCGTGTTGAACAAAGGCCAGCGCATGCACTGCATGTTCAACGTATGGTCCGCGAACAATAGCATGCAGTCACGTGACTGTGGCCACCCCATTAAGAAAATGATGAAATTTTGTGAAAATCATTCCATATCAACTTCCAATCATAATGTAACTCTCTGGTATGTATGGATTCACTGACCCCTATAACATAGATAACTACTCTAAAAGTGTGTGAAAATGACTATGGAAAGAAATGTGACTTTCTGGGGAAATGACTGCCATCCTGACTTTTGGCTGACTTTTTTTTTCATGGACACAAGAATATCAATTCATATGAGATAGGGTAAATGGAATTATTAAACCTTTTCCGTAAAGGTCAAGTCCACCCCAGAAAATATTTGATTTAAATAAATAGAGAAAATAAAACATGAATAACACTGAAAACTTCATGAAAATCGGATGTAAAATAAGAAAATTATGACATTTCAAAGTTTCGCTTATTTTTCACAAAACAGTTCTATGCCCAACAACTCAGTGATATGCAAATAAGAGAGAGTAGATGATGTCACTCACTCACTATTTCTTTTGTTTTTTATTGTTTTAATTATACATTATTTCAATTTTTACAAATTTGACAATTAGGGTTGCCTGAACAACAAAATGTTAAAATAATGGAATTCCACGTGTTCAGGGAGGAATGAAACTTCGTTTCACATGACTATGACGAGAAAATAAAAATATTTCATATTTTATATAAGATACAAAAGAAATAGTGAGTGGGTGAGGTCATCGGTCCCCTCATTCGCATACCGAACAGGATGTGCATATCACTGTTTTGTGAAATTAAGCGAAACTTTAAAATATCATTACTTTCTTCTTTTACATCCGATTTTGATGAAATTTTCAGTGTTATGCTTGTTTGAATTTTCTCTTTCCATATTATGTGCACTAGTTGTCGCCACCGAACTTGCTACGAATACTAAACATATGCCCCTCGTATGTCTGGCGTTGGTTTAGCGCCCTATGCGCATGTCTGGCGTTCTTTTAGCATGTAGAATCATGCGTCAAGCTCTATGCATAATTTTGAGCATGCTCAAAAAATCTTTACGCACAAGCGGATGGCGTCGAACAGATAACATCGGTCTAACACGCTTGACGAACGCTTAATGACAACGTCAGCAAATGACAGGGAACGAGCTATAACTGCAAAATTTCATTACGCTAGTCGTGCACCCCCCATGCAACACACATTTGTGACAGCCTTAAGGGCATATATGTAATGGGAAAGCAGCTGGAGAGTGTCCATATTTAAGCAGTTAAATCTGCCCAAGTCTGCTTTCTTCAAGTTAGATAATTGCCTTTGTCAATCCAATTTTCAGACCTGGGCCCTGTCTTACAAAGAGTTACGATTGATCTGATCAATCGCAACTATGGAAAGCCAGCAACGTAAACATCTGAAATGCACATTTGTCCAAAATATTTTCCTGAAATGATGTATATTCATACATTCACAGTTTTCTGGACCATTCAGTTTGCTTCTCTCTGTTTTCAAAGGACATTATAATAGCAAATATCCTAAAGAAAAAATTATGACATTGATGGATTTCCATATACTTGAGATTGATCGGATCAATCGTAACTCTTTGTAAGACGGGGCCCTGATCATACGATGCATGTTTTACGTTCCTCTCCTATACTCCTAATAAGTTGGATATCACCTTAGGTCAAACAGGTCACCTGTTGCCCGAGACATTCGGACAATTTAGTGATAACTTTTTTAAAAGTTTACCTATATGCAATATCTTTCCAAGTTTTTTTTCTATTCTTTAAGTTTTACATATATATAGAAGATATTACTGGCCAGAAATTTATTTCTGTAATTTTTTTTTCCTGCCAGTACTAAAGGTTTGATTTTAAGGAAAAAAACAGCATATATAATTGATCACAATATCAATTTTACTTATATCATATAGATATTAATGTAAACTCATATTAAGTTATTTTTTATGATTGATTTTTAGAAAAAATTTAAAAAGAATTATTTTTATCTTAATCTTATTTATCAGTATGTTCTTTCAGTAAAGCGAATTTGTTCTATTTCTATTAATCTGGATGGGAATGATTGATAATGATGAAATCAAGTAACTTAATCATTTTGTCCACATCGTATTATGTTGCATATCTTCTTTTTCATCTTTTTTCTTTGATATAGGAAAAGGAAAGACAACTTGGAAGGGGAAATCTTTGAGATCCTCTACACATTCAGTGACTTCTTAGCATTCAAAGAACTTATGCTGGATTACAAAGCAGTAAGTTGAACCTAGCAGTAACTTTAGCAGTTTCTTAAAGAATTGAGTCCCATATGAATAGCTTTCTTTACTTCTGTGTGAGTTAGAGAATTTGAGACAAAAATGAAATTTTCAAATTATAACTCACAGAGCACCTCTTCATTTAGAAATAATATCAACAAACAAAACCTAATGAGAGAAATGTACAGTTGAGGCCAGAAGTTTACATGTACATACACCTAGGAAATTCAAAGAAAAGTTGACACTTGCCAATCATCATAAAATTTACTGTATCTTATAAAATATTTGTGCTATCCTGACAAATTTGATATCAAACAAATGAGTATGTCATACCCTTCATCACATTGCTTTGTCACCAGGAGCTGAAAAATATTTAGGTGTCATTTTTTCCTCAAAAATCTTCATATTATAGACTAATTGAAAATAAAAACTTGACAAAAACATTTCATATTTGTGCTATTTATTTCTCAACACAAACATTTCAGATTACACTTTTTTGTTCAGTGGTGACATATCATGATAGAAAATGTAATATAAATCATAGATTTGACATTTATATGTTTCTATGAAATGATATTTGAAAATATAATAAACAATAGAATACATTGGACACAAATATTACTCTTTTTCTTAAAAGAAAATTCCACCTGAAATATACTAGTACTTGAATCCCAAAGGCATTCTGATCATGTGAAAGAGCTTAATACGCTCTTTCATTTGATACCAAATTTGTCATGGTCGTATTTATATTTCTGAAGATATAGTAAATGTTACGATGTTTGGCAAGCAGATGAATTTCATTGAATTCCATGGGTGTATGTAAACTTTTGGCCTCAACTATATATGTATGTTATTACATTTTCGTTTATCATATCACAAATGAGACTCAGTAAAAATCAATTTTTGTTGGGGAATGAGATTGAAAGTCTCTTAGAGCAAATGCAGTTGAGTCTGCATTATTCAACCTCCCAGAAGTAAAAAAAATAGCACAAGAAAAATTACATGTTCATACGAGAATAAGCAATGATTCATTATTTCTAAGTCCATCCTGGCATTCACACTGTCCCCCACTTTATACTGCAAGATGGAAGGAGAGATTTACAGCAGAGTGTCCTCATGTCCCCTGATCTCCGGGGGACGAGTCGTGGCTGACTGCCGTGTGTGGTGAAGCATGTCATTGTATCTGCGTTTTGCACTTGCACACTAATGACAAAAACAGCTGCGACCCATCAGATTACGAGCGTAGGTCGCCTATACTTTCAAAAACCCTGGGGAAAAAAACAAGATATTGGGAACTTTTCTATCAAGTGTTCAGACTGTGAGCTTTCCTAGGGATGTCCCCGTAAGCGGTTGATGGATGGAACACAGTGTTTAATTTGCCCACATCGAAGATACCTATATTGTCCCAAAAGATTTGAAGTTAGGCAGACTCACCTGTACTTTGATAGAATGAAAGATACAACATATTTGATCTTTCTTTCTTCTTTTCTTCTGCATACAGGATAAGGAAGGTACATGTATTGACATGGGTGATGGCCTCATAGTAACTCCATTCACAATCAACAACACCAAAACACCATCATCATCATTACCGTCATCGGGGTCGGCAACGACGTCAACATCGCAAGGAGGGTCTTCGGAATCGAAAGGCTCATCATAACATGTTCAGGTTTTTAGTCCAGTTGAAGTTAAGCAGTACCACTGTTACTTTATAGTTCTATCATAGGTATTCAGTACTTCTGTAAGTTGGAAATTTTTGTGATGGAGGGTGTTGTAGTGTGAGGAGCATTGAGTAGAAATGTATTTATTTGTTTGTTTGTACTTATGCTGAAGAATAGGGCTCCCTCTTCCAGAGCGTGGTTGATTCAATCATTCTCAAATAATGAAAAAGCAAGCAGTGCTTTTTTTAATGAAACAATAAACCTTTCTACCAATACATCAGAATCACATAGATAAAAGTGATATATGTCCATGTTGTTCACGGTCCTAACGTGGGGGTATATATATCATGCTATTTAGTGAAGGGATGGGGGACAAGGTGTTATTTCAGTTTTTAAATGGCCAAAATCAAATTTTTTGCATGATTACATTTATGATATGATTGATATCTATGACACTATTATGAATAGTATATGGAGTGTTAAAGTAGGAAGTGCTCTGAAAAACATCTGTTTGTAGGTTCTAGCATTTTTCAGAAAGAGATTAATGCAAGTAATCTGTTTGCCTCAGAACAAACTAAAGTCATATACCGGTAATGCATGCAGCAAGAATGTACTAAGTAATTCATTATCCCATGATATTTACATCTACATGTAGGTATTAAGGCTGTTCAATTCACCTTCATTGCTTCATTGGTATTCACAGGAAAGGCAACTCAATATTGGTGTAGAGTAGATGCACTGGTTTAGAACAATTTATTGTCCATATGTCACCTTGTATACATAATTTATATGGCTTTCAAGGGAAAGGTTAAGGGGTAGTGTTACTCCAAAGAGAGTTCAGATTAGATGCAAAGTTTTAACTGTGGAACGGCCAGTCCGTGAAAGTGTAGTTTTCACTGTATTTGGACTATACATGTACCATACAGATATTTGTATGTTATATATGATAAAGATTACTTCATATTTTCTTCCTTGTGATTTGTGGCAGAGTAAGGTACTGATGGGCATGTTTTATTTGTAACCTGATGGGTGTTGCATAAAGCTGATCGCAAGTTATGAGCGACTAGGAACAACTGGTGACCCTCTCTTCAGAACTAAATTAACACCAATAGAAATTGGTGCGGATGATTTACCATAAGAAAGGCTCACCAGTCGTACATGAAGTCACTCATAACACAGGGTTCCCACAGTCATGGAAAATCCTGGAAAAATTTGTGGTCATGGGAAGTCAGGGAAATTGGAAAATGGAATTGCATTTACCTCTTGGCTATGGCAGCTTTCCAGTTTGTCGTGTCTCGCAACTCTCATACTCTGTGATCATACTCTGCTAGTATAATTGGTGTTCATGATTTCCATTTTCCCCAGTTTTGTGACATCCCAAATTCTACATAACTCCCGGAACGTCACAGGAAGTCATGGAAAGCAGCATTTTAGTCATGGAATTCTGTTTTCAAATTTCTTCGGGAACCCTTATAACAGCTTTATGAAATACTCATCTGATCGTTTAGCTAAAGTAAAAAATATATATTATATGCACATTCATTCACTATTTTTGTTGTTGAAAATACATGTATATATGATATGTGATAGTGCCACAAATACTGGATACAAGTTCATGATTTAATGATCATTGTACCCTTAAAAACATCCATACCTATTACAGTGTTTGGTTTTTTTCTTCATGACCTTCATTTGTAGCACAATATACTAGCCTAAATTGAGTAAATTTATTAATGTTGCATTGACTATAAACAATTTAGTGATGATAATTGGGCACATTTTCATGTACCAGCCTCCTACCTTTTACCTTCTGTTCTGATTGGACAATATTCTACAATCTTACACCTTGAAAAAAGTAATCAGTACTCCGTCCTTGATTAACTTGACCTTGATGATTATTTTTCTATCTGTGGGTCATTCTTTGAAAAAAGATCTTTTGGTATGTTTCTTTATTACTCTGAAGGGAAGTAAAGTACAACCATACTCAATGATATTTATTTAATTTGTTTGTTATTATGACTATTTTGTTTTTCATTAGCACCCTTGGACTTTTTTGAAAATATTATTTCATAGAATTATGATTTTGGAAGGTATTTTGACTTCAAATTTAAAACATTTTAAATGAAGAAAGAGGTGAATTTGAGAGCAAAAATGTCAAAAGTAACACTTGAGCATGAAATAGATATTAGTATACAAAATGTGGGTTTGAAACTTATTGTTATTAAAGAAATGCATTGACAAGTTCCCTTCTGACTCCTGGCTGTAATTGTATAGCTCCTTAAGGTCACCTCACACATTACGACTGGTCCATGATCCAAATTTGGAACAAATCGCATTTTGCTCATTTTCTGAAAATGTAAATGAAAAGTATATATTTTTACTCGAGGTTCAAATTAACTGTAAGAATATTAATATAACAAATTTCGATGATTGCAAGCCTTTATTTTTTAGTAAAGGCCAAATTAGTTTCAAATCATAGTCAATCGTACGATTGCTATGACATCATTACGACTAGATATTAAATTCACTTTTATTCTAAGAAGGATGATAGCACAGTCACAGATTTGGACATAGGTAGTCGTACGATGATGTAGAATATTACACAGAAAAATATTTCATGTCTTCATATTAGAATCAAAATCTATATTTTATTCCAAAATCTGGTCGCAGATCAATCATAAGGTGTCCAAGCAGATTAATGTACTCAGTCCTTGAAGCAAGCACTCAGGCGGGGAAGGTATTTAGTACAAAGCTCAGTACTATAGATGTCACAATGACCCCCCCTTCTGTGATATGCTTTATACACAGCTGTAATCATAGATCCACAGACTTTTGCCTCTTACCCTTCTATTTACCTTGCACTGTGACTTCATAAGAAGAAACCTGAGGTGGTATTCTGAACATTGTCTTTTCTCCATATTTTGTCTTTTCTCAGAGATATGACATAATCGGTGTTCTGGTGGATGTCAGGACTTTTGTCATAAAAATTGTCATAAATTTTGTCTCTTCTCTTTAGAGAGCACCAAAAATAATCTGTTCTTAAATGCGCATAATCCTATTGTACAAGCAAAATTTATGACAAAAGTTATGAGTGTTTCAGAATACCATCCCTGATTAACTGTAAAACCATAATGTGTATGGCTTACGGTATATGATTAATCTTGGATTCTTTTTTGTGTAACCCACTCTGCGATTATGGGGTCGATCTGTCAAGCTGAAAAATGTAGATATTCAATATTTGTATCATAAGAGTTTAAATAAATTTAGATGTTTTGCAGTGCAGATGACATATCTTTGTAACACATGTAGGTTTACTAGTAGTTTCAGAAGCATTTCTTCTTTAGGATATTGTGCAACCAACTTTTGTGTTTTATTCTGGTCATTAAAGCGTGAATTGCTTCATATGTTAACATATGAGATTGAAAAGATTTTTCTAATGGAAAGTCATGATATGTTAGACGATTAAGAAATTATAATTTGATATTCGAATTACAGTTTGTTCATGCTTAGTACTGTAACAAATGTTATCCTTACTTAACTTAAAATTGTGTACGCCTACCATGATTGTATGTGTAGTTCTGTAACAATGAATTCTATTCAAACAAATTTGACCTGGAATGCCTGTATTATTCATTGATATAATGTTTAAGGGAATGCAGATACATGAGGTACTATTTTTCAATGACAGTTTTGGTGAACATTTTTTTTTTTTTCCAAGAAAACATTTGGTTCATATCACCTCCTGCAGCTAGAAATAGTTTCAAAGTTAATGTGACTTGCTTGATAAAAATCTTGGGAATCTTGAAAGTGTATCGTTAGATTTTTTTGTTGTATTCTTCTTGAACAGTTTGCTAATATGTATTCATAATTTTGTTTTCTACAGTTCTGATGGAATAAGCTATTGATTGTAAATAAATTGTATTTATATTCTACTGCAAATAAAGTTATTTGTTATGACAAATTGTTTGTTTTTAATATCCTGATTTCAAGAAGCTAATTCATAGTTTGTGCGGTGTCCATAGTTCGTATTATACCTCACACAGTCAAAGGGCAATGTGAGTAAAGAAGTCAGAAAGACAGAAAATTAGATAAATGTCTGCATACTCTTATTTAAAAGCGCATCAAAAAAATATATATATATTTTATATTTTAGGCATGAGTGAGTAAAAACAATTTGTAGGGTACCAAATTTTTTTTAGTGAATTTCAAAAGGAATCACATTTTTATGAAGTAAATTTTCTGCCATGTATCATATGGCACCCATATTAGAGAAAATGAAGGAACCATGTGTACTTCTTTAAAATCATTAAATTTTTCATGTTATTTTTTTTAAATTGAAGAAATTTTCACTGCAAGACGACGTCTCATAACACTAAACAGTACGGAATCTATTTTTTCATTTGCCGCTTCATTTTATTATTTCAATCAGCCATGCTGCAAGTAATTTGTGTCTGTTACATTTGATGCTTCTGCAGGTGACCAGTAAAATAATTTTTTGATGGATGATATGCAAACCATAGTTAAAATAAAGAAAAAAAGTGCTCATTTTCCTTGGTCGAGGTGTCATATCAAAGGCAAGATATTGAAATTTTTAGAAGTGTTATTTTCCTTTTAAATTCAGATACAACTTAACTATAGAACAACTTTTTTGTACATTCTATTGAAATTATTTTTACATGCTCATGCTTGCAAGTTTCACATAAGATGTATCACATCATTCATTCATCATAATTGTGATAAAGTTGAATATAATATTCATAAAACTTGGGCCCTTAACAAATGAGTACTGCATTGATTAATGATTAAGAAATACATTCAATCACTCAATATCACCCAAGACAAGTGTGAAAGATAAAATCATAAAATTTACAATTTCTCTATGAAACATTTTATTAACAAATTCACTTTTTCAAAGCAACTTTACATCAAATATTGATTTCATTTTTACTGTATCTAGCATAGACACAACCCACATGATTTACATATTCACATTTTATGTATTGACTTATAAATGACAATGCCATGTTAGATGCCTTCTTCACGTGGCTTCACTGCCTCAAACTTTAATACTGTACTATAAAGGAATACCAAATTAATAAATTACTTTATAGCAAAAAGATCTGAAATCATACAAGAAATTTTGATTCGGATATCTTGTGTAATTTTACCTCTCTTCCAAAAGAGAGTGGGTAACAAAATACAACCAAAAAGATTCAATCTACTGTTGTTGATTTTTATTACAAAGTATAAAGCCACCCAAAGAATAGTTGAGTCAGTGAGAGTCCACCTTCTCAAAGTCGAATAATGGCCTTAATTGGAAGTAATGTTTCAGACCAAATTGTGCATTTCTTGGAAAATCTAGTAAACTGCAATATTAGTTTTGTTCAAAGTTGCGGGGACGAACTCACGACACAAAAATTTCATGTATAAACACCATATATACATGGCGAGTTGTGTAGAATCATGTTTGAATAAGGCTTAAATTGAACTTGCAATCATTTTTTTATTCCAATAGATTTTCCAATATCACCCCCCCCCCAGACCCTGATAGAGAAAATAATGACTTGTTGATGTGAGTCCTCAGCCCCCAGTCAAGACGTCCTAAAGAAAGGACCCTCCTAACCAGGGGACCCTTTGATTGTCAAGCACTGTGCCACACCTACCCCACTAGGGTGTGGAGGGTAACACTTCGAGCGCAAGGATAAAGATTCATCATCGGACTCAACATTTTCAATTCATTGAATCGAATATAGTCATGAAATTCAACAAAATATAGGAATTGATTTAGTCAAGGTATAATATGTAATAATTATTTTTCCTTTCCTGAAAGAGAAGAGAACCAACATTTAGATGTACACCACCTCCATGATTGAAGTGAAAACAAAATACATAACATTTTACAATTTAATAAGACAGATCAAATCTATGGGACAATTTCAGCTGAGATTGAATTCATTTTAATACATATTGTGAGGAAAATGGATTGTATCCACATTTAGACCTCCATTAAATAAACTGAACACAAAGAGTACCCTCATTGGTTTAATATTTAGAGATGTTACAAGGTAAGCTATTAAGAACCTTCCACTTGACTTGACGGATGCTCATACAATGATGAAATTGAACCATCTGTAAATGGGCCCAAATCCAAAGTTTCATTTGTCCTCCACTTTCTATGACTTTTTATAGAGGGTGAATCGATGTTAGGCTGAAAACAACATGACCATAGAGTTCTGGTCACATGATACTTTTTTATTTCCTTAACAAGAGCGTGTCCTTGTCCTAACACTTGATATGATTTACTTGCGCTTTACATCCTCTGGAAAAAAAACATTAAATAAATCAAACCATAGTCATTATTACAGTTGTCAATTCTTGTAGAAGCACCTGTCTTCCAAAATGAAAGCTTGTTATTATTGGTAACACAGTTGCAATTAACAGTAAGACCCATGCAAGGGGTCTTAAGAGTCTTGGCCATTTCAACAGTGATTTGCATCGCATTGAATAATCAAACAAATAATGCACCAGTTCAGCTGGGATCGTATCCCCAAAACATTCCCTAATAATGATGCTCATATAGTCGGCGATCATCCGTACCGTCGTATCCACATACGACGGTGCAAACCCATTTCAGAGAAAATCGACTTCAAAGTTTACTATAATTTTCACACTTAGTTCTCCAGCCTTACAACATATTCATTGCTAGAAAAATGCATGGTTGGAAAGACCAAGACAATTGCTTGACAATGGTATCCTTATTTTTACACAAAACCAAGGATCATAGAAAATATCGCAAAAGAGCTCCATGCTTGTAATTTCGGTTTGAGCGGTTTAGATTTCCCCTGTACAAAAACGCCATAGGGAATACAACAACCCTGACCGCGATTTCAATGCGTGCAGTCAGTCAAAACGTTGTATCGCTTTTCACGTGCAAAGTCAATGCAGTGCAGATGGCCTATACGACAGTTTGGTTGACTGCGCGCATAGTAATCACGGTCAGTCAAAAGGTATCCCTATGCTACAGTACACGTTTCCAATGGGATTTGCGCATTTCATTAAAAATTTGTATGGCATCGCCATGAAAATCCCCTCATATCTCAGAAGCTAAAATAAATTCAGTTATGAATAGAAGAGGGCTTGTACATTCATTTTCTGCAAAAATCTCAAAATCAATTTTTTTTAACCGAAATTGACTGATACGATGGTTTGGATGAACGCTGACAACATCTTTAAGCATTCTGGAAGGTTGTCCCTAAAGGCTTCAGTTCATTATGACTTCAAGGAATGTAATGGTATCACCAAAATGATGAGACACGGGTCCTGTAACACAAAGGTTAGCAATTGATCATACGATTGATTTTCAAGATTGATTGTACATTGTAGACAATCCAATCAATCGTAAAGGCATTCTTCTACCATGATTGCTAAGCTTTGTGTTACGGGCCCATGGTCTGATTAATGGTCTGATTAATTAGTTCATCAGGACCTCCATCTGTACAAGGCGTGCATTGGTATCTCCTGGCATCCTGTAAGGCAGCATCCCAGCAAAGGTGATCAGAGCCTTGGCTTGCTTCCTCAGGTGGGCCAAGAACTGAACAGAGAATGGGAAGAGTGAGATAGAAAATAACTGTAAAATGCAATTCCGTAAAGTATACATGCCCCCCCCCTCCAAGTGGATCCTTGAAATAGATCTGTTTTCTAGTTCACATAAAAAGTTTTCTTGTTCTGAAATTATCATAGCTTGGAATGTTGGTGAAGTAAAGGAAGAATGGAGATTGGAAGTACAGAAAATATTTTACATTTTATATTTTATGGAATTGCTAAAAATAAGGGCAGTTATGCTACATTCTTTCATTCATCACTCTCATAACATAGTTGATATAATAATAATTAAAAAAAATCAAATTTATTTTGGCATTGACTCCCATTTTTCATTTCACACACCATTTTCATTGCAAAAGAGGCTGGACATTTCACCTCTTGAGGTAGCAAATCGCTCATAATTTTCACTCTGAGAATGTTTAGAAGCACTTGTAATTTTCTTATAAAAAAAAATCAGATATAGAAAACAATGACAAAGAGTACAATGACAGAGATACTTACAGATTCCTTTCCTCCATTTTCATGACGTTGGCCAGCTCTAGCTTGAGGACTTTGTGTTCCACTGCTACGACATGATCGATACTTGGTGTATAGGATAGTCATCGTGGCAAGGAGAACATCTGGAAGACTTCTTCTAATCTGGTTACAAGAAAAAACAAGTTGTGGAAAGGTGTGAGTTCAATAAAATTATACAAACAAACAGTCTTCTCACAGAACAGGGTTTTACTTACCCTTCACTATTTTGCAACAAGATAAACTTAGAGAATAATAAATGAATTAAAAAAAATGTCATTATATGATAAATCTTTGACTAAAAATAGGTATGAATATCTAGTTACACTACATGTGTGTCCCAATTTGAATTCAATCTTAATAATAATTATAAAGCTACACCTTATCTTCAAAGGCATGCATACCACAAACAGAATTACCACATACTTTGCATCATCCCACATTTTGATTGATGTTTCGTTATCAAACTTTCTGAACTTCATAAAGTATCACAGAATAATATTACAAGAGTAATGACTCAATGTATTTAAAGGACTTGATATAAAGAATTCAACTGTGATGGTCCTTCAGTAAACTGGTTAAGCTTTTTTGGATACATCATCCTGTGAGTGTACTATCTAAGCCATAAGTCAAATCCACACTATACATTTTAACTATCCCTCACTTAAATTTGTCTAATATATTGAACTGAGATCCATTTCTTACCTCATCAGTGTACTGTTTGAATCCATGCACTCTATCATCAACTGATTCAGGACTGAGAGCTATAATCTGAAGTTGACGGATTGTCTGGAAAGAAAAGAAGCAGCAGAAAACTGTAAAAATCATGCCGACCTACTCAGCTTCTTTACAGCTGCAGTTGCTCGTAACGGATATCCACTTGAATTACTAGTACGAGTACTACAAGGTATTTCTCAATAATTCTCATGGCTATGGCAAACGCGTCTCCTTGGGTAAAACATATGATATTTATGAAGAAAAAAGATTGTAAGAAGATTGCACTGTCCTTACAGGGGTCTACACCCAGGACCCAGGATAGCATGACCAGTGCTCTACAAGCTCTCTAGGCTTCCGCCAAGGCAATGTAATAGCAACATTCTGACATCGGGCCCATCTCTAATATTTGTGCTCATCAACACAGTCAAGAAGAAAATAAACAGAACCCCCCTAAACTCTGATAGAGAGATAAAAAAAACCAAAGAGAATGTCTTGTTGATGTGTGAGTCCTCAGCCCCCAGTCAAGATGTCCTTAAGAAAGGACCCTCCTAACCAGGGGACCCTATGATTGTCAAGCACTGTGTCACACCTACCCCCATCTACACCACACATGGAGTGCAGCTAGGGGATGGCGGGTAACACTTCGAGCGCAAGGATAAAGATTCATCATCGGACCCAAACAACATTTTCAATTCAAACCCTTCAAGTATACCAAAGAAGATTTATTCTGAGATGAGCTCTTCTGAATGATACGAGTTTACATGATCAAGAGAAATAACATCACCTTGAATTTATTCTTGATATCTTTTGGTCGCTTACTTTGGCCACCAGTTTCCCTAGCTGTTTACATAGAATTGGATCATGAAAATGGTTACTCTTCAAAGGGGTTATAATGGTTGGGAGTTAAACTGAGCAAAAGGAGGTTGAACTTGGAGCCTGATTGCGGTGATATTTATCATTCTTCTAACACCTTGGGCAATGGTAAATCTATTGTACAAATATGCAGCTAAATACTTAATTGCACCAATTCCATCCATCGTTCCCAACCCTTTATACTTCATGTGCAAGGTGAATATAAGCACAGCACAACTATGGTACGACATGAACGGATGAAGACTAACCGATAATGCTCTGTCCAGATCTCTATTGTGGTACGCATCAAAGAAGGTCATGAGGTCAAGGAGGAGATAGAAGGACTTGGTGTTTGCTGGACTACCCGTCAGACCTTTGGATTGATACCTGCATAAACATACAGAAAAAATGAACTTCAAAGTATGTTCAGATTGTGGAAAGATATAGAAGCAACAGAAAAAGCCAAGGGTAGGATGGAAATTATAAAACAATACTTAGGGAAGAAAAACATTATAAAATGCTGCATTATAATGGAAAGAGTCAAGTGATTATCAACCATATATTTGAGATGAGTTCAACATCTTACCCAATATGCTCATCTCCAGGGGCAATTTTGAACATGAACACAACTCCTGTTATAAGATGTATTACATATAAAAGACAAAGTATTGCATTGATGGCTATGTGAAAGACAGATTGATCTTACTATTTTAAAGCAATGAACCTTTGTGAACATATTTGTTATTGCCATTGGAGGACAGTATGGAGTGTGGTTTCAATGCTTAATACAAACAAGGCTAAAATGGCGGGCTAAACTGAATTAAACAGTGTGCTGTAAATAAGTGTCATTGTGGAAAGATATATTTCACAATAAAAAGATAGCGTAACAAGAGTGAAATATGACTATAAAACTTAAGTGTCCATTCCTGGAAAAAATTCAAACCTAAAACATTTGCTACACTTTTACTAGCAAAGATCCAACAGTCAAGGTATAAACAATATACCATTAACACAAAAGAAATTTACAGATTTTACTCACCGACCAAATCCTAATTCTCTTTTTCTATTACCAGTACATAGGAATGAAATAATAGATACAGTGAATAACTTAAAAAACAAAAAGAGTTGTGGTCATGATGGTATTGATAATATTTTATTAAAGAATGTCATAGAATATATTGTTGATCCATTAGTACACATATTTAATCTTTCCTTAATTAATGGCGTCGTGCCTGACAATATGAAAATATCTAAGGTAATACCAGTGTATAAAAAAGGAGATAAGAATAATGTATGTAACTATAGACCGATATCTTTATTGCCTACTCTATCAAAGGTTCTAGAAAGAGTGATGTATACAAGACTATTAGACTTTTTGAATAAATATAATATAATTTCTGACTTTCAATTTGGATTCCGCCAAAAGCATAGTACATCTCATGCTACTCTTTCATTTGTTGAAAAAATCACAAAAGCTATTGATAACTTTGAACATACAGTAGGTGTTTTTCTGGACCTCTCCAAGGCCTTTGACACTAAAAATCATGAAATACTACTATACAAACTTGAAAATTACGGAATCCGTGGAAAGGCCTTGGAGTGGTTCAGGAATTACCTAATAAACCGTTAACAGTTTGTTAACATAAATGAACGAAATTCTTCTCTACTAAAGGTCAACTGGGGTGTTCCTCAAGGTAGCATACTGGGCCCACTTTTATTTACGATCTATATAAATGACATCCACAATTCTTCGACAATATTATCTTATATTCTTTTTGCAGATGATTCAAATGTACTTTATTCTCATCCTAATCCCGATATTTTAGTCAATATATTGAATATTGAACTGGAGAAGCTAGTACAATGGATAAGATCTAATAAATTGTCAATCAATGTACAAAAAACGAAATGTATGCTTTTCAGCAATTCTTTAGATAAATTACCATACGATATTAAATTGGACAACGCTGACATTGAAGTGGTCGCTTCAACAAAATTTTTAGGCCTGATAGTAGACAACAATTTATCTTGGAAAACACACATTGATTCTATATGCCGTACAATTTCACGTAATATTGGTGTTATAAATAAGGTCAAGTTTTTTCTTCCAACTTCCTCCCTAAAAATGCTTTATTAAACATTGATTTTACCTTATCTAAACTATGGGATAATTGCCTGGGGAAATGCACATACATCTTATCTGGAAAGAATATTACTTTTACAGAAAAAGGCATTGCGCGTTATTTTTAATATGTCCTGGAGATCCCATACAGACCAATTGTTTATTGACAATAAAATCTTAAAAGTAAAAACATTATATCAATATAACTTGGGTCAATTTATGTATCAATTAAATAATAATATGCTACCATCAATCTTCGATTCTTCATTTAACAAAAACAAAACTATCCATAAATACCCTACACGTCAATCCGACGAATTTCATTTTCCTTTACCCCGGACAATTCTTGCCAAATCTATCTTTACTTTCGAAGGCCCTCGACTTTGGGGCACTCTTAATAATACTATCAAAGATTCCCCAAGTCTAAATTCTTTTAAATTTAAGTTCAAAAAGTTTCTCCAAGATACTCGTTGGTTTGTTTAACTCTTCATCACTCATACATAATATTTTTCATATATACTTAGCACTACTAAGTGTGAAATATGATAATTTTCGTTTTCCTGTTGATCCGTAATATTCGCTGTGAGTGCCGGGGCAAGAATCTGGAGACCATTGATCTCGTTTTTTCTCTCATTTTCTATTTCTTTTAAACTATTCATTTAAATAGATTTAAGCTCAACTTCTACATGTTGTATTTGTGTTTTGTTTACATTGTTCATACAAATATGTAATAGAAGGCTGCATTCTACAAGCTTCGCTTTTTTAGCAGCCTCCTCCATTTCCGACCTGTTATCTTAATTATTACATATAATAAGTTTCTTTGTTTTATTGATTATAATAAGATGTATGTAACAAAACTTATTGTAAATGATTGTTGGAAATGGAAAATAAATGAAATGAAATGAAATGAAAAAAACCAACAAACAATAATGATAATTGATATCTGTAACACAAACATCCACCAACCATGTTACTCAAGCCCATCAAATAACACTCTAGCTAACATGAAGCTTGGCTAACTTTTACAGTGTTCTTAATGTACTCCTGCCGGTTTCCAACTTCCTGTAAATATTTGCTACGTAATAATAAATGACCTACCTCTCTGCAATGCTGAGTGCCAGGGCTTGTAACCTCTCTCTGTTGGACTGCGGGCTGTTTGATGATGCAATGGTGGGACTCAGCAGTCTGTTCATCAGCTCAAGAACCTTATCTGTGTTCTAATGAAACAAACAAAAAATGGATGCTTCACAGCTTACGTTCCAAGTAAATGTTCCCTGACAAGAAAACTCCAGCACTACTTATACCAGAAAACTTGATTTTTCAATCAATGGTTGATTGATTACCTACGGCACCCTCATAACCCAAGGTTTATCTTGACAGCAATTGTCAATGGAAACTGTAACAAGCTACTGAAATCTGTGCATCTGATTGGCTGACAGCAAATCTGGATACTTTGTGGACTGCTCTCCTGGTCATTCTACTCAACTTATTATTCACCAGTTCAGGAGTCTCAAAGGAGTACACAATACCATCAAGAGATATCAATACATCCAGGAGATAATCCCAATTAACTGCTAAGATAATCTTACATTCTGTAAAACTTTGAGTACCATTCACTAAATTTAATCTGATCAACTGAATAGAACTGGATCTTGGAGTTCCTTCAAAGTGGCCTATATCCTGTGCATTGTTTAGATAATCCTGTGCTCACTTAATTTAAGTAGCATTTACCAAATTTCTTCCAATTTCTTGAATAGAACAAGTCCCTTGAATTAAGTTGCCCAATTCCTGTTCATTGTTAAGGCAATATTACACTTAATAAAAAGCACCTCATGGCTGACACTGAGTCAATACAAATTCACATTGACTCCCCTCAATTTTTTCATATTTACCATGGACTGATATTTTTTGCACAAATTGTCTACACCATATTTCTGTTAATGTCTTTTTAATCATCATAACAGCTGATGGACTGAGAGACAGCCCACCAAGAAAGGCGAAATGGATACCTATGGGGTGTAGTCCCAAAATCAATCATAAGTCTTGAAATAATTTGCAAATTTACACTCAATTGCTGATTTTAGGAACAAGAAGTTCAAATTGATTTGCTATAATTAAAACTGATCTATTAAATGTAAATTTGCAATTGACTGCAAATATTTCTTGCAACAACCATATGAGTAATTTTTAGTCCAAGGCGACTACATCAAGTAAGAAATATAGGACAGATGAAGCTCGATCCCTCAACCCAGCCAGGCAAGTTGCCCGTCTGTACACCCCTCAATCACCTATGCCAGACAAAGGAACTTCAAACAAACTAGTTGAAGTGGAAGGACAAGAAATCAACAATTTCCTTGAATCTGAACTCTATATCAGAAGGCATTTATTCAAGGCATTTAAAATACTGTCTAATACTAATTTTCTTGATAAAAAGTTATTCTCTATGCCAGAACTAATAACTTGGTAAATACTGATCAAAGTATGTTACTGATCAGATCCTAGCAAACTGTCCTACTGTTGACATGATTACAATAATCTCTGGAAGATTTTCTGAAGAGAAATTCTGGAATATAAACATGCCATATCAATAGTACCTATGGAGCTGTATGATAAAAGTGGATAAGAGAATCTAGTCTAACAACATAAATAAGACATTTGACCTTACCCCAGCAAGGTCATGTAGCTTCAGAGCATCCTCAAACAGTCCTTTGGTCTCTGTATCCATAGCAACCGTCTCAATGATGCTCTGAGTATCCTCCTGAAACTTGTCGACGGCTCCGGGTCTCCTTGCCCCATCCCTCTCTCTACGTCCCAGCAACGTCTCAAATTCCCTCGTCTCGATGACAAGCTCACTCAAGCAACGCACAAAGTAACTCTTTCCATTCGCATCCCTAAGATTCCTGTAAGGAACAAAATCATTCATTGATTTCAGTGATTTATGCCAAAGCTAAAAAATTAACTATGCATTCACAGTTTAGAATAAGAGTTGAACAGAGACCAGTTGCAGAGAGAGAACTGCAACTCAATGCCACACTGAAAATCAAATAATTTTTTTTTTGTCTATTCAAGAGCATGCATTTGTGACATGAGTTTGATTTTTGGGGGTCATATTTACATGCAACTCTTTCTCCATCAGGCACCTACACCCATTTATGTCAAATAAAAAAAAATAATTGTACACCTTCAGCTTTGGCCTTCTTCAGAAACAATGAACAAAATATATTGGGGGAAAGGGTGTTTAGACCCCAAATAGCTCTTTTAAATTGCAAGAGCCCAGAAATTAAGCAAAATCATTATTCAATCAAATGCAAACTAATATAACAACAGTATTAAGAATAGCCCCCATATAGAATTCACTAATTTCTTCTTGCTCTATGATACAGTATTTCTGACTTTTAAAGGAAGTAATCTAATGGACATAGTTGGTCATAAACTGTTGGGAGGTTTTAATGACCTCTGTCACACTTCAGCATTCCCACATGTTTCACTCATTCACAGTAACAGAAACTTGCTAACAATTAATCAAAAGCTATGATGAATCTATCTTACCTGAGCAAGTAAAAGTATTGAAGAGCTTCTCGTGGGTCTGTGGATTCAAACTTGGATGTATACATGCTGATGAGACGAACAAAGTTGAGTCTATGCATTGGAAGTGGGTCTTGTGGATCTCGACTCACTAGAGTAAAAAGATTAACAGGTACAGATCTCAATACTGATCCTTTTCCTCATAAACTGCAACTTTGGAATATCTGCATTCATACTGCTAATAATCATTTTTATGTTTAGATGTTACCAATTGTATCAAAGGCTAAGAAAGTCAGATTTTTACTATTATCATTGAAAGTATTACAAACATTGTATTAAATTTCCAGAATTCAGTATTTTGTAGCTGCATTTGTATTTCTATACAAAATAGTGAAATCTGAAAATCTAATCTAATTTTCATTATATCCAACATAAATTAAATCCTGTATGCTGATTGGTTTAAATAGCATCATGTGACCAAACATATTTTCATTATTTTGCGATGATGTTGAAAATGAAACGCCCACAGAAGAAAATTTACTATTCCGTGACGTCAATGATGGAATAGTGCACTATTCCATCATTGACGTCACTGTGCATCGCGCGCAGGCACAGATCCGCTTTCCGCTAAACGCGTGGCTTCAGGAAAAGTAGATCAGTCAGCGCAATGGATACAGATTACTTACTCTCACTGATAATGATTTTTTTCTATCATAAAACTCATCTTATCAAACACCCAAAATTAGAAGTGATGAGATGATAATGGAGCATGCATGGAATCAGGCAGGAAAGGTGGGGATAAACGCATTGTAGGTAAGACAGGCTATGATTGTCCCGGACAAAACTGCATTCAAGCATCTAATTTACTTACTACTAGGAAGTCTTTTGAAAAAAGGCTGATGGTAACTCGACAAAGAAAAGACCTAATGCGACTTACAGAGCTGTGCCTGAATGTTCTGAGGTAATGCCAGGAGACCAAGCTCATGTAGAACGATGGCAGAATGAACAGCATGGCTTCTTAGACCATTATCATGTCTGGATAAGAACTCAATAGCAGCCTCAAATTGAGCAGATAGGAACAGGATCTAGAAAACGACAAACACAAATATGATGAAATACATTGATGTCTTTAAAGGTTAAATGTATACATGTATATCAGGGAACTTTTGGATAGAAGTAGCAATTATGGTATCTTTGCCATCTAGTGATAACCTCCATGGAATCCTTGATTTTCATTGGCTGTTGAGCATTGTTACCATGGTAATTACCATTAAAAAGCAAAGTTAACGTATAAAAGTAAGTTTAATGCAACAGGCCCTGAAGATAATGCATGACATAATTCTTGACACAAGTCAATCGGGAATGTCATCTGGTCAAATATCGCATTAAATAGCAAATAAGCAGAATGATTACCAGAAAAACAGTTTGACAGTCACATATTGTATTCTTTTATAAATTTGACTGTCAAAACCAAATCCGTTTATCTTAAATAAAGATCTAATGGATATAGGACTTACATTTTCATACCCAGCCCTTGCCTGGGACACCTGTCTATGAAATATATCCTTTAGGAAGATATTAATCTACATTTGCCACACCTGACCCAGGTGAATGAAATGGGTACCTGCAGGAATATTCCTTGACATACCTGAGCACAGTAAAAGGCTGCCAGGCTGAAACCAGGGTAATTATATCAAAAGTCCTTTAGAAGTGCATTCAGACTGAAGATCATTGACAAACATATATATATGTGCTATACAAGAAATGATGACTATTATCACAACCTGAACTACTGAAAAACATTTAAAGAATAACTTGCTTCCCATAATTTCTGAACATAGGACCCTGTTTTAATATACTGACCTTGAAGTAAAGGTGCGGATTCTGATGTGCACTGAAGTGTGTTTCTCCATATTCTTCTAAGAGTGTCGTTTGGAGTTGTTGAAGGGTTAGTCTATCAGATGAACCTTGGCTACTTGATGATGATGACGACGGAGACTCGCCAAACTGAACTTGACTTAACTGCAATAAATTACATTATCAGGGGAAATACTTCATGAATTTGTTATAAAAAGCAAACAATCTGTGACTGATGTAAATGTAATTTACAGAAATGGTGCCATGCATTTGGCTGAAAGCAAATTGTCAGAGAATTCTAGCATCTTTATCAATAACTTCTCATAATGACTTCTGCACATTGCCACTTCCAAGACTTCTTTTTTGTATGACTGCAATGTCACTAGTAGATAGCTGTTATTAAGGTTCTGATGAAATACTAGTATATCACCAGTGTGTTGGCTCAGTTGGTAGAGCGTCCATCTCACAACCTGGAGGTACAGAGTTCAAGCCCTAGCTGCGTCAGATCAAAACATGTTATAAATGGGAGTTGCTGCTACGCTGTTTGGTGTTCAACAACTCAAGGTATAGAGCTATGTCGATCTGGCGCTGCAGAGTGGCTGCCGGGCCCACGATCAATTGGGCAAAAAGAATTTTCAGAGTATTTCAATTTCAGATTTCATTTTTTTAACAATAAGATATGGATTTTCATTTTTTTTCAACTTACATTCGTTGGTATACTTCTGACAAATGAATCACAATACTATAACTTCAAAGACATTGGAAGCCAAGAAAATACTGATCTTGTAACATTGTGACCAGTGCATCATTCATGTTACTGACCTTGAGCCATAGATAATCTTCAGTCTTCTCGCAAACCTCAGCATGGTTGTCCATTGTATCACATCGTCCAAGCAAACAGTACACAGCCCTGTAAAAATGAAATATTTTACAATGTAAGAGGACATTAGCATACATATGATGTACATGAATAAACTGACCTCTGTGGCCTTTGACCCCAAATATCTATGCAGATATCTATGCTCCCTTATGCATCAAGTGCCAAGTTTGAAGTTGATTGGTTATCAGTTCTTAAGTTATTGTGTGAATGAAAAAAAAAACAATGGAAACACAACCAAATAATATAACAGCTTCAGCAAAAACCTACTGTGGGCAGAAGCATACAAGTCCAAAGTGGCATTTCAGATAAACCCTCAACTTCAATCAAATCTTTGTAATTTCAGCTCCTAGCCTCTTACCAAGGAAACCAAAAGTCCTCAGCCCTCAACCAAGAGGCCATAATGACATGGCCCTCCAAGCCGAGGTACCCCCAAATTTTCTGGCATTGTATCTGCTCTCATGCCATCATTTCATGTGATTCAAGATGAGAACAAGATACTACTAGCACAAAGATGAGTCATCATCATAGGACTTTCAACATATTCATTAATCAGATATGCCAACCTGAGCAGGAAAAAATTACGCATTTTAAAAGCTGAAAATCAGTATTTTGATGAGGAATTCAGTATTTTCAAAGAAATACATATCACATAAAACTAAACTTTAGAAATCAATATTCTTCTAATCTTTCAGTACTAATTACTGGAAATCAGTACTAGTTTTCAGCTCTGATAAACCCATCATTCTTCATGTTGTCTACAGATGAATTTCTAAATCATGAATGATTTATGCCTATGTATAGCATATAGCACATTACAATTTACATAGGTAACACTTTCTTGTTAGAGAGTACCGGTAGAAGATAATGAATACAGATCTGCTCCTATTTTCCCTTTGTTAAGCAAAGATGCATTTTGGAAGTTTAAAGGGGGAGTGAACTGTGTGTGATCTCTCATTGACTGTGTGTTATAAATACATAGTCTTAAAATAAACATTTTCAGATATCTACTAATACTACAGAGAATAAATTTACCTATAATTGTATTTGTATAGAGAAACTAAAATGTTTTGAGAAGTAATTGTTTTGCTACTTGGTAACAGAGTTATTGCGGTATAAGTGTATTTTTTTGTTATCATTTGAGTGGGTCTATATTACTAGACTAGCATTATGGGTCAGGAAACTGGCCAGGTATAAGTAGTTGAAGACTCGAGATGGCGCTATTGGTTCATATCTGCTTTAAAGGATATATTTATCTATTGTGCTGGTGATTCTCAGATAATTTCACTGACTTCTCCATAAGACATGTGGAACATGAGCAAATGAATGTTAAACCAGGCATGATATTCCCCTCTGAAAAAAAAAATCTGAAAAATAGCCAAGGGTCACTAAGTCACCTACGAAGTCCGAGGCGCCCCGGTCGGGGTTGCAAGCTCTTGCATAGTAAAGAAATCAAAAGTGATTTTTCAAGGTGAGTCTGCATGATAGTTTTTTATCATTTGACTTTAAAAAGCAGTAAAAAACAGTATGAGAATTAACTTGGGCAAAGGATTTCACATAAAAAATGTATATATAAATATATATATATATACACATATACATATATATATATATATTTTTCAAAAATATTTAAAAAAATCAGAATTCCGATTTTAATTGGGAGAATATCATGCCTGGTTAAACATGCAGTTTTTTAGGATACTCTTGTAACTTGACACAATCAGCAGTTCTATCTTCACCTTCCTCTTTCAGGAAAATACATCTATAGGAAATCAATTTTCTATTTTACCTCTGAAGAGCATTTCATTAACTCAGCTGTCTCAAAGATAATAGATCAGATAACTTTCCTTGATTTTTATTGGCTAAGAAGCACCAATGTCTGAACATTACTAAGGTAATTGTAAGACAGAATATCTAACAAGTCCCTGTATGAAATGCTCCCAGATTGCTAATTGACGACTTGGACATAGAGAAGAAATAATTTACCTCTTGAATGGATCTGTACTGTTCCTAACAGCTCTCCTATAATGTAGCCTCAGTTTAGTCTCTGTACTGGGTGATAACCTGTACAAATAAAATGTCAAGAATCAACCAATTATTTAATAAGTAAATGAAAGTAGATCATGAACAATCATTTTAAATATGGGGAGCAGACTTGTTATGAAGTTACCCGCTGGCCTCTCCCACTTTGTCTCACCAAATTTGATATCTAACTTTTCACGATATTTTTTTTTAAATATTTTTTTTATTTTAAAGAGATGTGAAATAATTTTGACATTGAATTGAGCAATAAAACCCAAACGGACCCATTTCTTTCTTTCATTCTCTCGTGCTTTTGTGCTTTTAAAAAACAAAAGAACATATTTCTGTTTCTTTTTTATTTTCTGGTAAATCGATACTATGTTTGTATATACTTTTAACATGATAGTTATGCATAGACCTCTCAAAGAATATACTTACTTAAGATAAATTTCTGACATTTATTTGACATGGAAATGACTGATGAAACAAATTCTCGAGGACAGGGCTGATCAAGCTGGATCAGATGCAATAGACCATTAAAAGTTACTTCATGGGCAATATTTGGTCAATGACCTTTCATTTCTTTCATTATGATAGGCAGATTCAAAGCAAGATATTGTGAAAGCATGCCTGACATAGCAGGATGAAGAAATTGAATAGACCAGATGAACACTCTGTGAAGGCATTTTGTTGCATTTCTACTTAGAATGCATTAGCGTGTTGTTATAACAATGTACTTGGCCAACTGTGAAATACCGGTCGCCAGTGGACATATTGTTATTTTGTGTGGATCTATTGAAAAAAACAATTCAAAAGAATTTATTGAATAATCAAGACATAAAAGTTGGTGCTGATCTCATTAAAAATTAAACCACCATGTCACTTTAGAACCAATGACCTTCTTCTGATCATGCGCAGAATGGAACTACGAAATGGCTTATGCTTTGGACAAGCCTAACAATGTTCACAAACAATCAGGCACTTCAGGCATGAGAATGACTTTCTTGAAAAATATCTGAAAGGAAATGAAACCTACGGACGGGGTTCCAGGGGAAGCGCCCCCTGAAGCTCCTGGGTTTTAGCATTTAAAGGCGGTATAGGAAGCCATTCTGGAGTACCAATTTGATAGAAAAAGGAACCCATTGTGGAGTACCAATTTAACAGAAAAAGGAAATAAAATTTTTACAAACTATACAATGTAATTTGTACATTATGAACTTTGTTTGTGTACAGACCTATACACCACACCTATAGTAAAGTAAACCATATGCTGCTGACATTGAGAGACAATTACTGACGCAGTGTTTTAAGACCTCCATTGCCATACATTATGCTGTCATTGCACCATAAGCACCAAGCTTCATCGGGATTGTACAGCTTACGAAAACAATCCCCGGCCAAATGTTGATCAGAAGTGCCTTCCAAAATTATATGGTCACACCAACGACCAGTTCCATCTATTTTTGACGGATTTATCTATCTCTTTCGGGTCCGCTTCTTCCCCATCGCGATCAACGAACTTCGGTATGGATGCCGCCATTTTGATACTAGAGACTGAATTAAAGCCACCGCACGATTTTCGCTCGCATCGTTCGTGACGCAACCGAAGTAGTGCGCGGTGCAGTCTCGCGCTCCGTGCGTGTTGCTGCTTGAGCTAGCGTGCATGGCTAGCAACGGATCGATCAGTGCGTTCCCCGCCGGCGCGGCCCGGTAAGGATTCAGCATCGCGGTGACTCGCTACCCCCCAAATATTATATCAAATTCACATCGAACTCGGCGACCACAGATTTTCATTTAAAAAAATCGGAATTCCAATAAAAATCGGACAATTCTCATGCCTGGCACTTAAATGTTACACTATCTAACCTGGCTAAATCTACCACTGCGCGAGGGATGCCATCTTGAAGAACTTACCTTCTATCGTCATTGTGCATGTATTCTTCAAGGTATTCACTGAACTCACCAAGACTCTGGCTGGAAACAATAAAAGAAAAATATCTAATGTCAGAAATAATTCCATTTTATAATCGAACAAACCCTTATCTGATACGAACAAAATTGTATTTAGAGTTTTACTGTTAGAAATGCTTTGAGACTCTCACTAAGAAGGGGGGGGGGGGTGGTCAATCTAGAACTGAATATAGTACATAATCAATAATGCCATGCTTTTCTTTTTTAATTGTACATTTGAACTGTAATGGTTAATTTCTATAATTTCTAGTTCAGAGATTCCTTATCAACTTCAATAGCCAGTAAATGGTTTTGTACACTGGAGTGCACAATGATTTCTTAGAAAGGAAATACCAGCATTCAAACACTCAATCTAGGAAGGACACTAAGGGATCAATATATCTTAAAGGGAAATCCTGTCTCAAGAATAGGTGGTTTCAAGTTCAACATGGGCACTGGTGTTGGAAGCACAAGTTAGACTCGCTTCCATAGCTCTAACAATAATGGTCCACATCACATCATCGATAGCTCAGCACCAAGTGACACTTGTCTTGAAAACCGGTCTTTTATATTATGGTGCTGTGATGTTTTAAATATCTGCTCAACAACAACACCAAACTTTAAATCACCAAATAAGCAACTCAAATGGAAACCAGAGGGATTGATGCTTTAATTACAATGAAACAATAAAAGAAAGATGAAACATTACAAAAAAAATTTGATTAGGACTTAAATCAAGCAAGTGAATTTACACTGGTTGAATTCAAAATGCTACTGTGAATAAGTACAGAATAATTGACCAAATATTTTTTAATTCAATTTTCATATGACTTAGTAGGGTATTTTCCTTTCAGATGTCCCAATAAACATGTAATCCCCATTTACAGACGACCCAAGGTTAGGAAAGGTGCGCATTAGACCCCCCCCCCACACCCTTTCATTCAATACCTGACATGGGAGAGCTGCCCAGGCCAGGACTACAAACACTTAATATTATATCGATAAAATGTTTTTAATTCTCTTTATCTCTAAATTCCCTACCCATTTTCATACCATTGACTGTTTTCATATATGACAAAGGTTATATATTTCCCTTTTATGGTGAACTTACGCAGCATTATTTGTTGTGATCATAGCAGCATTTAGATCCCCACAACGGATACAGTAATATATGACAGGCCAGACTGGTATACCCTCTACAAGGCCATCCTGAGATTGGAGAAAAGAAAAAAGAGAAGGAAAGAAAAAGAGAATGAAAGAAAAAGAGACAGAAAGAAGAAGAGAATGAAAGAAAATAAGAGGAGAGAAAAAGAGAAGGAAAGAAAAAGAGAAGGAAAGAAAAAGAGAAGGAAAGAAAAAGAGAAGGAAGAAATAAGAGAGAAAAAGAGGAGAGAAAAAGAGAAGGAAAAAAAAGAGAAGGAAAGAAAAAGAGAAGGAAAGGAAAAGAGAAGGAAGAAATAAGAGGAGAGAAAAAGAGGAGAGAAAAAGAGAAGGAAAAAAAGAGAAGGAAAGAAAAAGAGAAGGAAAGAAAAAGGGAAGGAAAGAAAAAGAGAAGGAAAGAAAAAGAGAAGGAAAGAAAAAGAGAAGGAAAGAAAAATAGAAGAAAAGAAAAAGAGAAGGAAAGAAAAAGAGAAGGAAAGAAAAAGAGAAGGAAAGAAAAAGAGAGGGAAAGAAAAAGAGAAGGAAAGAAAAAGAGAAGGAAAGAAAAAGAGAAGGAAAGAAGGACAAAAGTAAAGCAGAGTAGAAGGAAAGAGGAATAAAAGGAAAGTAGACAGGAAGAATAGCAGTGGAAAGAAGTATACAGTATTGGGAAGGTACAAAACATGATGACAAGAAAGAAAGCAAAAAAGGAAGAATGGATGAATAAATGAATGAATAAATGAAACCTCCCCCAAAAAACAGAGAAAGGAAAGGAGAAAGGATAATGAAGAAAAGAGAAAGAAAAAATACAGGAGGAATGATCATGGCAAAAGGAAGAAAAGAGAAGGAAGAAGACAAGGGAAATAAGAGTGATAAGAAATAATAAAACAGAGGGGAGAAATAAAGGTGGAAAGGTGAGACAAAAAACAAATGCAAGAACGAGGGAGGAAAGTATGGTAAGAAAAGACAAAGATAAATATTTTATGAAAAGGAAAGATAAGAATGAAAAAAGACAAGAATGAGAAAGCGAGGGAGATAAAAAAATAATGGATGGATGAATAAAAAGAGAATACAACAAAATGATAATTGGATCTTCAACAACATTGCTATTCTTGCACAGTAATTCAATGAATATGCTTTAAAATGAATAACAATCAAAACAGAATTTACAATATTCACAATAGTGTATATACAAAACTCCAAAATAACAAACGCAATTATCATGGTTACAGATATCACGAATAGCAATCAGTAGAGAACTTGTGACCTTTGAAAGTTATTCAGAGTCCACTTTAAGTTTAGGCACTTATTACAGACATTTCATCAAATTACATACAGGGAAAAATCTCAAATACCGGTATATGCAAAGTAGGGTGGGCATCTATAAACAATTGCACATATATTGGAATGGTTGGCAAAACTTAAAAAGCAAAGATCTCAACATTCCACTGGCATGAAAATACTAAAAGAAAACAAGTTCTTGGAAGTGAAATTTTGCATCTTCATACCAAACCATCTTCTGCCACCCTGGTAAATGGCAGAGTACAGACAGCTGCCAGTCTACCCCCCCCCCCAGCACAGCTAGCTGAGGCACTGTTACTGTGTGATTTATTATCCTCTACCCAGCCAGCACAGAGAAGTTCCCATACATACAGTAAGTGTGCCCCTTACTTTTCTACTCAAATCCCATACAATGTACACAAAGACACACACACACACTCAACTCACATGCACAATGACTTATCCACTGATACAGTATTCCCTGGCATTCACACACAGACCTTGTAATGGCATGTGTACCAGCTGTACACTGTCAGCGAGGAATGTGTGTGTGTATGAGTGTGTGTCATGTGAAGTTAAGTGCTCTGCCTAATGGCAAAAAGGTCAACCACTTAAGCAGCATTGCCAATCCTAACCTCCCAAAATCCAACCCCAAAGCTTCACATAAACATTCCTTCCACCAAACCCCAGCACTTTCAAGAGTTGCCTATCAGATAAACTCTGATGGAATGTGATTTTTCCAGGCCTGGGCAGCTTTAATAAAGATGAAAAAGATAACTTGGAATGGGAGTGATCCTTTGGGTTGCTGAGCTGGGAAAAATTGGCAACATGCACTTAAAATCTGCCTTAGGTGTGCATAAATCCCTTTTGTGAGTTGGCTAGAGAGAGTTCCATTTTACACAGGGAGTCTGGGTTCTTTGGCTGTGCTCTGCTTAGTTGTGCTCAACATGCTACCATCACAGGTAAAGCATATATACTTATCAATATCATTCTTAAACTTATTCACTTAGATTAAGTTAAGTAATTGTTCATGGTCTAATGCTACATGTACAGGCATGGCTGACTCCTTACTCTAAGGTAAATAATGAATGTGCATGCATGGTACATGTAGTGATTGTGGTTATATGAGGAAGCGGACATCATCAGATCCTGATTTCAACAAGCGTCCAGTATATTTTCCCATACTTAATCTGTCCACTGGAGTACTAATTCATTAAGCTCATATGTGTCTATGTACAACACATGCCATTTTTATTACATTATGATGTTTCAAATGTAATGTGATTCAAAGGTAACTAAACATTAAAAACAAAATAAAATTGCTTGTATTCGGACTATTCCAAAGTGATTTGTGGATATACATGTAGCTCTATAATGTTGAAACTTTATTAATTCATTTTTTATTAACTTTCATTGCAGGCTATACATACATATGTACCATGGAGCTGTATTAGCACAACATGTACTGTATAACATTTGTGAACTTAGTGTTAAAATGGATTTTGAACACAGACCTATGGAAACATGTTAACTGAGGAAGGATTGGGGTTTTGGGGAGGGGTGTCTGATCAAATATTACAATGTGGTATATTGATACTACTAGTAGGCCCTACTTTAATTACTATCTAAAGTAAACATATAGTGATAATGATGGTACGGTAAATAAAGATGATTATCAAAATGATATTAATGATGGTTGGTAATGTATCTAAGACACTGTAGGCTACATGTATTTTCTATGCTTTGATTTAAATGTTACTTAACAGATCCTGTATGAATTTACAGATATTTCAATAAATGAATACATGAATAAATAAATAAACAAACAAGTATATGTAGGTAGCTAAATAAATAATACTAAAAACAAAAATGATAATAAACCAGTAGTACTACCGCTACTAACAAAAAAATGCAGGAGTTATGAAATTGGAATTAACATTTTATGATATATGCCTACTGGGTAGCTGCTTGCATATGACATCACAAATTAAAAAATCATTAAAGGGGAATCCAGCCTTGGCCATAAAATGTTGTGTTGGGAAGGAGAAAAATAAATTGAACAGAATGATGAAAGTTTTAAAGAAATCGGACAAGCAATAAGAAAGTAATACATGTAGCTGCTTTAAAATTGAGATCATTAATAGTATGTACAGTGTAGATATCAAATTGTCAACTGGGTAAGTAAATTATGACAAGGGGCAAGGACAGCTTTCCCCATAGGCTTTATTATCAGGGATTTGTGGTTTTCTACTAAGTACCCATTCCCCTGGGGCAGTAATCTAAATATAACCCAGGTAGTATATTGTTTTATGTCCTCATGAAAGATAAATATAATTCAAAATAAAACTTTTGGGAAAAATGACATTTTAGCCAGATGGCTAAAAATGGAATGGGGGGGCTTCAGCCCCTCCCCAATCTTTTCGAAACCGTGCACAAAATCGTAAAAATGACCATCTGATTGTGATTTTTTTTGCATGGTCAGCCCTCCCACTTTCGGCTCAGCTACCCAACTTTCGAAACTGTTCCGTGGCCCGACATGTACTTGAGAAGTGGTTTTATATTAGGAAGGATAATGTATAATATTTCGATCGGGCACCCACTAAAAATAATATTCCTGTAAAATAAAATCACGTTTTATCCACACTGAGAGGTTTTGATTTTTTAATAGAACATGTACACGTTTACATGCTGTGGTTATTTACAAAATGGAAAAGTGACAGACATTTTTTAGGAGATTTACCATTCAATTCAATTCAATTCAATCATTTTATTTTCCACTTTCAATTTCATATTTACAATTTTTGATACAATTGACATAGTAACATATAATCACATTTGAAGTACATACAAAAAATTGATAACATTATAAAATTACAATAGACAATTATCAAATCGAAATATAAATAATTGAAAGGGAGGGAGGGCCAACTGATAAGCAGAGCTTGTATAATGTAGGCCCCCCTAATGTTGTAATTACGTGTTTATAGCAACTGAATTGCTCTTTTGTAAAAACAAACAAACAAACAAACAAATAACAATATTTACATTATGTAATATATACATTATTATACAAATCATATGCATCATAAGTATAGAGGGGCTTTGAAATGTCAATTATTTCATTCCATTTTAATCTTCAGATGTTTTCTTTTTTAATTTTCTCTTATCGAATCAATTTGATATATAGATGGACATGGCCATAAAAAGGTGTAAAGTTTTAAAATTTCTCTCTGGCTGAACGTCACTTATGTGCACAATTTTTTACCTCACAGCTCTTAAAGGGGTACTCCAGGCTGAAAATAATACAATTTGAACAGATAAAGAAAAATCAGACAAAAAAAAATACTGAAAAATTTATCAAAATAGTACAATGAATAACAAATATTATGGTATTTTTAAGATTTGCATTATTTTGGTAAAACAGTTATATTTACTTAGATATTATTTTCAGTCTGGAATACCCCTTTCATTTATTTTCCTATTTACCAGCTGCAGATCCAGGACTTACCAGAAAAGGGTGGGGGCACTTTTTCTTTAAAAAATAAAGTGACAAGCAAAAGGAAAAGGGAGCTATCACCTCTCATTGGTCAATTTTCCCATGCATTTTTCGTAAAGAATCCAATAATGAATAAAATGTGTCAAGGGGGAGGAGGAATCCACTTGGAGCTCTGGATATGCACCTGCTATTTAAATCTGATCAATATTTCTAACTAATTCAGCATTTCCCCCCATTTTTTCAAGGTTTTTGTGTCAACCTGTAAGCGCAAGAGAGGACCAAACTGGAGTGAGAAAGAGAAGCAAGTTTTAGTTGACGAGTACAGACGACATCGCCACGTCTTACGACCCAAAGGCCCCGCCCAATCCTCCGTGGTTGAACGTGAGAAGGCTTGGGATGAGATATGTGCGGCTCTGAAGGTGGTCAGCGGACCGTACATCAAGAGGGATGTAGTGGATGTGAGGAAGAAGTGGGATAACCTCTGCTTCTGGGCCAAGAAATGCATCGCAGAATGGAAAGACAAAAACGACATCCATGCAGAAGGTACATTTTAACAGTTCATCTTTGGTATCATTTATGCGATGGTCTTTATTGGTAATTCAAGTATGGACAGGGTTGGGATTTAAAAAAGGTTTTATATTTGAGCATTTAAACATTCTATTTAAAAAAAATGTGTCTTTATTGATTTAAAAACCATACAGTCGAGACTTCATAATTTAACCATCCATAAGTCAAATAATCCCTCACAATAAGCATTTTTTTTCAGATGAGAAAATGGAATATATTAATAAACTCAAGTAACTCAAACCAAATTTTGCGAAAGTCAAATTGATTTTTGTGATCTCAAGAGATCGGCACTAAGGCACCTTATTTGTACTTTAACAACTAAGAAGCTTTATTATTAGGTCATAGGTTAATCACATCTTGGGCCTATCACAAAAAGAGTTGCGTTTAATTTAAACTCAACTGAAAAAAATCAAACTCACATTCTATACTCCAGAAATTCAAAATAAATCCAGATGGACTTTAGTCAGGGACCAATCCAATTCTGGACTCAGTTTGAATCCTACCGATTAATTTTTAAACCTCAAAGGATTAAAATTCCAACTCCTTGAGATGTGAAAATAAATTTTTAGGAAGCAACCTAAATTCAGAATTCAATTGATCACTAACTACACCCCATCTGGATTTATTTTAAATCCCTGCAATTCGGAGTGCAAATCCTGTCCCAAATACGATCTTTTCAATGGTTGAAAATGAAGTACCGTTTGATTTTGGGAGGTGCGTTTATTCGCAGTTCTTTCTTTAAGTTACATCTTCATGATTGACTTTGACCAGGTGGACTGCAAGCTGCAATGAGTGGTGAGAATTCACCCCCAACCCTAGCACTGAAGATACTAGCCATCTACCAAGAAGAATGGATAGATCTATTCCCCAATGCACAGGTGGTAGATGGGGGCGACGTCTTCTTTGTCTTCAACAATCAAAACGATAACAAGAATACACCAAAGGTACGTATTCTTCTGAAGGTGTGGGAGAAAGGTAGAATTTATCTTGAATTATTGGTCTAAGATAAACAGGAACTTTTATTACATTCAAGGCCCAAGGGGAATGGGGAAAATAAAATAAAGGATTTTTATAGCATATTTTGTCACATTTGTGAAGGGGGGGGGGGTTTGAAAGAGAAAAAGGGGTGGGAAAGTAGGAAGAGAAAGTTAGACAAAGAAGGGGGAGGTGAAGGTCTTCTACATACATGTAGAACATGTCACTAAATCCATAGTAGCTAAATAGCCCATTTTATGGAATAACAACAACCATCAAATCAAACAGTGACAAAAGAGAGACTGTGAAAGGAAAATAGAAACATAAAAAGTTGAATTTCCTTTGAATTTGCAAAGGATTTCTACACAAATCTTCCTCTTTTTATTGAAATGTAAATAAATAATAAAATGAAGCTATCCATTTCATCCACTAGGGTCCACCAGACAACTCAGCATTCATCATTGATAATGGAGGAGGTAAAGCCAAGATGGGAGGAGGAGGAGGAGGTGAAGATATTTATGAAGTAGTAGATTGTGATGAAGAGATCACTGAAGTCAAAGCAGAGACATCACCAGGACAAGGTCTCCAGGATGATTTTGATGCAGGGTGAGTATTCTTTCCTAGGAATCTAGGATGCATTCATGCTCCATAATTTAAGAGGCAGGATGAGCATTGAGAAACTGTGGATACACTTCCAATGAGAATTCTTTGATCTTCACTTTTTCTTGCTTCTGTGTGTTTTCCTTTTTCGTTTCCTATGCACGACTAGGGCTGTATTTTAACTTTTTTTCTTATCAGTGCCTGCTGATTTTTCAATGCAGAACTGTAGACAATCGCGTAACAAATCCATTGTCGCAAAAGAGAAACGACTGAGAACAAACAATTTGAAGGACAGATTGAATATCACTTGGCAGACAGTATCTGAATTTCTGTAAAATGTCTTCATTTACTGAAATAATTGAAATATAAGCATTGTCTAAAAAAAAACACAGAACTTTATTATTCCTTGATCGATCATTTTCTTTGATTGAGGTAACATATTAAAGACCTGACCTTGAACTTATGAGACATGTCGTTTTCCTTTTCAAGTCCAGATATCATCTGCCTTGGTATCCTTTGTACAGATTGTTTTACTCACAGCTTTACAATGATAGGTCACTAATAAATAATGACTGAGTTACATGTATGATACAACATTGATTATACTTGATATCCGCAGTGGCGGATACAGGCGGGGGCGTACGTTCCCTCTACAATTTGATAACTGCCCGTTAACATGCCTATTAATGTAGCTAAATCTAAATTCTCATCTGCACCCCCTCTATCATTTTCAATATT
This sequence comes from Lytechinus pictus, assembly GCF_037042905.1. Classification (NCBI taxonomy): domain Eukaryota; kingdom Metazoa; phylum Echinodermata; class Echinoidea; order Temnopleuroida; family Toxopneustidae; genus Lytechinus; species Lytechinus pictus. Next base: position 25,317,634 of record NC_087246.1, read on the forward strand.
ACATCATGTATTTGCGCCCCATCTATCTCAAAATCATGGATCCACCACTGATATTAACCCTAATAGTCTTGGAATATTTTATATTCTTGTCTGTCCTGATGAGTAACTAAGAATCGCACACAAGCAGAAAATTATCATTTCACAGAGATTAAATTTCATTTGCCAATTACTTGGTTACACCAGCATTAAAGGACAAGTCCACCCCAACAAAAATTAGATTTGAATAAAAAGAGAAAAATCAAACAAGCACAACACTGAAATTTCATCAAAATCGGATGTAAAATAAGGCATTTTTAAAAGTTTTTTAAGTTTTTAAAGTTTCAAAGTTTTGCTTAATTTCACAAAATAGCTATATGTACATCCCAGTCGGTATGCAAATGAGGAACTGATGACATCACTCACTTACTATTTCCTTTGTATTTTACTATATGAAATTATTATTTATTATTATTTGTTTGGCGTCACCTGTGCCTGGGAGGCGAAAGCGAACTGAATCACTATGACCCGCAGGTCTCTCCTCCCGATATAACTGATTGGGGGGAATGCAGGTGGACCACTACACCGGGGTTTCCCCCTACTCTTATAAGAATAGTGCAGTGGGTTCTTAACGTGCAAAGGTGGTGACACTCCTCTACACGGGGCCTCCATTTAACGTCCTATCCAAGGGACAGAGTGTTTTCCATTGTAACATAGCCTGCATCTAAGAAACATGGGAGAGACATTTACACACAACGCACTGGCTTCAGTCATCCGCCTGGGGTGGACTCGAACCCACGACCTTTGGTTCGACGGGCAAACGCGTTACCGACTGAGCCAACACCGCTCTCGTGAAAACCTTTTTTTTGTGCTTGTCAATTATGAAATATTATAATTTTCTCCCCATTGTTCTGTGAAACAAAGTTTTGTTTTTCCCTGAACATGTAAAATTACCATTGTTTAACATTTTATGGATCAGTCAATTTGGTCCTTATTGACAAATCTGTAAAAATTGAAATATTGTATAATTCAAACAATAAAAAACAAAAGAAATAGTGAGGTACATTATCGATTCTCTCATTTGCATGTGACTAAATTGTGCATATAACTATTTTGTGAAAAATAAGCGAAACTTTAACATGTCACAACTTTCTTATTTTACATCCAATTTTGATGAAATTTTCAGCATTGTGCTTGCCAGATTTTTCTCTATTGATTCAAACCAACATTTTTCTGAGGTGGACTTGACCTTTAAATAAAAATTACAGGATATAGCTAATTCTTTTGAAAGCAAGGGCCCTTTTTTTTTTGCTTGTCAAAATTTCCATGGACAAAATGACCTTTAATTTGGGGTGAAAACCTTTTTTTTGCTTGTCAAATTCTTCTCGGGGAAAATGTGCCCCCCCCCCTGGAAAATCCTGGATCCGCCCGTTATCACCTATCCCTAATCTTAGTATGTATCTGACCCTACCCCTTCCTAGGACAATCCTGTTACAAAGTGTAATGGTTGATACTATACCCCCCTTTCTGCTCCATAGCTGGCAACCTGAAGCAGTTCCTGAAGACGATCTTAGCTACCAAGACACCGATTTGGAAACCCCCAAGAACCAACAAAAGAAACATCCAAACACCAGCTCCCTCCCGCATCGTTTCATGCAGCGTAAATACACCACCCAAATCTCTTCCCCACCTTGCAACAACTCTACCAGTCTTCCTCTCTCTGCGTCCTCCCCGTCTCCCACAGTGACGTCAGCTCCGCATCCGATACCAACATCATCATCCGTAGGACACCAATTCATGCCTTACCAACTTCACTCATCCATTCCATCATCAATGATCGTCAATCAACAACTCAACACCACTAACATTCCTATGTCTTCCTCGCCGTTGGCTAAGCGCATGCGCTACTCTCAGCTCGCTGCCGATGATGGTCACCACAGCGACATGGATGACGAAAAGGACATTGAGCAACTCAGCAAGGAGCTCCTGATTTTGAGGAAGGAGAAACTGGTGCTTGAGAAGCAGAAGTTGGAGATTGAGAAAGAGAAGTTGGTGATTGAGCGTGACATATTAGACATGCAGAGAGAACGTCAGTGGCTTGAGCTTGAGAAAGATCGTTTGGCCAATGGTCAAATTAACTAGAAACTTCACAGTACTACTTATAACATGACAAGATGCAAACTGACAATAAGATTTGGAAAAACCTACTTACTTTTGGAAGACTATTTATAATTTCTAGATCTTTGTAGCCAAGTGACCAAAGATACTTGCCGTTTTGTTTTCAATCATTTTTGTTCACCATAGAGCAAAGTAATATGCCTTAGCCCATGATTTGTGTTAGTTTTGTATCAAAGTTTTTATTCATTCTTTGGTATGTTTATTTTTATAACGTACATTCTCTAGTTTGTTTATTCTATGAAATGTTTTGTTTTATGACGTTACATACATCATCGGCTGAAGAAAAACAGCAAGATTTACAAAGGTTTCATTTCGTTTTCTTTTTAAATACTGGATTTTATTTGGCATGATGCTAATAAACCAGTGTGTTAAACTTTTCAACTACTTGCCAGGTAGGCTTATTACTAAGCCCAGTATTTGTAATATTTATTTTGTATGATATAAAATTTTTACTTGTCTGTTGCAAGAAATAGATAAATAAATGTCAACAAACCTAAACTACATGTAAACCCAACCTGCTTCCTGCAATGACCAAGCCTACAAAGTTTATATCAATATTATAAATAAAATAACTTTTCAATGAATTAAAAAAAAACACTGTTAAAGAAATTGTAAATGATCTTTATACAGTATTTCAGTTGTGACTTTATAATACTCTCAGTAATTCATACACAACCATGACATCAAATATATTGATGGAAGGAATTTCAATAAAACAGCAAAGTATACCCCTTTTTCTAACAACATAGAAATGAATTTTACATTCATCACTGATATCTGTGGAATTTTTCAATGACTTTTTTTATGAGTTAAAAATGTGTTCAGGCAATACATTCTGGCTTGCTGGCTTACACTGTACTATGACTTTCGATACTGTACTACATAAAGTTACATGTACAGAAAACTTTGACAAGTGGAAAATAACTATTTCATGTCACAGGAGGCATGTTGGGTAAACTTTCATTACAAACATAAGGCCAAAAGTTGACAGAAATTAAGAATAATTAAATCTAATATTGGTTAATGATATTCACATGCATGTTAAAAAAATGCACAGATATGATAAATATTGTTTTAAATAAATTTATGCATATTCCCATTATCTGACTGATTTTCTAACAGTTCTAGAAGTGCTTATTAACCATTTTTGACGTACCGTAGGCTCTTTTCATATTCAAACTATTTTGTACTGGATTTGTATCGAAGCCTTCTATCCTTGACAAGAAAGTTATAAAAATAACTTGAATAATGAGTGATAGCTATATCAAAGTTTTTCTTGTTTTTCAACTTTGAAAATATTGTTAACTTTGAAATTCACCAGTTGTTAGTTCTTATATTGTAATAAGCTGAATACCTGCCAACCTTATGTAAAAAAAAGATATGTTTTTTAAAATAAAGGAATGTATTTGTTATGAATATACAGAACCTTGCTTGTAATTTTTTTTGTTTATCTGGGTCCAGTAACACAAAAGTTAGCAATTAATCGTACGCTTGATTTTTACGATTGATTGCACATTGTTGTCAATGCAATCAATCGTTAAAAAAAATGTTCTATGATCATTGCTAAGCTTTGTGTTACGGGTCCCAGGACATTGAAATTAAATATTTTGTGGGGGATTAAGAGGCAGCTGAGTGAAACTGATGAGACAAATCATTGATCATGCAAGTCAAATCAGCACACATTTAAAAGAGTATTTTATGCACCTACATGTATAGTACATTATTTATTTGAAGTATTTAATGCGCATTTTGACTACCATCATGTATTTCAACTGAATGATAATGAGGTTTGACAAAGCAATTTCTTTAAAAAATAACATGTCATACCTTAATGCATTAACAAGACACAAGAATCAACCAAACAAACAAATGAAAAATTGATGGTTTAACTCAAGCATGATGATGTATATATTAATTACACACCAATGACAATATGCAATGAAATTATTATAAAGACTTTTGAACAATGCCCTTGCAGGATTCATCAACAAAGCAGGCAAGTTCATAAAACCAGACAGGCAATCAGGCAATATTATCCACCACAACATCTCTCAACAAAAGTCTAATTTTCTGTGTTTTATCAATTGTGTGAATGATACCATCAATTATAAAGTCTAGGAAATGTAAAATATTGGATGGGCAACAGAACAAGCCACTGTGTATCAACAATGGACTGCCTATCCAATGTTTTGTATGCTCAATCTTTACCAGCGCCGCAGTTGAAGATGATGAACCCCACCAAGTCAACAAATTTTTACTCAACTCATGACAAATTTCTCTTTCATAAATGCTTATTTACAAATCAAAATAAAACAATAAATTTAGCCACCTTTTCAGACTCTTTTCAGTTTAAACCTAAAAGGACTGGGATGGGGCATGATGGCCACCCCTCAACACTTTGCGCGATACTGTATGTCCGGAACGCAAAAAGATAGCGACTTTTTTCTTTGAAGTCTCGCGCAACTTTTGAGACCAAATTGGCGAAGTACTGGTGTAGCATCGCGATACCCTGTGACTTTTTACGAGACGATATCATGCCGGAAATAGCTCATTTTTATACTCTGTGTAGAAAGTCTATGAGAGGAAGGCCAAAAGGGTTATTATTTTTCATTCTAATTGGTCTGCTTAATTAAGGGTTTAATTTGGTTTTCAAATGGTCTGTAATAGTTCCCATTGACAAAAACAATGAAAAACAAAAGATGAAAAACAAAGAAATACATAAGAAATTCTAAAAACAAAGAAATACATAAGGAAACATTAGACTTTTTGCATTCTTTCTTTGTGGACTCCTTTAAAAATTAAATTACAAAGATGATATGAGGAAAAAAAATATGAAAATTTTAAGTGAAATTGGGTGTTGAATATGCAAAGAATACTTTTACGAATAAAGTTGCATATTTTATTCATAATTAATAAGAAATTATTTTCAATTATTCTTTTTATACCAGCTAGTAGTTTATGTGGTAAAGAATGCACCTGCCAAACTTTGGTGCAATCGCACGAACGGTGGCCGATATCAGAAGGGGGGCATCATGCCCCCCCCTCCCCCATCTTCAAGACATCTCAAAAAGCCCAGTCCTTTTAGGGTTAAACTCTGACACATTGGAGTAGGGATACACTGTGTACCTAGCTATTTGAGTACTAGTTGTCGGTGTACACGCACAAAAATCTACACACACGCCCACTTAAAGTTAATGAGTGTTCTAGCATACATGTAACTGAACATTCTTTTGGTGTACCTGCAGGAGCTTGGTACAGCACCTTGATCCATAAAATCTACACCAACACCATACGGGAAATTGGTAAATATGATAATCATATAATCTTGGTTGGAGTTAGGCGGGACGTCAATATCCGGGAGGGGTGTGCAAACGCGTTTGCACGCCCTCATTACTTTTCATGCACGGGCTTGCACGCCACGAAGTTAATGAGGTTGAATTTGCATATCAATAGAGCACCCTTGCGATCATCGCGGAGTGACATAACGAGCCCGTGCAGTCGCGTTCTGGCACTTCTATTGTTCCCGGGCATTGGGCTGGCAAGCCTAGAGGAATTTATTGGCGCGTGTAGAGAAGTTCCTTACCTCAATTGTTTGCCGTGAAATGTTGTGAGGGTGCAACTACTAGTATAATGAATGACGATGTGTGCCGTAAGGCGTGACAAGTGTTCAAAGGGACAAGAACCTGGACGCAAAAATTTTGCTCCGGCGAATCGCTTATTCATGCTTACACCTTCGTCACATTTGCTATACGGCGGCCGTACGGCGAGTCAATAACAGCCGTTTTAACATTTTATGTACGAGCTACATAATGTGGTTTGTATAAAAATGAATAAAACGGCTGCATTCGACTCGCCGTACGGCCGCCCTAGAGCAAATGTGACCAAGGTATTAGTACCTGATGATGTGAGCTTCCAAAAATATGTATATAATTCCCGTAAATTCCTGACAAAGATGGAAAGGGAAATAAATTTTGTTTTGGCTACCAGCGGAAGTAAAATGCGATCCGTCAAAGCGTTCGATCAACCGCGGCGACCGCGCACAACGTCTACAGGCGCTGGACCCACTGAATCAGCTTGCAGAGCTCTGTTCGCTCCTGAAGATGTGACTACAACCGTGCCTATAATAATTCCAAAAGCGCTGACAAATACGGCCGCATTGTCACTTGTACGTGATTCCTCCGAATTAGTCCTCAGAAAAGTTTAGTCACGACTCAGTATCGTTCTTGCGGTATACCCGCACGCTTAATATCAGTTTAATAGATACCACGTGCGCGCAAGCATACACAATACAAGGTACTTGAGGCAGAGCTTTGCCGCTATGAAACAAAATTATCTTTACGCTACGTATAGCTCCAATAGCTCTTGCTTTTGCAGTAGCGTACGCAGAATTTTTGAAAGGTAGAGTTCGAGTTCAATGAAAATTTGACAGAGGTTTTCACTCCCCCCCCCCCCATTAGGTCTTTTCATAACAAAAAAATTACAAGCAATTTTTTTTTTATCTAAGTGGAGGGGGGGGGTGAACTCCTGCAACATTCCCTGACCTTACCTCGGTCATTTTTGCTCTATGACGGCCGTGCGGCGAGTAAAAAACAACCGTTTTAACATTTTTTTTTGTAATAGCTACAAACACGTGGTCTGAATAAAAATGGATAAAACAGGTGTTTCCGACTCACCGTACGGCCGCCGTAGAGCAAATATGACCGAGGCATTAGGAACGCAAAATCATGAGGATGGAAACTTGGATAAAGCAATGTTCATTATTCAATATTTGTTATGACTTCTCTTAATATCATGAAATGGCTGAGCAAATTACTTGTATATTTCTTATAATAACTCAAAATGATGAAGAAACGAGTATTGATTTGAAATTATGAAATGATGAAGATTGACTTGCATTTTTACATTACAAATTTTTATTTTGCTTCTCAAAAGGGGGCATGGACCGACTGTGCCCCCCCCCCCCCGCCTGCATCCTCCAATGCTCATGGGTACTAGCATTCGTATTTATGCATACAACTTATTGAAATCCTCATCCATTCCCATTTCCCAGTCATGTTCAGTTCATAATCTCCTTTGTTATTCGTTCTTTGAGTAGTTCGTAGTGGTCAAGAATTTGTTTTAATTATTCTTAAGACCCCAATGCACTTGATTTACTTCGTTTTAGGAAAGATAACTCTTAAAGTCCCTTTGAAGCTTTGAAGTGAATGCCCCGGAGCGACTTGAATGGGTTCGATTAACTACACCGTCTCGCACGTGTTGCGAACAAAGAAGGTGTGAAAATTACAATTAACAACTAACAATAGGAAGAATCCGTTTCAACTGAAGTTACGCAACGATCTCTGATAATCTCTAATTGTGCTTTCTTGACCCCAATGAATCCTCCCAAACCACATTGTCCAATGACGGAACTACTACAAGTAGTCAGCGTTTGTGAAAACGGAATGATGATCGAGGATGATATAATGGTGATGGTAATAATGATGTTGGTCATAATGAAGAAGGATAAGGAGGATGAGGATGAAAGCGGTGGTAATGATGATGACGATAATAACATTTTTTGTTTTTTAATCTATAAACATAATGATGTGTGAATAAAAAAAGACATTATGATCGTGATGATGACATCGAAAAGAAAGGTAATGATGGCTGATTATGATAATGGTGATGATTATGATTGTAATCCCAACGATGATGGCAATGACAAGAATGGTGATAATAATAATTATAATGTTTTTATAATGGTGATGGTAATAATGATCGTAATTGATCACGAGAATATTTATTACGACAAGATTGATGATTATGGTAGCAATATAGTGATGATCAGAGGATAATATTTTGCTGTGGGGGACAATAATGATGCACCCTATGAACAAAGGATATATCCTCTGCGCAGCCGCCCGCGGTGATGATTTATTAATGTTTTATGATGATGACGGTGATGACAGTGATGAAGGTGCTGAGATTAATTATGATAATAATCCTAGTTTTGATGATTACAATGATTATGATTATGGCGATTGTGATGGCATGACAGTGGGGGAAGGGGCATGCTTGTCGAGATTGAATTTCATTTGAAAATTAAAGGTAGGTCCTAGACTGAACAGTTTCATGAGTGTTTCTCACCAAGGCGAACTTCTACTTCAAGCTAATTACGGAGCTGCAACTCTCTTTAGTTGGTTCGAGATTCGACCCATGAACCTCATATACAGAGAACGAATGATCAATAACCAGGTAACATAATGGTATACGATGTCAATTATGGACGAATTTTTCTCCTTATGTCTATTTATCGTATGGTTGACATCACAATGAGGCAAAATTTGATTGCATGGTGACTTCTTAAAAAAAATCCTAAGTTTGGGATTTTTAAGGGGAAGGTAACACTTATGCTGGATTTTCTCCAACAAATATGATTTTTGAATCTTGTAAGAATGATGGTTGAGTGAACAGGAATTGTAAATTTAGTGTAGCCTATTCATCTCGTAGACCTAAGCAGTGTGTTTTGTGAGTCGGAGTAATGTGATGGTACCTGTTACAAGCGAGAGGGCGAGATATGGTAAGACTTGGTTGAAAGGGCATTCATCATCTTTTTGTCATTTTACAAATAAAATTCTTATGTATCTCCACCCCCCCTCAATTTCCCAGACCCCTCTCACTTCCTGGATGGTAGCCTATTCAAAACTTATTTGCCACTGAAGTGACCAGTGGCTGATAGTCATTTTTTTCTTCTTTTTATTGAATGATTACCAAGAAATTGACTTGATTATAATTTATGAAATACTTTATTGAAAAACTGAATGTTTGATTGATTACATTGCCCATTGAAATAGTTGATTTATTGATAAATTGTTGATTGATAGGAAAAGTTGATGCCCCAATTATCATTAATTAATTAAATTAACATTCTGCTCTGGACTTCACGCGTACATGACAATAAACATCAGTCACTCAACAGAAGGGGAGGGCGAGAGAGAGGGAGGGGGCTAAAATGTTCTGTTGACCCTTTTTCCATCAACCTACTTCTCCCACTTACGTCAAATCTCACCCCCTATTTTCCTGACTCCAATGAACACATGACTGATTACGACCCTTTATGTGATAATCGCTTCTCTTCAAGTCGGATCTGACTTTTAGATAATAGATAATCTACACATTTTCGTTTCACGAGTCTTAATATGGTATCGGCAAAGTGAAAATAAAAGATCAATACAGTCGAGCCATAAGAGAAAAATTACGAGGAAATTAATTACGTGCAAGTCAAATATCTTAAGAGTTCAGAAAATTTTGAATACAATTAGAGCCAGGGGAGGGGGGGACTTACGAAATAAGGTATACGGGGATGTGCCGCTGAAATGGGTCCCTCTTTTGGAAGAAATCTCCGGGAAATCTCTAAACATGGGGTATGGTTTTATGCTGGAAAATCCCTAAACATGCATGGCCCAAATTTTTAGATACTTGCTTTTAGATACATGGGTTCATGCCCCCAATTTTTGTCTCGCCCACCGGAGGTGAAGGCGAGACTTAGGGAACCAAATGTCGTCCGTCGTCCGTCCGTCACAAATCTAATGACACATAACTCCACAACCGTAAGTCGATTTTCAACCAAACTTGGATGGTAGATGGACTTGGGGGACCTGCATGTTATGCTGCAGTCGGAGGTCACATGGTAAGGTCAAAGGTCATTTTCAGGTCAACGTTAAAGTTTACATGCAAGACTCTCTTATGACACCTAACTCCGCAACCGTAAGTCGCTTTTCAACCAAACTTGGATGGTAGATGGACTTGGGGGACCTGCATGTTATGCTGCAGTCAGAGGTCACCTGGTAAGGTCAAAGGTCATTTGCAGGTCAACCTTAAAGTTTATGTACAAGGCTCTTATGACAAGTGTTATTCCATCCCAGTCATTTCACAATGAAGTTTCGATATAATTCTCTTGCGTGCCCTCGCAAATCACGATATTTCTGGTCATTTTCATAAGTGGGCGAGACACAAAATTGCTTTTGTCTTGTTAGATATTGGCCTTAAACATGGGTCCATATTCTCGAATTTGGGGTGATAACCTTTTTTGGTCAAGTTTTAAGCCCTAATAATGCATATCAATTCCTTTCATAGGAAAAGCGCTCCTCACAATTTCCGTATATTTGGCACCGTTTGGCACTTAATGATACGCGTACCGCCTTGACCGAACTGTGCGAAGTCTGTGTGGTCTGTGTGTAGACGATAGACCGGCCCGTAAACACTATTTCTTGGGAGTGCATAAACTGTCATAATTAGGTTTATTGTGACATAATAAAATTAATCACTGTAATCAATTAATCACTGGGGCAAAGGATTAAAATGGTACCCACAAAATAAAGGGAAGTACACGAAGTGAAATTTTGTACTTTTTGCATGTCATGGATGAAGACCCTCATTAAAGTATTGCATACGGGTGGACGTTTTTGTGCATAGCTTATTTTGTGTTTGTAAATGGTATTCCGTTCTATTAGTCTGAATTCTTAACCTTATATCAATTCTTTTCTCTCTTTTGGGGATTTTGTAGATTAGCATCTATATCCTGTATTTTATGTTATTAATAGTGTTATGTAATCCAGGCCCCCGCTCTCGCTTTTAAAGGGGTCGATGGGAGTCGATTTAATTACGTTGTGAATCTATTGTTCAAGGGATGTGACCCCGGCCCCCCCCCCCCTTCAATAGAATGACATCACGAACCAGCAGCAGTGGGCCTTGAACCGATTTGTCTATGCTTATTTATGTTTTATAAATAAATTATCACATACAAATCCTTTACATCAAATGTTCGCCATAAATTACACATCAATGATAATTGATAATATATACTAGGCCAATATTTACATAAGATTGAAGTGATCAGGAAAATGAACAGAGAAAAAAAAAGAGAAGCCAGAGTACATTTCATTAAAACAATATCATACTTTTACTGTAGTCATTTACATCGCATTGCATGCCTATATTTATTTTTATTATAATGTGATGTTTGTTTTTAAACTTTGAATAAATAAACTTGAACTTGATTTTGATACAGTGACCTGAATGTTTTCATAATTTTATATGGCCAACCTCTCCTTCCGTTCTATTATGTTTCTTCCTCCCATTACAGATCCTCTTCCTCTTTTTCTCCCTCCATCTCGAGTAATCACTTTCTTCCTTTCTCACTGACAATAGGGAAGGGGTGCAGCTCCGATCGCCTCCGTACATCGAGAGGTACACATCGACAGGGCAAAAAAAAAAATCCTTTTAATGGAGACCACCCTGCTGATGTCCACGTTTAATGAAGTGCATATACTTTCACAGTACTGACATTTCAGAAACTTTTTAACATTTGCTAAGATTTGATGTACACGAGATGACACTCAAAACTTCTTTTCTAAAATCTTGTACCATTATTTGAGAACTCGGTGTAAATACCAATAAATCATGTAATGGACCTCAACACTCTTCATGTAGTCAGCATGTTCGATTGATACACGTTTGTAAAAAGTAAAACACACACATTAATTATATAATTGATTTATTTGTTTTCTCATGTCTTAAAGATAAAATAGACCTATGTTTTTATCATAAAGACCAGCCGCCATTAACAAATTTAATAAATATCATCCCGTGTCTTTTCTTTGATCGTGTAATGTTTAGAAACATAGCTGCTGCATGATTAGTGTGATTCATTTTTGTTTTGTCAAAATTATCTCATCGGCGATTCCGTTGAAAATGCCCTATAATGGGACCTAGAGTTACATGTATATTTGTATTTTACGTGCATTAAAGACACCGACAAGCTATGAATCGGCTTGGAGAAGACATGCACGCAACTATAATAGAGTCTATAACCATGGACCTACTAGTACACAGTAGTAACATACAGACAATGAGGCATTCAGCATGTTCAGGGTTTCACATTCAAACCGCTATACGCAATCTATAGCATAACTTCAATTGAAACGGATTTTTCCTATTGTTAGCTGCTTTGTGATTTTCACACCTTCATCCATTGTTCTCAAAACGTGCTAGACGGCGTAATTGACCCAATTCAGGTTCAAGGGGTCGTTATATAGGATCGTTGACTTCAACCAAGGACCTATAGATGTACAGTGCAGGCACATTATGGCCCACTCTAGACCGTTGCATGAAATCACCCGAAATATCTTAAATATTCATGAATGCATAATGAGGGCGCGAAATCTGATGATATTATGGCCTGAAATCTTGACATTTCAAGCACCTTTGTAAATATAAATATGATGCATCAAGTTAATATATTTAATCATTAATGCGAACGCAAACCGTGAGCCAATTTTTTTGATAAACTGTCATGAAAAGGGGATTTCAAGTAGTTTGTTGTATAATCAATATTGAGACATACATAACTCGCCAATCAAAATGCAAGCGTGCAGCGCTAGCTTAGGCGCGATAGCTCAGTCGGTAGAGCGGGGGTTTCGGATTCCGGTGAACCGGGTTCGATTCCCAAGTGGTGCGCTAGTGCCCTTTGGTAAGGAATTTATCCTCATTACCAGGTCCCTCGGAGAGGACCTTAAGCCGTTCGTCCCCTGGTTGCTTGCTCACAGGCATTCGTGCTTTCTTAGCAGTCAGGTAAAACAACCTCGGTATAACCTTGATACGATTTGACAATCAGACCCAAAAAGGGATATTTTGAAAATTTATGGAATGCACGAGAACAATAGGTACCAATCAAAATTCGCGAGTGCGCAGCACGAACAGAAAATATTAATATTCAGACCATAAAACTGACATGTTTACAGAGCACTTTTAAAAAATCAATTTGTAAATCACACAAAATAATGAAGTTAAATTTCCGAGGTGAAATGTGTTTTGTAAATTAACTTTCAAACTTGATATCTAAACTCATTGAACAAGATATGAAAATCACCTAACAGGCAATGCGAGGGCGAAGCGCGAGCGAAAATTGTATAGAGTGACATGAAAGATTTTTTCCCCCAAGTCTTTCCATCATCTTATTTTATTCACTCGTCTTCCTCTTCTTTTTTCTCCTCTCTTTTCCCTCCTCTTTTCCCTTTTTTCTATCTTTTTTTTGCTCGTCCAAGAGGGGGGGGGGGGGGGGGGGGAGTCCCTCGCGCCCCGAACCGCCTATGCTTTACGGAAAACAAGGTATCATAACGAAATGCATATAGAATATATTTTAACCTGTTGTCACCTTCAAACAATCTTAAAAGATGTCCTGATAGATCGCAAATAATTATGAAAGGCTACCAACTGACTTCTATTTTGTCTTATTTACGTTTCCAACTTGTCGAGAAAATGCATCTTTAATATTTCTTAACGGAGAACAATTAAGGGATCATAACGAAAGGCATATCAAATCTATTTTGTCTTGTTGACCCCTAAAAATAATTTTTAAAACATGTCCTGATAGATCGCACACCCATCTGACATGTTTTTTACTTCTATTCTGTTTTATTTACGTTTCCAACATCGTCAAGAAAAGACGTATTTAATATTTCTTAACGGAGAACAAGGGATCATAACGAAAGGTATATCAAATCTATTTTAACTTGTTGACACCTAAAACAATTTTAAAACATGTCCTGATAGATCGCACACCCATTTGAGATGTTTGTGACTTCTATTCTGTTTTATTTACGTTTCCAACATCGTCAAGAAAAGACGTATTTAATATTTCTTAACGGAGAACAAGGGATCATAACGAAAGGTATATCAAATCTATTTTAACTTGTTGACACCTAAAACAATTTTAAAACATGTCCTGATAGATCGCACACCCATCTGAGATGTGTTTGACTTCTATTCTGTTTTATTTACGTTTCCAACATCGTCAAGAAAAGACGTATTTAATATTTCTTAACGGAGAACAAGGGATCATAACGAAAGGTATATCAAATCTATTTTAACTTGTTGACACCTAAAACAATTTTAAAACATGTCCTGATAGATCGCACACCCATCTGAGATGTGTTTGACTTCTTTTCTGTTTTATTTACGTTTCCAACATCGTCAAGAAAAGACGTATTTAATATTTCTTAACGGAGAACAAGGGATCATAACGAAAGGTATATCAAATCTATTTTAACTTGTTGACACCTAAAAACAATTTTAAAACATGTCCTGATATATCGCACACCCATCTGAGATGTTTGTGACTTCTATTTTGTTTTATCTACGTTTCCAACATCGTCGAGAAAAGACGCATTTAATATCTCTTAACGGAGAACAAGGGATCATAACGAAAGGTATATCAAATCTATTTTAACTTGTTGACACCTAAAACAATTTTAAAACATGTCCTGATAGATCGCACACCCATCTGAGATGTGTTTGACTTCTATTCTGTTTTATTTACGTTTCCAACATCGTCAAGAAAAGACGTATTTAATATTTCTTAACGGAGAACAAGGGATCATAACGAAAGGTATATCAAATCTATTTTAACTTGTTGACACCTAAAACAATTTTAAAACATGTCCTGATAGATCGCACACCCATTTGAGATGTTTGTGACTTCTATTCTGTTTTATTTACGTTTCCAACATCGTCAAGAAAAGACGTATTTAATATTTCTTAACGGAGAACAAGGGATCATAACGAAAGGTATATCAAATCTATTTTAACTTGTTGACACCTAAAACAATTTTAAAACATGTCCTGATAGATCGCACACCCATCTGAGATGTGTTTGACTTCTATTCTGTTTTATTTACGTTTCCAACATCGTCAAGAAAAGACGTATTTAATATTTCTTAACGGAGAACAAGGGATCATAACGAAAGGTATATCAAATCTATTTTAACTTGTTGACACCTAAAACAATTTTAAAACATGTCCTGATAGATCGCACACCCATCTGAGATGTGTTTGACTTCTTTTCTGTTTTATTTACGTTTCCAACATCGTCAAGAAAAGACGTATTTAATATTTCTTAACGGAGAACAAGGGATCATAACGAAAGGTATATCAAATCTATTTTAACTTGTTGACACCTAAAAACAATTTTAAAACATGTCCTGATATATCGCACACCCATCTGAGATGTTTGTGACTTCTATTTTGTTTTATCTACGTTTCCAACATCGTCGAGAAAAGACGCATTTAATATCTCTTAACGGAGAACAAGGGATCATAACGAAAGGTATATCAAATCTATTTTAACTTGTTGACACCTAAAACAATTTTAAAACATGTCCTGATAGATCGCACACCCATTTGAGATGTTTGTGACTTCTATTCTGTTTTATTTACGTTTCCAACATCGTCAAGAAAAGACGTATTTAATATTTCTTAACGGAGAACAAGGGATCATAACGAAAGGTATATCAAATCTATTTTAACTTGTTGACACCTAAAACAATTTTAAAACATGTCCTGATAGATCGCACACCCATCTGAGATGTGTTTGACTTCTTTTCTGTTTTATTTACGTTTCCAACATCGTCAAGAAAAGACGTATTTAATATTTCTTAACGGAGAACAAGGGATCATAACGAAAGGTATATCAAATCTATTTTAACTTGTTGACACCTAAAAACAATTTTAAAACATGTCCTGATATATCGCACACCCATCTGAGATGTTTGTGACTTCTATTTTGTTTTATCTACGTTTCCAACATCGTCGAGAAAAGACGCATTTAATATCTCTTAACGGAGAACAAGGGATCATAACGAAAGGTATATCAAATCTATTTTAACTTGTTGACACCTAAAACAATTTTAAAACATGTCCTGATAGATCGCACACCCATCTGAGATGTGTTTGACTTCTATTCTGTTTTATTTACGTTTCCAACATCGTCAAGAAAAGACGTATTTAATATTTCTTAACGGAGAACAAGGGATCATAACGAAAGGTATATCAAATCTATTTTAACTTGTTGACCCCTCGAAAATTTTTCAATCATGCCCTGATATATCGCACACCCATCTGAGATGTGTTTGACTTCTATTCTGTTTTATTTACGTTTCCAACATCGTCAAGAAAAGACGTATTTAATATTTCTTAACGGAGAACAAGGGATCATAACGAAAGGTATATCAAATCTATTTTAACTTGTTGACACCTAAAAACAATTTTAAAACATGTCCTGATATATCGCACACCCATCTGAGATGTTTGTGACTTCTATTTTGTTTTATCTACGTTTCCAACATAGTCGAGAAAAGACGTATTTCATATTTCTTAACGGAGAACAAGGGATCACAACGAAAGGTATATCAAATATAATTTAACTTGTTGACACCTAAAAAACAATTTTAAAACATGTCCTGATAGATCGCACACCCATCTGAGATGTTTGTGACTTCTATTCTGTTTTATTTACGTTTCCAACATCGTCGAGAAAAGACGTATTTAATATTTTTAACGGACAACAAGGGATCAAAACGAAAGGTATATCAAATATATTTTAACTTGTTGACCCCTCGAAAAATATATATCACCAAAAAATATGAGATGCTACCAACTTCTATTTTGTTTTATCGACGTTTCCAACTTTTTCGAGAAAATGCATCTTTAATATTTCTTTACGGAGAACAGGGGATCATAACGGAAGGTATATCAAATCTATTTTAAATTGTTGACCCCTAAAAACAATTTTAAAACATGTCCTGATAGATCGCACACCCATCTGAGATGTTTGTGACTTCTATTCTGTTTTATTTACGTTTCCAACATCGTCAAGAAAAGACGTATTTAATATTTCTTAACGGAGAACAAGGGATCATAACGAAAGGTATATCAAATCTATTTTAACTTGTTGACACCTAAAACAATTTTAAAACATGTCCTGATAGATCGCACACCCATCTGAGATGTGTTTGACTTCTATTCTGTTTTATTTACGTTTCCAACATCGTCAAGAAAAGACGTATTTAATATTTCTTAACGGAGAACAAGGGATCATAACGAAAGGTATATCAAATCTATTTTAACTTGTTGACCCCTCGAAAATTTTTCAATCATGCCCTGATAGATCGCACACCCATTTGAGATGTTTGTGACTTCTATTTTGTTTTATCTACGTTTCCAACATCGTCGAGAAAAGACGCATTTAATATCTCTTAACGGAGAACAAGGGATCACAACGAAAGGTATATCAAATATAATTTAACTTGTTGACACCTAAAAACAATTTTAAAACATGTCCTGATAGATCGCGCACCCATCTGAGATGTGTTTGACTTCTATTCTGTTTTATTTACGTTTCCAACATCGTCAAGAAAAGACGTATTTAATATTTCTTAACGGAGAACAAGGGATCATAACGAAAGGTATATCAAATCTATTTTAACTTGTTGACACCTAAAACAATTTTAAAACATGTCCTGATAGATCGCACACCCATCTGAGATGTGTTTGACTTCTATTCTGTTTTATTTACGTTTCCAACATCGTCAAGAAAAGACGTATTTAATATTTCTTAACGGAGAACAAGGGATCATAACGAAAGGTATATCAAATCTATTTTAACTTGTTGACACCTAAAAACAATTTTAAAACATGTCCTGATATATCGCACACCCATCTGAGATGTTTGTGACTTCTATTTTGTTTTATCTACGTTTCCAACATCGTCGAGAAAAGACGCATTTAATATCTCTTAACGGAGAACAAGGGATCATAACGAAAGGTATATCAAATCTATTTTAACTTGTTGACACCTAAAACAATTTTAAAACATGTCCTGATAGATCGCACACCCATCTGAGATGTGTTTGACTTCTATTCTGTTTTATTTACGTTTCCAACATCGTCAAGAAAAGACGTATTTAATATTTCTTAACGGAGAACAAGGGATCATAACGAAAGGTATATCAAATCTATTTTAACTTGTTGACCCCTCGAAAATTTTTCAATCATGCCCTGATATATCGCACACCCATCTGAGATGTGTTTGACTTCTATTCTGTTTTATTTACGTTTCCAACATCGTCAAGAAAAGACGTATTTAATATTTCTTAACGGAGAACAAGGGATCATAACGAAAGGTATATCAAATCTATTTTAACTTGTTGACACCTAAAAACAATTTTAAAACATGTCCTGATATATCGCACACCCATCTGAGATGTTTGTGACTTCTATTTTGTTTTATCTACGTTTCCAACATAGTCGAGAAAAGACGTATTTAATATTTCTTAACGGAGAACAAGGGATCACAACGAAAGGTATATCAAATATAATTTAACTTGTTGACACCTAAAAAACAATTTTAAAACATGTCCTGATAGATCGCACACCCATCTGAGATGTTTGTGACTTCTATTCTGTTTTATTTACGTTTCCAACATCGTCGAGAAAAGACGTATTTAATATTTTTAACGGACAACAAGGGATCAAAACGAAAGGTATATCAAATATATTTTAACTTGTTGACCCCTCGAAAAATATATATCACCAAAAAATATGAGATGCTACCAACTTCTATTTTGTTTTATCGACGTCTCCAACTTTTTCGAGAAAATGCATCTTTAATATTTCTTTACGGAGAACAGGGGATCATAACGGAAGGTATATCAAATCTATTTTAACTTGTTAACCCCTAAAAACAATTTTAAAACATGTTGTGATAGATCGCACACCCATCTGAGATGTTTGTGACTTCTATTCTGTTTTATTTACGTTTCCAACATCGTCGAGAAAAGACTTATTTAATATTTCTTAACGGAGAACAAGGGATCACAACGAAAGGTATATCAAATATATTTTAACTTGTTGACACCTAAAATCAATTTTAAAACATGTCCTGATAGATCGCAAACTATTCTGAGATGTTTGTGACTTCTATTTTGTTTTACTTTCCTTTCGTCAATTACATTTCGTCATGGAGAACGGGGGTTCATAACGAAAGGTATACAAAATATATTTTCACTCGTTCGCCCCTCAAAACAATTTAAAAGCATGTCCTAATCCGCCACCGTTTTGCTTGCGCGATTCTCGTAAACACGGATTTTTTTTTTTTAATTGGTACTTTGTACAGGAAGCTAGCGCCAGGCATCCCCTATTCACCCCTCTCGTAGATCCGCCCGCACCTCACGCGCTGCATTCGCTGCAAAGCTTCGCTGCAAATGTTGATCCGACGTGCACGCCGAACACTGACCTCATTTTATGTGAAGTGTACGCTGGCGCGCTGTGTGTGTGTGTATGTGAACCTGCACTATTCAGTGTATTCTCGTGCGACGCTCCGGCGGATTAGCCAATAGCGATCGAGATAATAATTGCCCCGTTCCCCAGCGTGTACGGATTATGCAAATTAGCTTTAATGTAGAATATAACGGTACTTCGTACTAATCTCTTGGAACTCCTTTGCACACTCTCATTATGGAACAATGGCTATGCACGCGTTGGAACGCATTTGGGGTTTTGACGCCTCGCCTTAAGCACCTTGATTCACACTCTCTTCACAAACACCATCACCTACTATAGCTCCAATGTACAAGTACTTTTTAATTGAAATTCTCTCTCGGACAAGTCCATGAAGTAGTAAATCAAATTCCCTCTACGTGGGATTTTTCTGAATTGCCTTTCTCTTGTTTTCTAGTTCATAGCAGGGAATAATTTTCCAGGTATCGCATTGCAATTTGCTCCTCATATTCTTATGACTGCTACACAAGATTTCCTTTGTGTAGCAAGTCTTTTACATAGGACTGTTACAGAACATAGTTGAAAGCTTTTCTCCAACAACCAGAAATGCTGATCAAATTTGAGGATAATTATTCCCTATGAAGAGAAATAAGGAGAAAAATTGGGGTTGGAAGTACAAACAGAATGATCATTCTATGGACTTGCCCTCTATGCACTCACTTGAGCAAACAGTTCTGTCTATCAATAAAAGAGATATATATGACTTACCTCTAGTCCAGGGACTGCTGTTGGTAACTTGACTTTGAGGAATCCTCTAACAAGCTGATAAACACCAGGGACACCACCAAGTCTTGCTTGTCTCAAGTTATCACCAATGATGTTACTGATGTACTCAATGTAACTATACAATAAATGAAAGCAATGAAAATGATTTTTGGGAGCTGTTTCAGATAGCTGTATGGAATTCATGCCTCATTTGCCAAAGATTTGTAGAAGTTGTGCTTGATAATAATAATTAACAGTTCTTGTATAGCACATGACACATTATGACATTATATCTCTATGCGCTTTCAAAGAACTTGGGGACTTGGATTCTAATTCTTAATGAGATAAACAGAATTTTCTATGATGTCCGGATAAAGTGAGCCAAGTTTTCCAACATCTTAATCAATCTTCTGACAAATTACATTGAAAGATTTTGCTTCAGAGATACAAAGTTGCTAGAAGAACCCATCAAACTAATACTTTTTTTTAAAGAAAAAGATAGACCTTTGACCTCCTTATAATCAAAACATTTGTCACTTTTTAACAATTTATAAGTCTGTTCTCCATATCACTAAATTACTTATGCTATCAAAATCAAATAATTGTGAATGGTGCAAATGCTTTATTTTCATCACTCACCTATGTTCTAAGAATTTCTTTCCTTGTCTGATAAAGGCCATTTGTAAGTCTTCTGTCATTCGCACGGACACGGAATCTGAAGAAGTCGTCATAGGAACGGATGACATCTCCCTTACCATGGCCCAAAAGTCTTCTATTCTCTGAATAAAGAAAAAAAAATTGTACCAAAGGTTATAGTAAACAGTCTTGTGCCTCTATAATCAAGATTAGAATTAATTTTGAATCACGACTAATCCTTATTCTGTTTAAATGTGAGATTATTCAACTGTCTTATATCGGATTTAATAATATAGGATTTAATAATACCTCCCATAATTATCATCTGAGTGTCGACTTACAGTTTCATGGGAAGAACATAATACTTGTAATGTTTATCTTACTTATCTCAGAGCAAATTATGTGAATGAGGTAGCTTAAAGTGAAATATCTGAATGATAAAGCTGAAATTAAGAAAGGATTACAAGACGGTAATTATTTTGGTTACCTCCTGCGTTTTGTATTGGTGCTGCACGCAGAATAGTGTCATATTAAAAGGGCACTATAACTCAAAAAACTTTTCATCATCCTTATTGTCATTATCAGCATCAGTTTTCACAGCAAGTTTGGGTTACACATCCATAAATTGTATTCATTTGAACTAAGAATGAAGGACTTAATAACTTGATCATCATTTTACTTTAGTGCACTTCTGGAACCCATGGCAGATGGCAAAGTTTATGGTAACTTTGCCATCCAATAGAAACTACCATAGTAATTACGCTCAACAGCCAATTAAAATCAAGGAATCTATGCAAGTTACCATTGGATGGCAATGTTACCATAATTGTAATTTTTAAGGCAACAGGAGCCAGGAGATAAAAGCAATAATGGCTATACCTTCCTGGACAAGGGGTTGATTTACAAATTGCTATCACTTCTATTCTGAGAATAAATCACCTTACCTTGTCTTCAAATTGTTGTGACATTTCTTCGAAGAGACTGATGAGATTTGGCTTCGTACCACCCTTTACTACCTTGTCATTGTAGATGTACACCTGAGATGAATAAGTAACAAAATAAATCAAAACAATCTCATCTTTCTCCTCTCCATCACAATTCAAATACATCAGAAGCACAAATCGCTGCAAAAGCAATTTTACAATTAATTTCAAGCACTGACATAATTTTCAGTTAGGAAATGAACAATATCTGTGTTAATGGTGAATCACCCCCCCCCCATCTTAAAAAAAAAAAGCTTTAAATAAAGAGGGATTCAAAACCATGGCAAATGAAGACTTCATGTATAATTGCCCTAAATTAAGCACCCTTTCCAAAATGCACACATTTATCATTGGACCTTCCTGAGTGCACACATTGAATTATGCACAAAATCAGGACAGTTCATGGTTTTGTATCCCTCCTGGGGCTCGTTGCGTAAACAGTTTGCTCTATAAAACTCTGGCAATTTTTTTTAATGCGTAACTTTCAATGGCATAATTTTGTTTATTTGCCAGAGTTTTTTTATGGCAAAACTTTTATGCAACAGGTGCCTGGTGTCAAACCTCTTTTGTGAATTAGGGCCTTTTAGTTTAAAATGTATTTCAATTCAACTATGGAGTATTCAAACAAATTATCTCCCAATGTAAAGTAGTTTGTAATCTCACCTGTCTGGCATAGGCCATCTCCATAGCATCCATAGCACTACGACCCTCGATCCTACTCCCGACATCGCTGAAAAGATTACTGGTTTCAGCCGAGACATCAATCAGTTCAGAGCTAGAACCAAGCAGAGTGTTGAGAATACGCTGTTTCTCCTGCTCCCATTCGTTCTGTTTAGACTGCCACAATCGTTGCTCTGTCTGTAATCTGGTCTGTTATCATGAAACCACAGGGGAGCATTTCATTAAGCATCTTGTTAGTGACAAGATCAACAAAATTTGCTCTCAGCCAATCAGATACAAGGATTTCAGTAGCTTATCACACTATTCTGTAAAATCACTGATATCAAGCTCTATGAAATGTTCCCCAGATGCAATGAAAAATTATAGAGAATAAAAAGTTATTCATACAGGTGCATTTGAATCTCATAGGGAACTGTTTGACTTACCAGAAAATTGACTGAGATGTAACAACATAATACGCTTGTATTATCTGGTCTGATAAATTCTTTGAATAGGCATGACTGAGATATAACAACGTAATACGCTATGTATTATTTGGTGGGTAATTCCATAAAATGATTAACATTTTTGTACGTCCGACTCACATTTTTCTCAAATCTTATTTCACTTCAAGTTCATAAACTGACCAAGTTATGGTCAATTAGAGAACATTACAGACTGTCGCAAAAAATATCAGAGACAAAAAATTTCATGAAGGTCCCACACATAGGGGGTCAGACGTACACATTTTATGGAATTGCCATGGTCTGAAAAATTCTTTAAATAGGCATGACTGAGATGTAACAACATAATACGCTTTGTATTATCTGGTCTTAAAAATTCTTCGAATAGGCAATGATCTGACTTCAGGCAAGTCGACTGATGTAGAGTTAAAACTAAAAGTGATGTAAACTGCTATTCACATTTATTTACTATTCCCTTATGTATTACTCCCTCTACATCAAATTACATCACAAATGAAAAATAAAAACAGGTTTAGTTACAATGATAAATCATAACACAATACACTTACATTCCTCTTGGTTTCTTCAATAACAGCTAACAAAGCATTCTCTCTTTCATTCCTTAGCAATCCCTAGAAAAAGAGAGAAAAGCAAACCCCAACGTCAGAATTATAAACCACAACATAAAATTTTATACTAAACTAGTATCGTTTTCAGGCTTTTGTTCAATTTCACCATTCTAATGTTCATACATACAAACTTTGACAATCAATGTACCTGATGCACACTACGATAGTTGAAAAAAAAACAGATAATAAAATTGAAATACAATGTCTCCTTGGTGGCTCAAAAACATGCAGATAAAAAGCATTGTGTGAAAAAAAAATCTACTATAGTTTGGTGTGTTTTTATTAAAACAAAAACATCTGTGAGTTTACTTTTAAAAATTTGATTAAAACACATTAAACACCGACAAAGAACATTTCATAACTTAGTACCTGTATATCAGTATCAGCAATGGGTTCAAGGGGTTCATACGTCTTTGCTGCACTCAACGTCTCTAAACGCTGTGATATCCTGGGAATGTCTAATCCTTTGGAACCTAACAGAATGGACCTTTAATTACAAATACAAGAATAAAACATTTTTAAATCAAAGAAATATATATTTTCTATGCATGTTGTGAAAAAGACATCATTAAGATCACAAAAGGAAGATTACATATGTAATATTTTATTTCAAAGAAGGAACAGGTCATCAGGGCTCTGTAACACAAAGGTTTGCAATCAATTCCTAAATGGCAATGCCCAATAAGAATCATTGTTGAATGCAGCTTTTATTCAAAACACTGACCAGGAACCAATCAGCATTATTCTCTCATATTTGCAATCTATCTAAACCTTTATGTTTATAAACTCAGGGGGCCATAACTCAAATCTTTGCAATCATTGTAAAAGAATATCTTTAAGATCGATTGCATTGACCACAATGTACAATCAATCGCTAACATTTGTGTTACGGGACCCTGATCAAGGATGTCAAAGGTCTGAATATAAGACCAAAGTTACTTGAAGAACTCTCTACTTCACACATGACCTTTCTTACTATTAATGTTGATTTGATTTAATTATTCTCTGTCATTTAAGTCTACAAAATAAATCCCTGAGAACTTACGCCTTGACATCGGCAGCCTCTGATGTCCCAAGCTGAGCAGTCTTTGTCCACAATCTCTGGCTGGTTTCCATGATTTGATGTAAGGTCTGCTCTACCTTTGGCAGTTCACTACCTGTATCGACATCTGCAGTCAGCTGCTCTGCATCCCGCAGGAGATCACCGAACCCTCCTCCTATAGTATCCATCTTAGCGCTTGCTTGGATTTCAATACCTTAGGGTAGAGAATAGACACATTAATGATCAGGGGATGTTTCAAGAAACATATTTGATTTTCACAAACTACTACCTGTAGGTGCAAGGGTTTCAGTAGCATTCATGTAAGCTGGAAGACAAGAGACTCAGGAGAGACTACACTTCTTGCCCGTCCCCGTTTCTGAGGACTTAATATATGTAGCGTCGCAATTTGGATAGAATTGTAATCTTTTAAAATAATTTGGAAGATCAGAATGTGTTGAAGTGGTCCAAACAATGCAATGACTATGACATGTGAACAGCTCAAGTAAATATTTTCCATTGACCGTTCAGCTGTGATAAGTTGCACAAATCTCCTCTTTGATTCCTGGTCGAAGGGAGATGGGGATCTTGTTAGTCGTCATGGTATCTTGACCATAACATGCAAAGACGAAATTCCAAATGTCTAGTCACATACAGAGCATCAGAATGCCTTAATTAACCTCACTAGCAATAATACTATTTGATGCATGAGTTACTTTCATTTCATCCCAGGAGGATTTTTCTATAATATTTTGACAATGTTTCTTTGTTGATTCCTTTAAAAAAAAACCTCCCTAATGCTATCTTTTCCTTTTTGATACATCTTCAGGATCTTTTTGTCTCTTACAAGTTCTTACCTTACCTTACCTTACCACAAATACTGGAAGAATGCTGTATCAGCAAACGAGCTTCCAGGTCTTTCTTCTTGTCAGCTTCATTCATGCTTAAATAAATTTAATAAAGTTCCAAATATCGGACGAAAATGACTTCATCTCCCTCCCCACAACTACAGGGACCTGCACTGGCAGGGGACTTGCATGCATAAGATACATGAACATACCTGCTACTGAACTGCACACACAGTAGTTCCAGGTTGCTGCTCCAAAAAAAAAATTCCAGGTCTTAAATCCAGGGTTAAAATCCATGATTTTGAGTTTTTTACTTCGAGAGATTCTAATGACCCTCGCTAAAAATGGGCTCCAAAAAGATCGATGACCCAAAAAAATCTTGCAAGGGAAAGTGACTTTCGCAAGAACTATCGCCACCGAGATCGCACATGTTCGATCTATCGCAAAATAATCTGCAAATTTTGCAATGGCCGTCGCGAGGGTTCCCCATGGCGGGAAATTCGACAACCTTCCAAATATGGCACTATCCCAAACATCAGACATATTGGACGAATGAATTAGAAATGCGTGCTGTTGACACGCGCTTGCTCGTTTTCAGAATGATGACGTCCAATATTCGGAGGCGCAAGAGGTCCGTTTGGTAAGTAAATTCTCATTATTTACCGATTTATATATCAAAATTATTGATAGTAATAATTAAAATTGGCATTTGCGCAGCTAAAATAAATTATTTTATCAACATTAAGCAATTATTTAGGGGTCGAGTGCACAACTCTACGCGTCCGATTATTTGGAAACTGCGTCTTGATTTTTGGAAAAAAAAAAGCTTCTGCCCGTCTGGTAGTAAGTCATTTCCGTTTAGGCCTACCATAATTTTTTCACTTCTAATTCTATTTTTTATGACATTAATAATAATATTCAACATTTGTACTACGGAAAAAACATGATTTTTATTTGATTCAATGATTGTGTTTTTGTTTTGGTCCAATTATGCTTAAGTTTTCGATATTTGGGCACTTTTTACTCAACTCTTATTCTTAATAAAGTTCCAACGTTAAGTCAAGACAAGGTAAACTAAGGGCTAGGGCGGAGTCTAACGTTCACTGATTCAGCTTGGACCGCGACCGGAACGGGGTCTGCGACCACATAAGACTATAAGTATAATTCTAGTGCCTGAACTAGAGCATGGTTTCAATGAGAATGGAGAGAGTTACCACTCTTTCTTGATAATGATATCTTGTTGACTTCATCGACGTGTATCTCAAACTGACCGGGCATTTCACTCTTCTTTCTCCTCATTCGTTTAATGCACACACAAATTCGAAAGGCTTCAGCTTCAGTCAGTCACGTCACTCACTCTCACTCACAAACGGGAGAATTCCACATTAATCAATCATCCCATTTTAATAATTCGTAAGAGGGAATAAAAAAAGAAAAGAGTTAATCATGTTAATTACCGTAAAAAATCTCACTGTCCCTGACCCTGGCAAGCTCCAGCTGAGCTGAGCTGACTTTAGTCTTTGGTAAGTTTGTGCCGGAGTAGAGTCAGCCAACAATAAGCTAGCCAACAGCAAGCCAGCCAACAGTTCCAGCCAACAATATTGCGATGTAAGATAGTTCAGATACAGGATTTTGCGCACGAAGAGAAGCGTGCATTCTTGTACAAATCAAACAAACGGGGTCAGGTGGGGTTTCCCTTCTTTCAATTTGTAAAGAAAAACAACGGGCAAGTGCATAAATTTTAGTAGCCCACATCCCTATATACTCTATGTTTTTTCGTGTATTGAGAAGTAAATTTCAACTAAACGTCCTCTTTATAAAACACAATTCGAAGATTGCTCCTGAAATATATTTTTGGTGTGTGGATCGAGGGGGGTTTCCCTTCTTTCAATTTGTAAAGAAAAACAAGGGGCTAGTGCCTTCGTTTTAGTAGCCCACACTCATATACATTCCTATATATTCCACGTTTTTATATATATTGAGGAGTAAATTTGAACTAAAAGTCCTCTTTATAAAATACAATTGGAAGATTGCTCCTGAAATTTATTTTGGCTGTGTGTAGGGGGGTTTCCCTTCTTTCAATTTGTAAAGAAAAACAACGGGCTAGTGCTTTAGTTTTAGTAGCCCACACCCCTATATACTCTAGGTTTTTTCGTATATTGAGGAGTAAATTTGAACTAAAAGTCCTCTTTATGAAATACAATTGGAAGATTGCTCCTGAAATATATTTTGGTGGTGTGGAGGGGGGTTTCCCTTCTCTCTATTTGTAAAGAAAAACAAGGGGCTTGTGCCTTCGTTTTAGTAGCCCACACTCGTATACATTCCCATATATTCCACGTTTTTATATATATTGAGGAGTAAATTTGAACTAAAAGTCCTCTTTATAAAATACAATTGGAAGATTGCTCCTGAAATATATTTTGGGTGTGTGTAGGGGGGTTTCCCTTCTTTCAATTTGTAAAGAAAAACAACGGGCTAGTGCTTTAATTTTAGTAGCCCACACCCCTATATACTCTATGTTTTTTCGTATATTGAGGAGTAAATTTGAACTAAAAGTCCTCTTTATTAAATACAATTGGAAGATTGCTCCTGAAATATATTTTGGGTGTGTGTAGGGGGGTTTCCCTTCTTTCAATTTGTAAAGAAAAACAAGGGGCTAGTGCCTTCGTTTTAGTAGCCCACACTCATATACATTCCTATATATTCCACGTTTTTATATATATTGAGGAGTAAATTTAAACTAAAAGTCCTCTTTATAAAATACAATTGGAAGATTGCTCCTGAAATATATTTTGGGTGTGTGTAGGGGGTTTCCCTTCTTTCAATTGGTAAAGAAAAAAAAACGGGCTAGTGCTTTAATTTTAGTAGCCCACACCCCTATATACTCTGTTTTTTCGTATATTGAGGAGTAAATTTCAACAAAAAGTCCTCTTTATAAAATAAAATTGGAAGATTGCTCCTGAAATATATTTTGGGTGTGTGGAGGGGGGTTTCCCTTCTTTCAATTTGTAAAGAAAAACAAGGGGCTAGTGCCTTCGTTTTAGTAGCCCACACTCATATACATTCCTATATATTCCACGTTTTTATATAATTGAGGAGTAAATTTCAACAAAAAGTCCTCTTTATAAAATACAATTGGAAGATTGCTCCTGAAATATATTTTGGGTGTGTGTAGGGGGGTTTCCCTTCTTTCAATTCGTAAAGAAACACAACGGGCTAGTGCTTTAATTTTAGTAGCCGACACCCCTATATACTCTGTTTTTTCGTATATTGAGGAGTAAATTTCAACAAAAAGTCCTCTTTATAAAATACAATTGGAAGATTGCTCCTGAAATATATTTTGGGTGTGTGTAGGGGGGGTTCCCTTCTTTCAATTTGTAAAGAAAAACAAGGGGCTTGTGCTTTAGTTTTAGTAGCCCACACCCCTATATACTCTAGGTTTTTCGTATATTGAGGAGTAAATTTGAACTAAAAGTCCTCTTTATTAAATACAATTGGAAGATTGCTCCTGAAATATATTTTTGGTGTGTGGAGGGGGGTTTCCCTTCTTTCAATTTGTAAAGAAAAACAAGGGGCTAGTGCCTTCGTTTTAGTAGCCCACACTCGTATACATTCCTATATATTCCACGTTTTTATATATATTGAGGAGTAAATTTAAACTAAAAGTCCTCTTTATAAAATACAATTGGAAGATTGCTCCTGAAATATATTTTGGGTGTGTGTAGGGGGTTTCCCTTCTTTCAATTGGTAAAGAAAAAAAACGGGCTAGTGCTTTAATTTTAGTAGCCCACACCCCTATATACTCTGTTTTTTCGTATATTGAGGAGTAAATTTCAACAAAAAGTCCTCTTTATAAAATAAAATTGGAAGATTGCTCCTGAAATATATTTTGGGTGTGTGGAGGGGGGTTTCCCTTCTTTCAATTTGTAAAGAAAAACAAGGGGCTAGTGCCTTCGTTTTAGTAGCCCACACTCATATACATTCCTATATATTCCACGTTTTTATATAATTGAGGAGTAAATTTCAACAAAAAGTCCTCTTTATAAAATACAATTGGAAGATTGCTCCTGAAATATATTTTGGGTGTGTGTAGGGGGGTTTCCCTTCGTTCAATTCGTAAAGAAAAAAAACGGGCTAGTGCTTTAATTTTAGTAGCCGACACCCCTATATACTCTGTTTTTTCGTATATTGAGGAGTAAATTTCAACAAAAAGTCCTCTTTATAAAATACAATTGGAAGATTGCTCCTGAAATATATTTTGGGTGTGTGTAGGGGGGGTTCCCTTCTTTCAATTTGTAAAGAAAAACAAGGGGCTAGTGCCTTCGTTTAAGTAGCCCACACTCATATACATTCCTATATATTCCACGTTTTTATATAATTGAGGAGTAAATTTCAACAAAAAGTCCTCTTTATAAAATACAATTGGAAGATTGCTCCTGAAATATATTTTGGGTGTGTGTAGGGGGGTTTCCCTTCTTTCAATTCGTAAAGAAACACAACGGGCTAGTGCTTTAATTTTAGTAGCCGACACCCCTATATACTCTGTTTTTTCGTATATTGAGGAGTAAATTTCAACAAAAAGTCCTCTTTATAAAATACAATTGGAAGATTGCTCCTGAAATATATTTTGGGTGTGTGTAGGGGGGGTTCCCTTCTTTCAATTTGTAAAGAAAAACAAGGGGCTTGTGCTTTAGTTTTAGTAGCCCACACCCCTATATACTCTAGGTTTTTCGTATATTGAGGAGTAAATTTGAACTAAAAGTCCTCTTTATTAAATACAATTGGAAGATTGCTCCTGAAATATATTTTTGGTGTGTGTAGGGGGGTTTCCATTCTTTCAATTTGTAAAGAAAAACAAAGGGCTAGTGCCTTCGTTTTAGTAGCCCACACTCATATACATTCCTATATGTTCCACGTTTTTATATATATTGAGGAGTAAATTTGAACTAAAAGTCCTCTTTATAAAATACAATTGGAAGATTGCTCCTGAAATATATTTTTGGTGTGTGGAGGGGGGTTTCCCTTCTTTCAATTTGTAAAGAAAAACAAGGGGCTAGTGCCTTCGTTTTAGTAGCCCACACTCGTATACATTCCTATATATTCCACGTTTTTATATATATTGAGGAGTAAATTTAAACTAAAAGTCCTCTTTATAAAATACAATTGGAAGATTGCTCCTGAAATATATTTTGGGTGTGTGTAGGGGGTTTCCCTTCTTTCAATTGGTAAAGAAAAAAAACGGGCTAGTGCTTTAATTTTAGTAGCCCACACCCCTATATACTCTGTTTTTTCGTATATTGAGGAGTAAATTTCAACAAAAAGTCCTCTTTATAAAATAAAATTGGAAGATTGCTCCTGAAATATATTTTGGGTGTGTGGAGGGGGGTTTCCCTTCTTTCAATTTGTAAAGAAAAACAAGGGGCTAGTGCCTTCGTTTTAGTAGCCCACACTCATATACATTCCTATATATTCCACGTTTTTATATAATTGAGGAGTAAATTTCAACAAAAAGTCCTCTTTATAAAATACAATTGGAAGATTGCTCCTGAAATATATTTTGGGTGTGTATAGGGGGGTTTCCCTTCTTTCAATTCGTAAAGAAAAAAAACGGGCTAGTGCTTTAATTTTAGTAGCCGACACCCCTATATACTCTGTTTTTTCGTATATTGAGGAGTAAATTTCAACAAAAAGTCCTCTTTATAAAATACAATTGGAAGATTGCTCCTGAAATATATTTTGGGTGTGTGTAGGGGGGGTTCCCTTCTTTCAATTTGTAAAGAAAAACAAGGGGCTAGTGCCTTCGTTTTAGTAGCCCACACTCATATACATTCCTATATATTCCACGTTTTTATATAATTGAGGAGTAAATTTCAACAAAAAGTCCTCTTTATAAAATACAATTGGAAGATTGCTCCTGAAATATATTATGGGTGTGTGTAGGGGGGTTTCCCTTCTTTCAATTCGTAAAGAAACACAACGGGCTAGTGCCTTCGTTTTAGTAGCCCACACTCATATACATTCCTATATATTCCACGTTTTTATATAATTGAGGAGTAAATTTCAACAAAAAGTCCTCTTTATAAAATACAATTGGAAGATTGCTCCTGAAATATATTTTGGGTGTGTGTAGGGGGGGGTTCCCTTCTTTCAATTTGTAAAGAAAAACAACGGGCTTGTGCTTTAGTTTTAGTAGCCCACACCCCTATATACTCTAGGTTTTTCGTATATTGAGGAGTAAATTTGAACTAAAAGTCCTCTTTATTAAATACAATTGGAAGATTGCTCCTGAAA
Organism: Lytechinus pictus; assembly: GCF_037042905.1. Classification (NCBI taxonomy): domain Eukaryota; kingdom Metazoa; phylum Echinodermata; class Echinoidea; order Temnopleuroida; family Toxopneustidae; genus Lytechinus; species Lytechinus pictus. The sequence continues at coordinate 25,349,197 of NC_087246.1, forward strand.
TATATTTTGGGTGTGTGTAGGGGGGTTTCCATTCTTTCAATTTGTAAAGAAAAACAAGGGGCTAGTGCCTTCGTTTTAGTAGCCCACACTCATATACATTCCTATATATTCCACGTTTTTATATATATTGAGGAGTAAATTTAAACTAAAAGTCCTCTTTATAAAATACAATTGGAAGATTGCTCCTGAAATATATTTTGGGTGTGTGTAGGGGGTTTCCCTTCTTTCAATTGGTAAAGAAAAAAAACGGGCTAGTGCTTTAATTTTAGTAGCCCACACCCCTATATACTCTGTTTTTTCGTATATTGAGGAGTAAATTTCAACAAAAAGTCCTCTTTATAAAATAAAATTGGAAGATTGCTCCTGAAATATATTTTGGGTGTGTGGAGGGGGGTTTCCCTTCTTTCAATTTGTAAAGAAAAACAAGGGGCTAGTGCCTTCGTTTTAGTAGCCCACACTCATATACATTCCTATATATTCCACGTTTTTATATAATTGAGGAGTAAATTTCAACAAAAAGTCCTCTTTATAAAATACAATTGGAAGATTGCTCCTGAAATATATTTTGGGTGTGTGTAGGGGGGTTTCCCTTCTTTCAATTCGTAAAGAAAAAAAACGGGCTAGTGCTTTAATTTTAGTAGCCGACACCCCTATATACTCTGTTTTTTCGTATATTGAGGAGTAAATTTCAACAAAAAGTCCTCTTTATAAAATACAATTGGAAGATTGCTCCTGAAATATATTTTGGGTGTGTGTAGGGGGGGTTCCCTTCTTTCAATTTGTAAAGAAAAACAAGGGGCTAGTGCCTTCGTTTTAGTAGCCCACACTCATATACATTCCTATATATTCCACGTTTTTATATAATTGAGGAGTAAATTTCAACAAAAAGTCCTCTTTATAAAATACAATTGGAAGATTGCTCCTGAAATATATTATGGGTGTGTGTAGGGGGGGTTTCCCTTCTTTCAATTCGTAAAGAAACACAACGGGCTAGTGCTTTAATTTTAGTAGCCGACACCCCTATATACTCTGTTTTTTCGTATATTGAGGAGTAAATTTCAACAAAAAGTCCTCTTTATAAAATACAATTGGAAGATTGCTCCTGAAATATATTTTGGGTGTGTGTAGGGGGGGGGGTTCCCTTCTTTCAATTTGTAAAGAAAAACAACGGGCTTGTGCTTTAGTTTTAGTAGCCCACACCCCTATATACTCTAGGTTTTTCGTATATTGAGGAGTAAATTTGAACTAAAAGTCCTCTTTATTAAATACAATTGGAAGATTGCTCCTGAAATATATTTTGGGTGTGTGTAGGGGGGTTTCCATTCTTTCAATTTGTAAAGAAAAACAAGGGGCTAGTGCCTTCGTTTTAGTAGCCCACACTCATATACATTCCTATATATTCCACGTTTTTATATATATTGAGGAGTAAATTTAAACTAAAAGTCCTCTTTATAAAATACAATTGGAAGATTGCTCCTGAAATATATTTTGGGTGTGTGTAGGGGGGTTTCCCTTCTTTCAATTGGTAAAAAAAAAAACGGGCTAGTGCTTTAGTTTTAGTAGCCCACACCCCTATATACTCTAGGTTTTTTCGTATATTGAGGAGTAAATTTGAACTAAAAGTCCTCTTTATAAAATACAATTGGAAGATTGCTCCTGAAATATATTTTTGGTGTGTGGAGGGGGGTTTCCCTTCTTTCAATTTGTAAAGAAAAACAAGGGGCTAGTGCCTTCGTTTTAGTAGCCCACACTCATATACATTCCTATATGTTCCACGTTTTTATATATATTGAGGAGTAAATATCAACAAAAAGTCCTCTTTATAAAATACAATTGGAAGATTGCTCCTGAAATATATTTTGGGTGTGTGTAGGGGGGTTTCCCTTCTTTCAATTTGTAAAAAAAAAAACGGGCTAGTGCTTTAGTTTTAGTAGCCCACACCCCTATATACTCTAGGTTTTTTCGTATATTGAGGAGTAAATTTGAACTAAAAGTCCTCTTTATAAAATACAATTGGAAGATTGCTCCTGAAATATATTTTTGGTGTGTGGAGGGGGGTTTCCCTTCTTTCAATTTGTAAAGAAAAACAAGGGGCTAGTGCCTTCGTTTTAGTAGCCCACACTCATATACATTCCTATATGTTCCACGTTTTTATATATATTGAGGAGTAAATATCAACTAAAAGTCCTCTTTATAAAATACAATTGGAAGATTGCTCCTGAAATATATTTTTGGTGTGTGGAGGGGGGTTTCCCTTCTTTCAATTTGTAAAGAAAAACAAGGGGCTAGTGCCTTCGTTTTAGTAGCCCACACTCATATACATTCCTATATATTCCACGTTTTTATATATATTGAGGAATAAATTTGAACTAAAAGTCCTCTTTATAAAATACAATTGTAAGATTGCTCCTGAAATATATTTTGGGTGTGTGGAGGGGGGTTTCCCTTCTTTCAATTTGTAAAGAAAAACAACGGGCTAGTGCCTTAATTTTTGTAGCCCACACTCATATATTCCTATATATTCCACGTTTTTATATATATTGAGGAGTAAATTTGAACTAAAAGTCCTCTTTATAAAATACAATTGGAAGATTGCTCCCTAAATATATTTTGGGTTTGTGGAGGGGGGGGGGGGTTAATATCTCTCAATTTGTAAACAAAAAGAAAGGGCTAGTACTTTAGTTTTAGTAGCCCACACTCCTATATACTCCAGTTTTAAGAATATTGAGGAGTATGTAAAAAAAAAGTTCCTGACAAATGAAGAGAGCTATCATATTTTTGAAGGGGTGACCCTTTTTATTCAATTTTACAGTGCGTATCAATAAAAACGGGACAGAATATGAAACGTCTATCAAAATACCCTTTTGAAATATGATGTCTATATTTTGATGTTCATAGATACTCTGAAATCTTATCGATCAAATTCAAAATGTTTTTTTTTTAATTTGTTCATGCTTGAGTGCACACGAGATGGTTTTGTTGGGGGTTCAAATATAGGATTGCGCTAAGTGGTAGGAAATGAAGTGTATGGTTATAAGACTTCTTGCCAATCAGCAGATTATTTTTGCCATAGTTTTCATATTTTGGTCGCAAATGTCACGTACAAAGCTGTATATTTACTTTACTTTTTCATTTCAATAAATTATTTTTTTAGCAATGAATATTCTTTCATACTAACATTTTTTGTCAACCAAGAATGACCCAATTTGTAATTAGGAATTTGAGAGCTTGTAATCAATTCAAATCATTTTATTTTATGCAACAAGCAGATAAATCCTTTTCTGTTAGAATTGATAATTTAATATCCTATCTAACACACAATTATAATGATTTGAATAAAGTACAGCAAATTCACCCTATTAACAACTAACAATTAACAATTAGGGGTTTGGTGAATGATAACATCTGTTCTCGTTGTGAAGTAGAGGAAGATATTCATCACGCTTTCATTTCTTGTGATTTGAACAAACCATTCTTTGAATTTTTGAAAAAAATAATCCAGCAAATATTTCATAAATATTTAGAAATCAATCATTAAAATTTTGTTTAAACATGAAGTAGACAAAAAATTAGTTTTACTTCTGACTATCGCACTTTGGTGCATTCACAAAGTCATCGTTTTAAGAAACATGAGTGGAAACGAAAAGAGAGGCAATCCCAGAAGGAAAAACCAGTACGGCTGGACCAGTTACTCCAGTAAAATTTAATTGGTAACTCTGAAAATTGGAACAAAATATACTGGTCTGCTATAAGCTGGACCAGTAATTTTTTGATGGTCAAATTTAACTGGACCAGTATAATTTTAACTGGACCAGTAACAAATATACTGGTCAAACTAACTGGACCAGTAATAATTTTACTGGTCCAATTGAACTGGACCAGTACAAATTGTGGTGGACCAGTAATTTTACTGGTCAAATTATACTGGACCAGTACAATTTTTGCTGGACCAGTAATAATTTTACTGGTCCAATTAAACTGGACCAGTACAAATTGTGGTGGACCAGTAATAATTTTACTGGTCAAATTATACTGGACCAGTACAATTTTTGCTGGACCAGTAATAATTTTACTGGTCAAATTAAACTGGACCAGTACAATTTTTGCTGGACCAGTAATAATTTTACTGGTCAAATTAAACTGGGCCAGTACAATTTTTGCTGGACCAGTAATAAGTTTACTGGTCAAATTAAACTGGACCAGTACAATTTTTGCTGGACCAGTAATAATTTTACTGGTCAAATTAAACTGGATCTGAAATTCATATTTTTAAGAGAAATAGAAAGAAGAATAGAAATGAAACCTCGGTATAGGAAAAGATATGTTCATCTACCCAAAGAAATTATGGAATATATTTGAAACACTGTGAATTTCATGTTTCCATTTAATGTTTTTTTTAATTTATGTTAAAGATTACGTAAGATTATTGCACAATTACATTATTATGTAAATTTTTGTTTTGATTTCTGAAATTTCCTGTAATGTCATGTATGCTCATTTTCATAATGTGTTATGTTTTTTTTGTTGTAAATAAAATCCTCTAATTGAGGCCAAAAAAAATGCAATTAAGCATTTCTTGGGTTGACTTTTATTAATTATTAAATATGCAATCCTAAAAAATAACTTTTTTTTTTAAGTAACTAAATAAGTTTGTGAGTGAATTTTGAAACATAATTTTAAAAACAATGGCAAAGATAATGAAAATGTTAAGAGGAAGTTTACTGCTTAGCAGGAAGTCTAATGACCATATATTTTGTTTCCTCTCATTTCTGCACAAACCTATTTTTGAACCCTTGACAAATCTCGTGTTCGTTCAAGCATGAACAAAATTCATTTCTTAAAATTGCATTTAAAATATAAGGTTTCAGAGCATCTATAAACATCAAAATATAGACATCATAATTTTAAATTAATTTTTGATAGACTTTTCAAAACTGTCCAGTTTTTATTGATAAGCACTGTATTGATAGAATGAAGGGGCTTGTCCTTAGATAAGGTTCACTGGCCCTCTCTTATTATTTGCGCCCTTTTAAAAAGTATTTCTTTTTTACTATTGAGGGGTGAATAAAAATGAAAGTATTCTTGACTGAAAAGCAAAAGTGAAGATTGCCCCTGAAAGAAATTTCGGGTGTTTGTGGAGGGGAGTTTCCCTTCTGTCAATTCGTTTATAAAGGGGGGGGGGGGGGTTAGTGCCTACATTTCAGTAGCCCACACTCCTATATATTATTTATATCCTTTTTTGTCCTTATTTTACTGTTGACAGTAATTGGGGATTAAGTAAAATTAAAAAACCTCCTGATAGCAAACGGAAATATAGCTCCTAGAAGACCATTCGGTTGTTTGTAGGAAGTTTATTAAACCTCATTTCAATTTTTGGATACTAAGAAGGGCTAGGGCTGATTTTTTTAGTTGCCCGCACTCCTATAATATACTCGATGTTTTAAAAATATTGAGAATGATATAATGGAAAAAGATTGCCTGTTGAAAGCAAATAGAAAGATTGCTCCTGGTAGAGCTTTCAGTTGTTTGTAGGGGGTTTCACATATTTGCAATCTAGGGTTACAAACAAGGGGCTAGTCCTAAAGTAAAAAAAAAAATAGTGATCCCACCCTCCTGGGAAGATTGATCCATAAAGAAATTTCGGGTATGTGAAGCGAGTTCCCTAATTCCTTCAATACGTTTATATTAACAAGTGGCAAGTGCGCGTACACACACACACACAAACACACACCATCACACTGACACACCCTCACACGGACATATATACATATATATATATATATATTCATATTTTTTTATATACAACTTCGAGGGAATTGAAAAAAAAAATGGTTGGAATTTATGAGGGCTCCAGCCCACAAAAGCCCTCCCCCTCTCCATCTGTACGCCAGTGTTGATAACAAAAGAGAGTCAGAATAACAGCTATAGAAACAAGTGACCAAGCGAGAAAATTTCTTGGGTATTGAAAATTAATTTGCATTATACACCACTTAAAAAGCCTATACAGTGCGAAATATATTTCTGTTTCACAATGCTCTTTTTCGCGTATTATCTTGCTTCAAAACAAAACAAAGTGGGGTTAATGGGGGAGAAGGCTGTAGCCCCCTTAACCCTATCTAGCCCGAGGAGGAGGGGGGGGAGCTTAATAAGCCCCCACCCCCTTGACATTTTTCGCTAAACGTCTGTAATGGGCTAATAAAAGTAAAGCACTAACCATTTGTTTTTGTTTACAAATTGAAAGAAGGGAAACTCCCCTTCACACACCCGAAATTTGATTTAGGAGCAATCTTCCAATCAATCTTTATCAGAAAGAAAATTCATTCTAGATTACTCTTCAATATACGAAAGAAACAATCTTCCAATTGTATTTTATAAAGAGGACTTTTAGTTGAAATTTACTCCTCAATATACGAAAACACATAGAGTATATAGGGGTGTGGGCTACTAAAATTAAAGCACTAGCCCGTTGTTTTTCTTTACAAATTGAAAGAAGGGTAACCCCCCTACACACACCCAAAATATATTTCAGGAGCAATCTTCCAATTGTATTTTATAAAGAGGACTGTTAGTTGAAATTTACTCCTGAATATACGAGAAAACATAGAGTATATAGGGGTGTGGGCTACTAAAATTAAAGCACTAGCCCGTTGTTTTTCTTTACAAATTGAAAGAAGGGAAACCCCCCTACACACACCCAAAATATATTTCAGGAGCAATCTTCCAATTGTATTTTATAAAGAGGACTTTTAGTTGAAATTTACTCCTCAATATACGAAAACACATAGAGTATATAGGGGTGTGGGCTACTAAAACTAAAGCACTAGCCCGTTGTTTTTCTTTACAAATTGAAAGAAGGGAAACCCCCCTACACACACCCAAAATATATTTCAGGAGCAATCTTCCAATTGTATTTTATAAAGAGGACTTTTAGTTGAAATTTACTCCTCAATATACGAAAACACATAGAGTATATAGGGGTGTGGGCTACTAAAACTAAAGCACTAGCCCGTTGTTTTTCTTTACAAATTGAAAGAAGGGAAACCCCCCTACACACACCCAAAATATATTTCAGGAGCAATCTTCCAATTGTATTTTATAAAGAGGACTGTTAGTTGAAATTTACTCCTCAATATACGAAAACACATAGAGTATATAGGGGTGTGGGCTACTAAAATTAAAGCACTAGCCCGTTGTTTTTCTTTACAAATTGAAAGAAGGGAAACCCCCCTACACACACCTAAAATATATTTCAGGAGCAATCTTCCAATTGTATTTTATAAAGAGGACTGTTAGTTGAAATTTACTCCTGAATATACGAGAAAACATAGAGTATATAGGGGTGTGGGCTACTAAAATTAAAGCACTAGCCCGTTGTTTTTCTTTACAAATTGAAAGAAGGGAAACCCCCCTACACACACCCAAAATATATTTCAGGAGCAATCTTTCAATTGTATTTTATAAAGAGGACTTTTAGTTGAAATTTACTCCTCAATATACGAAAACACATAGAGTATATAGGGGTGTGGGCTACTAAAACTAAAGCACTAGCCCGTTGTTTTTCTTTACAAATTGAAAGAAGGGAAACCCCCCTACACACACCCAAAATATATTTCAGGAGCAATCTTCCAATTGTATTTTATAAAGAGGACTGTTAGTTGAAATTTACTCCTCAATATACGAAAACACATAGAGTATATAGGGGTGTGGGCTACTAAAATTAAAGCACTAGCCCGTTGTTTTTCTTTACAAATTGAAAGAAGGGAAACCCCCCTACACACACCCAAAATATATTTCAGGAGCAATCTTCCAATTGTATTTTATAAAGAGGACTTTTAGTTGAAATTTACTCCTCAATATACGAAAACACATAGAGTATATAGGGGTGTGGGCTACTAAAACTAAAGCACTAGCCCGTTGTTTTTCTTTACAAATTGAAAGAAGGGAAACCCCCCTACACACCCAAAATATATTTCAGGAGCAATCTTCCAATTGTATTTTATAAAGAGGACTGTTAGTTGAAATTTACTCCTCAATATACGAAAACACATAGAGTATATAGGGGTGTGGGCTACTAAAATTAAAGCACTAGCCCGTTGTTTTTCTTTACAAATTGAAAGAAGGGAAACCCCCCTACACACACCCAAAATATATTTCAGGAGCAATCTTCCAATTGTATTTTATAAAGAGGACTGTTAGTTGAAATTTACTCCTGAATATACGAGAAAACATAGAGTATATAGGGGTGTGGGCTACTAAAATTAAAGCACTAGCCCGTTGTTTTTCTTTACAAATTGAAAGAAGGGAAACCCCCCTACACACACCCAAAATATATTTCAGGAGCAATCTTCCAATTGTATTTTATAAAGAGGACTTTTAGTTGAAATTTACTCCTCAATATACGAAAACACATAGAGTATATAGGGGTGTGGGCTACTAAAACTAAAGCACTAGCCCGTTGTTTTTCTTTACAAATTGAAAGAAGGGAAACCCCCCTACACACCCAAAATATATTTCAGGAGCAATCTTCCAATTGTATTTTATAAAGAGGACTGTTAGTTGAAATTTACTCCTGAATATACGAGAAAACATAGAGTATATAGGGGTGTGGGCTACTAAAATTAAAGCACTAGCCCGTTGTTTTTCTTTACAAATTGAAAGAAGGGAAACCCCCCTACACACACCCAAAATATATTTCAGGAGCAATCTTCCAATTGTATTTTATAAAGAGGACTTTTAGTTGAAATTTACTCCTCAATATACGAAAACACATAGAGTATATAGGGGTGTCGGCTACTAAAACTAAAGCACTAGCCCGTTGTTTTTCTTTACAAATTGAAAGAAGGGAAACCCCCCTACACACCCAAAATATATTTCAGGAGCAATCTTCCAATTGTATTTTATAAAGAGGACTGTTAGTTGAAATTTACTCCTGAATATACGAGAAAACATAGAGTATATAGGGGTGTGGGCTACTAAAATTAAAGCACTAGCCCGTTGTTTTTCTTTACAAATTGAAAGAAGGGAAACCCCCCTACACACACCCAAAATATATTTCAGGAGCAATCTTCCAATTGTATTTTATAAAGAGGACTTTTAGTTGAAATTTACTCCTCAATATACGAAAACACATAGAGTATATAGGGGTGTGGGCTACTAAAATTAAAGCACTAGCCCGTTGTTTTTCTTTACAAATTGAAAGAAGGGAAACCCCCCTACACACACCCAAAATATATTTCAGGAGCAATCTTCCAATTGTATTTTATAAAGAGGACTGTTAGTTGAAATTTACTCCTGAATATACGAGAAAACATAGAGTATATAGGGGTGTGGGCTACTAAAATTAAAGCACTAGCCCGTTGTTTTTCTTTACAAATTGAAAGAAGGGAAACCCCCCTACACACACCCAAAATATATTTCAGGAGCAATCTTCCAATTGTATTTTATAAAGAGGACTGTTAGTTGAAATTTACTCCTGAATATACGAGAAAACATAGAGTATATAGGGGTGTGGGCTACTAAAATTAAAGCACTAGCCCGTTGTTTTTCTTTACAAATTGAAAGAAGGGAAACCCCCCTACACACACCCAAAATATATTTCAGGAGCAATCTTCCAATTGTATTTTATAAAGAGGACTTTTAGTTGAAATTTACTCCTCAATATACGAAAACACATAGAGTATATAGGGGTGTGGGCTACTAAAACTAAAGCACTAGCCCGTTGTTTTTCTTTACAAATTGAAAGAAGGGAAACCCCCCTACACACACCCAAAATATATTTCAGGAGCAATCTTCCAATTGTATTTTATAAAGAGGACTTTTAGTTGAAATTTACTCCTCAATATACGAAAACACATAGAGTATATAGGGGTGTGGGCTACTAAAACTAAAGCACTAGCCCGTTGTTTTTCTTTACAAATTGAAAGAAGGGAAACCCCCCTACACACCCAAAATATATTTCAGGAGCAATCTTCCAATTGTATTTTATAAAGAGGACTGTTAGTTGAAATTTACTCCTCAATATACGAAAACACATAGAGTATATAGGGGTGTGGGCTACTAAAATTAAAGCACTAGCCCGTTGTTTTTCTTTACAAATTGAAAGAAGGGAAACCCCCCTACACACACCCAAAATATATTTCAGGAGCAATCTTCCAATTGTATTTTATAAAGAGGACTGTTAGTTGAAATTTACTCCTGAATATACGAGAAAACATAGAGTATATAGGGGTGTGGGCTACTAAAATTAAAGCACTAGCCCGTTGTTTTTCTTTACAAATTGAAAGAAGGGAAACCCCCCTACACACACCCAAAATATATTTCAGGAGCAATCTTCCAATTGTATTTTATAAAGAGGACTTTTAGTTGAAATTTACTCCTCAATATACGAAAACACATAGAGTATATAGGGGTGTGGGCTACTAAAACTAAAGCACTAGCCCGTTGTTTTTCTTTACAAATTGAAAGAAGGGAAACCCCCCTACACACCCAAAATATATTTCAGGAGCAATCTTCCAATTGTATTTTATAAAGAGGACTGTTAGTTGAAATTTACTCCTGAATATACGAGAAAACATAGAGTATATAGGGGTGTGGGCTACTAAAATTAAAGCACTAGCCCGTTGTTTTTCTTTACAAATTGAAAGAAGGGAAACCCCCCTACACACACCCAAAATATATTTCAGGAGCAATCTTCCAATTGTATTTTATAAAGAGGACTTTTAGTTGAAATTTACTCCTCAATATACGAAAACACATAGAGTATATAGGGGTGTGGGCTACTAAAACTAAAGCACTAGCCCGTTGTTTTTCTTTACAAATTGAAAGAAGGGAAACCCCCCTACACACCCAAAATATATTTCAGGAGCAATCTTCCAATTGTATTTTATAAAGAGGACTGTTAGTTGAAATTTACTCCTCAATTTGGGAAAAAGAAGTTCAGTAATTACCAAAAATAGAATCAGTGTTAGATGGAAAATCATACGCATACACTTTGTCAATCAGCCATATCAAAATTAAAAAAAATAGCAATGGGTTGGCTCGAATGAATATCTATGGCCTGCCACTAGTGATTAGGCCCGTGTAGCCCTGATCCCGTTTGTTTGATTTGTACAAGAATGCACGCTTCTCTTCGTGCGCAAAATCCTGTATCTGATCTATCTTATATCGCAATATTGTTGGCTGGAACTGTTGGCTGGCTTGCTGTTGGCTGGCTTATTGTTGGCTCACTTGACATAGGCTAAGTTTGTTTCAAAATGAATGACAGGAAGCACTCAGTGGAGTAATCACCATGTGCAAATACCCGCGAACTTTCGCGCGCGCCTTGATGACATATGCCAGCCACTGAATGCCAGTGATGCTGTTTTCTCTTGTCATTTCTTGACTCTGCAGTTCTGTACATTGTTTACGAATTAAATCACATCGAAGGGCTAATTTAAAATACATTAAGACGTCTAATTAAGATGGGAATTCTAAATCTTTCAAGACTAATTGCTGACTGTGCTCCAGGAGCAGTGAAAGAACATGAATTTAAAAGTTATTTTGGTAAGACAAGAAGAATAAGATCTTATTAAATTTACTTTAGTTTAGTAGCACTGTGTTTTTGTACTTTGTACTTGAATTTGAAACTATAGTATTTTTACTATTAGAGTAAGACTAGGTCTAAGTAACTTACTTGAAACTTAGATTTAGAATTTTCTTTTGATCTTACATACAGACAGAAGGTTACATAAGTAGCAATGTCACATGATTTTCAGTTTTAAATCAAAAGTAATACATATGATGATATGTTTGTACTTCTGCTTATGCCTTATCATGCTTGTGTTCTTCTCTAGGTAGACTAGACTCAAGATAAGACTAATTAACGTTAGACCTACGTTTTTTCAATTATTCCATGTAAATGCAAATTAGTGCATAATTAATAAGGCGAATTTCAATATTTTTTCCACTCATTTCGATTTTTGAAAGAAATCATACCTATTGCTTAGCTTATATTATCATCAATAATTCTTTTCAAATGTAATCTTTAAACAATTAATGTGGATGTTAAATTGAATTCACTTGGTTTGCTCCTTTTTTTTAATAATTATATTATGTTAGTTATGAAAATGAAATTATCCCGAACAAATGATATGTACAAACATGCATTTCCACATTTTTGCAATGTATAAAGTCATATAAGGTTCAGTTCTGGATGCAGGATCTTCTGTTCCTCTATGTCCAGCTCCTGGTGATAAACGGTGACGTCTGAAGAATTGGCGCGGTCCAGGGGAGGAACCTAAGTTAAAGTCAATCATTGTCAATCATCAGTCAATCATTCATCAATCAGTGTCTCAATGTCATGTCATCCTGAAATTAACTTTAATCATCATCATCAATCCATCATCAGTAGAGGCGCTGGTCCAAAAATTGGGATTGTCCCTGAAAACAAGGGGCCTGGCCTATTTCATGACGAGAAAACAATACGTAGGAACGTCCTAGGACCATTCTTCCGCGATCGGAAGATTGAAATAATCTGCATCATATAGGGAAAATAACCATGAAAATGAGAATGATCAGCAAACACAATTGAAATAATCTGCATCATATAGGGAAAATAACCATGAAAATGAGAATGGTCAGCAAACACAATTGAAATAATCCGCATCATATAGGGAAAATTACCATGAAAATGAGAATGATCAGCAAACACAATTGAAATAATCCGCATCATATAGGGAAAATAACCATGAAAATGAGAATGATCAGCAAACACAATTGAAATAATCTGCATCATATAGGGAAAATAACCATGAAAATGAGAATGATCAGCAAACACAATTGAAATAATCCGCATCATATAGAGAAAATAACCAGTTCAACTTGAGGTTGATTTGAGGATACATTCAGCTAGCACACACTTTACTTAGTAGAATTTATAAAAGACATCACCAATATTATCCAAATATATCGGCCTAGTATTTTTTGTAATTATATTTTTATACCTAGTTGTTATTATTATATTCCCATTCGTTTAAATGTTAAACAGTTTTTATAATATCTCTCCAACGTTCACAAGGAAGCAAAGAAAAAAATTTGATAAAAATAAATAAATGATTTTGCGTGTTTAGTAACATTTTATTTCTTTATTAATTTTTTGCTGAACTTATAAACACATGTCATGTTGTCTTTACCAGTTTTCAGGGACTGTCTTAGTTTTCAAAGATTTCTCCACACAAATCTAAGAAAGTTCATTCACCTGTCATGTGTTAGTCAACATATCAGGTTTCACTGAATCTATTTTTAGCAATCTCAATCCCCGTAATTGCCGTCTATGTCCCGCAGGGGAAAGTGAAAAAACACTGTCCCCATGAACAAGGACAATCCTAATTTATCAAGACATGATTTGTCTTGGTTAAGGATATCCTTGTTTTCTGAGACAATTCCAAATTTTGGACCAGCACCTCTACTAAACGCGAATTGCACATGCTCGGGGATCGCGGCTCAAGATGCATATTCATGAGTTTCCTATAAAGATCTGATAAATGAATGCAAATAGCGAAACAATCCTGATATTAATTTCATATTATTTTTCCCTCAGGCCGTAAAGTTGCCATTGATGCTTCTATGTGCATTTACCAATTCTTGATTGCTGTACGTCAGGATGGGTCTGTACTTACAAATGAAGAAGGTGAAACTACAAGGTAATATTTGATCCCTCGTTCACTCTTGTTCAAAGTTCATGTAGATCTTTTTATGCACACTCAAAATTATATAATAAATTAACTTCAATATTATATTACACAACTGATTAAGTTCACCGATATAAAAAAAGTAAGTCAAAGAGAATTTATATTTGCCATCCCCCCCTTAATTGATGACAAGTATTTTATACTTACCAGGTTGGGTACCCACATCTCATACTACGAAAGTTTCACTGGAGACTTATGTCTACCATGAAAGTGTTACAGGGGAAGGAGTACAATGAAAACCACTCCTATATCCCATCACTGACATTGGTGGAAAGTTAATCTAGAAGAACCAACTGGAAGGCATACAGATTACTTATAAATTCTTCCACATCCTACTAATATTTATTATATACCTTTACCCACATTTTTTTTTCATTTTTATTCGCAGCCACCTTATGGGAATGTTTTATCGTACTATCAGGATGATTGAGAATGGACTGAAACCTTGGTAAGAATGATTCACCCACATAGAACCATCCTTCTCTATTCTTAGATGATTAATTTGCTCAAAGTGGTAGTCAATTTACCATTAATCTCCAGAGCCAGATACTTAATTGTTCATTCAAATGATAAACCAAAATCTGCTGCTTAATGCTTTATAATATAAGGAATGAAAATAGTCTTTAAGATCCGATTCGGATCATTAGGGTCTACTATGTCCAATAGGAACCTATACTGTTCAAGGTTTAAAGGGGATGGAATGTTGATAAATGGTTTGATTTCAAATCCCTGTAAGGTGTAGTGATTGTAAATTTGTAAAATTCTCAGAAATAAATAAACCCTCCTCTCTTGTCCAATATTTCAAATTTCTCCTATCAGCTTCTCTGATCTTTCAAGTTTCTTTAAACATTGTAATGTCTGGGCAGGATTCCCCTGAGAATGTCCTGATATAATACAGAAATTGAACTACCATGGAACTGTACCGTTTATTTCCACCTTTGACCCAGTAGGCCTACTCATTGCTGGAATACTCCACAGAGAGCGGAGATTGTGCAGGCAAGCAATAATCCAATGGCCTGGGTAATAAAAGCACTTCGAGACATTGCTCCAGTGCTATTGTAAAGTAGAATAGTAGTAGTAGTATTATTTCTTACCCTTCAGCTATGTGTTCGATGGGAAGCCTCCCGAAATGAAATCTGGAGAACTGACAAAGAGGAGGGAGATGAGAGCAGAGGCTGAGAAGGAGCTGGAGAAGGCCAAGGAGCAAGGAGACCAGGAGAATGTCAATAAATTTGAAAAACGATTGGTGAAGGTTACCAAGCAACACAATGAGGAGTGTCAGCACCTCCTCAAGCTCATGGGTATCCCTTTTGTTAAGGTTAGTTCACAGAGTCAAAAGACCCGATACACATGCAGCCGATACATATGCATCTGGTTTGAGGCCGCCTCCGACCCCGGCTTTGAAGCCCCCTTCACGTCTGCAATTTGGATGGTGATGCACATACGTGCAAAGTGGACTCAAGCCACCTCGACATCATCATTCCCCTTATGCACATAAAGCCGGCTCCAAGTCGCCTTTCTTTTCATATCAACATTTTCTATTGTTCGTTAGCGATGACTTTTGCTCGCTATTTCTAGTTTAGTGGTCAAGCCGGCCTGAGTTCACTTGGGGGTGAAACACACACCAATTGCAGGACTAAATCAGCGTGAAGGTTCCTTCAAACCACATACAAAGGTGGACTCGGTCTTTATTCAGTCCGAGCCGGTGTCAGCCCGGCAATCAAAAAAAGGGAGATGGTATACATAAGTCGAGCCACCTCCGAAACCGACTTCAGTTCACTTTCAGTGTATTTGTATCACCACCCCAAGATGCTTTTAACATCACTTTTTATAACTAAAAAGTTCCAATATGTAAGGACTGTTACAGATTGTCATTTTTATCAGCCTAGTACTAGAAGTCTCCCTTGTTATGGTTGGCTCATAGAGCCAAAGATGCTTCATCGGTTTCTAAAAACTAATGGGTTTCAAAATGAAAATTAGAACTGTTCAAATGTTTTTATTTACAGTGTAGTAGTTTCTCTTGTTTTAGGTGCTGGTTAGAGTGTTTCATATTAATAGTTAATGAATTCAGTTAAATAAATCAAGAATATAATGTTATTTCAATTTCAAATTTATTTGAGGATGGTGAAATTTTAATTTTTTTGATCAATAACTTGTATCAGGGTTCCCTTTCGTAAATAGTTATGACTGGTAAACCCCCTTGAAAGCCTTGATTTTGATTGGCTTTTGAGCCCTGTTACTGTGGTATTTGCCATGATCTCATGGTTTAGAAGCTCTTTATGAAACTGTGCCCAGGCATGGACAAGGCTGACATGAACTCATTGCGGACTGGAACCGGATGGTTTCTCAACGAAACCTATGGGAATCGCACAATTCGATAGTCAATGTGTTAACACATTGCTTACTAGAACTGGATGATCTCTATACCAAACCTTTGGGAATTACAGGACTTGGTAATCAAAGGGTTATCTGTACGAATTGTATTCCACAATCCATCCAGGCACCAGGAGAAGCAGAAGCACAATGCTGTGAACTCGTGAAGAAAGGCAAAGTGTATGGGGTAGGCACTGAAGACATGGATGCATTGACGTTTGGTGGCAATGTTCTACTCAGACATCTGACAGCCAGTGAAGCAAGGTACTAGCACCATGATCAAAGCCTATAGATCTTTAGTTTTGGTTAATCCCCTCCCCCCCCAAAAAAAAAGTGCTTTTCACTATTTTATTTCATTACTAGATTATATTAATGCATGTGCCCCAAAATGGTTGTGGTGTGAAGGATATATATATAAACTAAAAATATGTTTTATTAGGCAAATTTTCAGATTTTACGTTAAAATTTAAATTGATTGGGTGCCTGAACAAAATAATGTGTCTGTATTTTTGTAAAACACCTCAAGAATAGAATTGGCTAACAATTTTAGGATATGCCTCTAAGTAGCTTTTTAATATTCAATTTCTAAATATGCAAAGTAAGTGTTCCAACTGCTATTTTGAATAAAAATGTAAAACATCACAGAAAGAAGAAGCTTGATTTAAATTTGAATCTTAATGGCCTGTAAAATGCAAATTCTAATGGGGTAGGAAAAGAATTAATTGACTGCTTTGCTTTTGTAATATTGCAATGATTGATGATACTTGAGTATAATTCACATTACTTACCCTTTATCAAAGATTGAGATAGGCTTTAAGTGCAAAGAAAAAAGATGAATAGGAGGGATGAAAATAAAGATTCTTATATTGAAAGATTCATTCAATTTATATTTACATTCATATTCTGGACAGCTTGAAGATAGCTTGCTTTCATTCTTTTATAAAACTGGAATATCCTGTCTTCTAATTTCTGATAGGAAATTGCCTGTTCAAGAGTTCAACTACCAAAGAGTTTTAGAGGGTCTCGGCATGGACAGACAACAGGTAAGATGGATATTAAAATGACTTCAGTAGACTCATTGGCCTGTATTCTGAACTTAGATTTAATCAAAGATACTACAAGGGGAAGATAAGACAGTACATAGACCGCACAATGAAACGCTTGGGAAGAGCGCTCTACAGCGTTGAGCAAGTAACAACCTTTTTATACCTTTGCTTATTGCGAGATGGTTGTGTACAAAACATTAGAGAGAAATGGTGAAGGGTTGAAGGAATAGACGATTTTCACATTTTAAGATTTTTTTTCTTCAAATTTTTCTTCCTTGAATTAGAGATGAATATATGTTCAGAGGGTTTTGGGTATTTCAAAAGGTGGAATTATTCCCATGTGCCACCCTTGAGCCCTCTCCAAAGTCCCCTCTCTCATTTCCATCATATGTTTTATACACAGCTGCGTGCCGATGAGCGATGGTTTACTTACTCAACGCTAGTGGACGTCCTTCCCCATGAGCATTTATCGAGCGTTTCAAAAAATCGCCAAAGTGTCCAATCTTCCCCTTGTAGTATTATTGGTGTAATTTAAACTCTGGTCTAAAGTTGCAATTTAACTATGGATAGCCAACTGTGACAGGTATCTCTCACAGTACAAGTTCAATTTATCAGCTCTTTTGACACTCAAATCATTCATAATTGTCAGGAAATAATTATTGAAATTATTTTCTTTACTGTTTTAAGCATGAGGAAAGAGCAAAGTTCACATAAAAAACCAAATAATATAACCATCTTGAACCGTTATCATACATTGCAACCATCTAGAACCGTTTCATTCATTTTTTGTCTCTCATTAGTTCATTGATCTGTGTATACTTATGGGCTGTGATTACTGTGGTACTATAAGAGGTATTGGTATGAAGCGAGCCTACGACCTTGTAAAGACGCATGGCAACATTGAGACAATCCTACAGAAGATAGACCAAAATGTAAGTAGAGTTTAAACAGTTTGATTAAGAAAAGGTTGAAGACCGATAGCAAAGTAACCTTCAATCTGTCTATTCATGATTTGCAAAATAGAGGTATGTGGTATTTATAATTGGACTGTGTTTATGTGATGTGTTCTCCAATTACCTTTGGTGTGATTTCTACTTGAGAGTCGAGATGAGCTCTTAACTTTGATATGTCAAAGATTTCATTTGGAGGTATAAAGAGCATTGTTCAAATATGTGTAATGTTAATTTCTTAATGGCTTTAATTTTGTGTTTGATTAATTATATGGATTTTATTTACTCCCAACTACCATCTACTTGAATTTCAAGATTCTTAGTAATTTTTTGGGTAGATTTTTAGTCATTTTTTTTTTCTGGTAGGTAGATTTTATTATTTTTTTTATTCAACTATAGCAGCCTTGCCCTACAACTCTCCTTCCTTCAAGGTTGTATATCACACTGATGTTATATTCAATATGGGAGAAATATCAGACCTATTGAGGTAATAAACTGTAAGTTAATCAGAGGTCACTCTTGGCAGAATTTTTTTTCCATCGTGAAGGTTGCACTATATCTATAGGTGTGTATGTTGGAAAGAATACTAGTATAAAGCATCTGAGTAGATTCCACTGTACATAGATTGAATGTGGGGAACTTTAGAGGCTCCAAGAAATAACTGACCAATCAGAAACATGTCCCCAATGTAACTATCCTACGTAGGGACCACTATGATAAAAAGTACTAAAGACAAATTACAGATTATAGACATATTCTTCTTTTTGCTTGCCTGACCAGTTACCTGTCTAACTTGAACCCGGGTCCAAATTAACTCTTATAAATGACTCTGTCACTTTGGTAGGGAGGGATTCATCAGCATCTTATTTGATTTTCATTTTCAGAAATACCCTCCCCCAGAGGACTGGCTTTTCAAGGAAGCAAGAGAACTCTTCCTGTCTCCGGACATCACTCCTGCTGAAGAATTGGATGTAAGAAATATTAAATGTTATCATAAAACAAAATAAAAATTATTATTTGTAAGAGATAAAATGGTCAGCCATTTCTGCCCTTCTGCGGGAACGAATGGATTTGAAAATCTTGTATTGAGTAGAATATTTAAAGAGGGATAAGAAGAGGTTGGATTCAGTAGATGTATGTCTAAAGGGGCGGGATTTTAAATGGAGGCAGCATTAAAGGGGGCTGGGGGACACTTCCCCTTCTTGGATTCTTCAAGTTATGAAAACTAGTATTCAATTTTCTTTAAAAGATTAAATGTAATTTGTACTGGGGAAAGCCATCCAAATACAACAATTTAACTTTGTTCATTTGTTTTGTTTTTGTAGCTCAAGTGGACAGCACCTGATGAAGAAGCTCTTGTTTCCTTTATGTGTACAGAAAAGGGATTCAAGTAAGTTTGAATTAGTTCTTTTTCTTCTCTTTCACTAATGGATAAATCTTTAAAGCATAAACTACAAATTTTACTTGGCCAATCCAAACTAATCACAACTGCTTATATTCTCATACCTGCCAATATTTAGAAATGTAAAATCTGGACAACCAATGGCTGGGGGTCCAAGGGGGCTGACTCTGCCCCTGGCGGGGTCCAGGGGCAGAGCCCCATAAAGGGGCCAAGACGGTAGTTCCCCCTGAAATTCCTATATTTTATCAACTTTAAACCTTAGAATGACTGGGTTATCTAAGATGTATTGAGGACTTGGAGGCATGAATGGGTCTATGGCATTTTTTTCCCCGCATTATTTTTTTCTCACATGAAATTTCGTAAATCAGCACGTCCTGATTTTTGGCCATTTTGAAAGTTGAGAATTGGGACAATCTTTATAAAAGCAGGACAGTTGGTAGGTCTATATCCTTCATTGATTAATCTCCAAAGGACTTGCCTCTCACAAATAGGATATTCCTGTGCAACCTACCATATCCTGCCTTTATAAAAGTGAGCATTGCTCAACCAAACAGGAGTTATTAGGATTTTTGGTATCATATGAAAGTTGAATCTATGAGCTTTCCATACACATACCTCTTGAAATCATATTATATTTGTTTAATTTGACAATCTTTTTGAAAGTGTAAAGCTGTTGAGATACAGCATATGAGATAAAGCATATTTCATAACAAGGGCAAAGGGATATTCAGCTAATATAATCTTAAGCAAATTACATTAACATTGATTATATGTATTTGTGATGTACAGTGAGGTTAGAAGGAGGAATGGATATAAAAAACTGAATATAATCCTAAATCATTTAATATTTACATTATTTTTATTTGTGATGCATAGCGAGGACAGAGAGAGAGAGAGAGGAATGGATGTATAAAGAAACTGATTAAAGGTAAAAGCTCATTTAACCATTTTAGATTTAATTTTGTCATTTTTTGTGATGTATAGTGAGGACAGGATGAGGAATGGATGCAAGAAATTGATTAAAGCAAGAACAGGAGCAACTCAAGGAAGGTTGGATTCATTCTTTGCCCCCAAACCTTCTGCTTCACCGGCTGGTGGTAAGAGAAAGGTATGTATAATTATCATTGCATGAAATGCCTCTAGTTAAAGCCATGTACCTGTAGTTTGCAGCAACAATAATTCGCTGGCTTCCCGCAAGAAGGGACTTATGGGTAATTTAAACATTATTTTTTTATTATCTCCCTGATAGTTTGCTGATATTATTAGGTCTACTTGAAATTTCAAAGTAATTTTTGCATCATTGGATAGCCTACGATGTACTCTTATGATAATAATAATAGCCATGTACCTGTAGTTTGCAGCAACAATAATTCGCTGGCTTCCCGCAAGAAGGGACTTATGGGTAATTTAAACATTATTTTTTTATTATCTCCTTTATAGTTTGCTGATATTATTAGGTCTACTTGAAATTTCAAAGTAATTTTTGCATCATTGGATAGCCTACGATGTACTCTTATGATAATAATAATATGCAACATTTATATAACGCTTAATAAAATGTTCCTAAACGCTGCATACTATTACCTTGGCTTTAGCAGGGCTACCCTGATCGGGCTCTCGAGCATTCAAGGAATTTGTTCGTACCGGGTACCCATTTACTACACCTGGGTGGAGAGTGGCAAATGTAGATAAACGCCTTGCCAAAGGAGACGAGTGCCATGGTGGGATTCCAGCCCCGTACATTGTGGTTCAAAGTCCGGAGGCTTACCCACTGTGCCACAACACCTGTTTTGATATTTAAAATGAAAAAAAAAAATAATCATAAAAAATACCCTTAATCCCTTCTTCTGGGAAGCCGGTGAATTTTACATGATCAGGTCAATTGTCCCCATATCATGGTAGATCTCGTTGATTATCCTAAACCTAACTTTCTGAAATCATGAAATGTAAGCTGAAAACTGACAAAACTGAAGATAACCACTACCAGTACAGAAAAGCACATGTGGGGCAGTTTATCATTCTTCTGAAAAAGACCTGATATCTACCTGTTTTGTAAATTTCTTGGCAATTACCGATTTTGTCCCTGAATCACCTGACACGTATAAATATTTTATCCATACTTGACACTTTGGTGCTCATTTTATTAGATTCTATTTGAAATCATTTTAGAACATGACCACAACTAGCATAAAAACTTGCTTCTCTTTAATCATGTGTATCCCGCATCATCTGTTGAATTTTGCTGATGCTTCCCATACAGGTGAAGCATTTACACTTAACTGATACCTCTAATTGGTTGGTCACCCTGAAAACCCTGACTGGATATGTATCATTGTAATATCAAGTTCAAAGAATAGATGTCTGAGGCCCAGAACACATTAATTGTCCTTGGTGCTAAAACAGGCCTTGAGGTGCTCAACATTCACCTTTTTGTCTGTTTTTATGGAAAAGATCATACTGAATTATAAGAATAACCCAACTATGTGTATTCCTGTACATTAAATTTGCTTTCTAGTAACTTCTGAAATAAACCATTGATTTATGATATGATCCCTTAATAATTTGATCACCAAGCTTAATTTTTCCCATCTTATCCCCCTCTCTTTCTCACTTTTCCATTTCCCCCTCTGTATCCCTTTCTTCTTCTGTCTCTCCCATGCACTCTTTCACTGTCCTTCCTTTCTCTCATTTCCGCTTCTCTACTCTCCTCCTCCTCCTCCCCCCCATCCCCATTATTTTCTTTCTAAACAGTCTGAACCATTAAAGGGAGCGGCACAGAAGAAGGCCAAGAAAGCTGGAGGAAAATTTAAAGCAAAATAGAAGATCCGATGAGCAATCCTTCCTTCTAGTCCAAGTACATGTACCAGAGAATTTGGTTTGTCTTATCTCAACAACCTACCAAGTTCTGACTTGTGAAGAGGACCATGTTTGAAGTCGACAAGACATAATCACAGAGTAATCTATGTTCTTTGAAAGCATGTTTGCAAGGAGTAATCTGAAGTTGATGAACAGATCTTAGGTGCTTGAAATATTAAGATGAATTCTTGATGGCCTTAACACTATTCTGTGGTCAGGGGAGCATTCCATAAAACAAATAAGGCAGTGACTTTCACCGACTAGTGTTATAAGCTACTGAAATCATTTCATCTGATTGGCTCAGAGCAATTTTGTCATAGAAAATCACTGTCAGGGTGTTTTATGAAACACTCCTAGTGTTGATTTGATAAAAAAAATTAACTCCCCTCACCCTGGTAACCATTAGAAATAAATTCTTATTAACTATGATGTATCTATCACCTTGAATCCAGAAGCATGTATTGTCATATTCTTTTGCATATGATTGCGACTAAGTGGTCCAAAATGTCCAATGCTGATGCACGCTTTTGTCAGTGTTGCCATGGTTGAGCATGCTACTTTATTTATTCATGAGTCCACCGTTTAAAACTGTGGACTCGAGAATGAAATAGCATACTGAAATATGGCAAGAGGCGTCAATTTATCGCACTGACGTCAGCATTGGACATTTGTGGTAAATTAGGCATAATTTATACAGGAAAGCTGCATAAACCATGGGTTCAACCGAAGGTTTTCCAAACAACCTTTTTGATTTCTGGCCAATGACTTTCTGCTATGAACATCTCAATTCTGTCTATTAGGAGGTAAGATTTTGGATGTGATCAGCTTACCAAAAACTCTCTGTTTCCCCAGGTTTCCTGTGTTTAGAATTTTATTTAAAGTTGCCAAGCAATATAAAAATCACTAAAAAGCAATAAATCAGGTTGGTACTATCAATTTAAATTTTTTTGTCACAATATTCAGATGACATGGGATAATTTCAGCTCTTTTGAGACAATAGGCATTCCCAAATTTGGGAAGCATGGTAAGAGATTTTACTCAGGTACAGACAGGTAATTTGCAGCTACTGTATATGCTTGAAAAGTCCAAATTGAAAGTGTTGCATTAAAACATACCACTGCAGACAAATAAAGCAACTAATCCCATTTCTGCAAACTATTTCGAAATTTGATTTGTCTTTATTTATAACTTAATATTTTACAATATTGCATAAATGTGGTATACATGAATATAAAAGGTCTAATTTACACTTTGTTCAGAATTATATTCAGATAATAAATACAATCAATCGAACTGTGTTGAACACTGGCATTGTAGAAGACTCATTTGATTGGATGAATACTAGAAACAGTCTTAGATACAATTAATTGTACCAAATTGCAAGTGTTTATTATTTTGCTAGTATTAGCAAAAATTTGTTTCCGTTCAGAAGACCATGGAAGGGAAGAATGCATTTATAATCATCAGATAACAATAACATCCTGCAATTGCTGAATTATGGAAGTTTCAAATTTAGTATGCATATTCTGTTCTACTTTGACAAAAAGAAGCAAGTAACAAAAAATCAATTTCCTGTAAATGAGCAGAATGTGTCTTGTCATTTACAAACATGCCAAATTGTCACTGCATTGCCATTAGCATGGAGGAAATTTGGCCAGGAATTAATCATCAACAATATATAAAATGTAGTGTCACTTGCTTGCCTTTTTTAAAGGAGGCCAGTATTATTTGTTGCTATATTAAACAATCTTCCAATTTTGTGTACGAGAAAATTAAGTCACATTATAGAAATTTTATGGCAGAGGAGCCATGAACATAGTCTTCTGTCCTGTTGAGGAATTGGCAACATACTACCGGGGCAGTATGGTATCCAAAAGCCTTGTTAAAATGAACAATACAAAAATGTATGTACACAATCACCATGTAGCTGTAATTAGAATTGCTTATACATGTATTTTCAAGTATTTGAATGGAACTACTTGCACAAGGATGCACTTTTCCTATTAAGAGGTACTAAAGATGGTTCATTTGAAAGTCATGAATTCAATGTTTTAAACTTATTTTTGTTTATTATGTAAATAAATCAATTTACAAGCATACCAAAGTTTTATTTTGATATTGCTTTGTGTACCTCTTGGTAATTTTTGATTTGTTAATAACCTTCAGTTTGTTACATATAAAAATAAAATAATAATAGTGATATCTTGAGCACACACACCGTCCTGAGACGCTCATGGCGCTAGCGCAGCAACAGTTCCTTTGGATACAACTATTTGATAAACGTTTATATTATAAACAACTACAACCAAAAAAATATATAAATAGAAATATATATATCTTGAATATATCTTGATTGATAGTTGGTTCTTTTTTTAAATTTGAGAAAATTAGAACGAGCTGCTCTCCTGCATGTCGTGTACCCCGGTATGATAATTTTTTTTAAAGGATTTAACCTGTACAAAAGCAGTTTATGGAATGCTAGATACACTGCATATGGAGGAGCGCAGCTGGAAAGTGACATCATAATACTAAAGATTCACAATTCTGTTATTCTTTGATTGGCTTTTCCATCAATCTGATTCTCTAGAGATTTTCTACATTAGAAAACAAATAGACACCGGGGGGCCATTTTATAAAGCTGATCGTAAGTTAAGAGCGACTTTAGGAACGACTGGTGATCCTTGTGGTAAATGATAGTGACCATTAAATGTTCATTGTTGATTAATAGAGCGTAAGAAAGGTTCACTAGTCGTTCGTAAAGTCGCTCTTAATTTACGAACAGCTTTATGAAACACCCCACCGGGGCCCGTACCACAAAGCTTAGCAATGATCGTAGAACATTTTTCTACGATTGGATGCATTGACTACAATGTCCAATTCATCGTGAAAATAAAGCGTACGATTAATTGCTAAGTTTTGTGTCACAAAACACAGAGTGGACATTCCCTCTAAATAGGCAGTGATTCAAAGGGGAGACTTGGGTACAAGTTTTAAGACAATCTTTCAAATTACCGGTACACATCTCTTGGTGGTAACTGACTTCTGTATTCCAAGATTTACATCCTTTATTAAAAAAAAGGTTAGACACAAATCACTTCTCACTGTGGATCTACTATAGAGAATGTCTCGATAAAAAGCTGTTTGAAGAACTTCAAAGAAGAGATGCTGAAAAGATTGGATAATGAGGTAGAAATCTGATGACATGAGAGGAAGAGAAAGACGGATCAAACATGTAGTGAAAGGATAATGAGAGTACATGTAGGATCCATAGTATGATTTTGTCGGCTGTCCATCGGCAACGGTCAATCAAAAAGCCTGAAGATGCAAGGTCTACAGTGTGAAAAATGTTGAGACATAGTCATTGGTTTACTTGCTTTCCCTTTTACAATGTCCTATCATGTTAGGGTCCATGATCCATCAGCAGGGTCAACAAGAAAAGTTCATGCTGATCAGTGTTCTTCAGAGATCCCATTGAAGAAGAAATGCATCAGCAGTGATCTGATACCTCAGGCAGGATTCAATATGGCAATGTCTCTCTTGATGAAGCAATGCTCTCGTCGTGTTGAAGATCGCACTCAAACGTCAAAGTGTCGGATGTTCTTTGTTTTCTTCAAGGGAATGCAACACCATAGAACCCATGTCCTGGTTGATTGAAACACTTGTAAGAGCAGAGCAGGGCTCGGATGGGGATCTTGCCTGGAGAGTTACCCAACTTCAAATCCTAAGGGGAAAATGTATAAAAGAAAACAAAATTTACAAATCAGAACAGTGCAGAATTATCATCAAAATACAACTACACTGTATTGCACTTTCGAATGAATTTTGTAGTGTGGTATCAAGTCATTACTTGTATAAAACTGTAAAACACACTTATGAAAATAATTTTTTTCATGAGTAGTGATTGTTGCAGAGACTACTGCTGATAAGGATTATTAAAGGCTGTCATTCACCAACTGATGACTGAATTCTCTCATTCCCATATGTATGTTACAGGACCCATCATTATTGGTGAATACTTTGAAGAAAAAAAATGGTCCCAAAGAATACTTTGTTTTTCATAATATTCAATATATTTCTACTATATTCCCTTCAATTCAAGTTATAGTTTAGTTAAGAGTTGAAAAACTTGTACAGAGAAGCCTACAAATTGGAAGTACTGTAGTGGTCAAAATTTACTCAATGTTTAATACATGGTCTATGGGGAAACTGAATGCCCCTAGCGCAACAATTTTGTCAGCTACTCGTTACCTGATGGTTGAGGTTATATACATTTTTTATCAAAAGATGCCAAAGACCCTATACAAGAGAGTCGTGAAAGCTTTTGACGCTTTAATTTTATCCTCAAAACTTCAGCGACTGTACACTAGGGTTTAGAATCCCATAGGCTTTGTGTGGTATTGGTTGTTCTAAACTAATAATTTTGGTCACTACTGTATATATGATATTAATTCATAATTCCAAGACAGTTCTTGAATCAATCTCGATCATTATCAGAAAAAAAAATCAACATCCAGTCAATATCGAATATGATAAAGATGACATGATAGTTGAAGCACTACTTTACCTTATGGCCATCTACGAAGCACACACATTCCAGCCAGGTATTAAGGAAGGATTCGCCACAGAGGGCGCACTTACTGGCTTGGGCAAGCATGTCACGCACGTTAGGGTAATGTCTGATAGCACGTCTGAGATAAGACCACCTAAGAAAGTGAAAGTCATGGTTAATCTCTATTCCAACCAAACAGACCTGTGCACCATGACAACACATCATGTCGGTGCTAGAATGCCTTAAGCAAAACATTTTCGTTCACTGCATCGGTGCAGAAACGCCCTTATGCAATGCTGTTATGTGTGCTGCTAAGGTTGTTTTTGTGCACATGCGACACACAAAAGTGTGATGTCAAGGGCGTTATTGCACCGACACAACGAACTTGACTTCTGTCTACCTGTATGATTACATTGAGCAGGATCCATGGATCCATGGTATGTGATAAAAAAAAAAGAAATTAGGTCCTCATTGGCATTAGAAATTAAGGCGATTGAAGTAATGGAAACTTAAAGCATGAAATATAATGCAACAAAATACTCCTCATTTTCTTGTATGCAAATAACAAAGAGCATTTCCTTATAATGTTGATAAACTGATGTGTACCCTTTTGACAACTCTTCTCCAAACAAAAGAAAGAAATAAGTTCAGGTTTTGCAGAATGAAATAAGCCTGCACCATCAAAATTACAAACAAGCTAAATATATTCAACAGATTGAAATCATATTTTCAATTCAGGTGTTCAGAATTGCTATACGTGTATCCAGGCTTGTGAATCCTTCATCACACTAATAAAGAATAAGAAAACTTTGGTTGGAAAGAGAGAGAGAGTTGAAGAAAGTAAAAGCTTTGAAATTTGATTTTATATGAGGTAGCTTTTTCTGAACTTGTGATCAATTAATCACAAATTGAAAATTCACCTTCAGGGTGAACTGATGACATCTTCAAATCTTTTCGATTAGATTTTGCTTACCTCTTCCATTGTTTCCTGTCTCTATATTATCTTACTTATTTTCAGAATGGACTTAATTTTTATTGTGAAACAAGCCACAAACATGGATCGATGTACATCTTTATCCTCACAAATTTATGATATTTTTGCCATACTGTAGAAGTATAACCAGTAATGGTGGCTCAGAAAGCGGCAGAGAGTCGCCTCCTGAATGAGAGAGGTTGTGGGTTTAATTCCCGGCAATCATACCAATGACTTTAAAAAGGAATATTCCACCTTCTTGCCAAGCATGCAGCATATTAGAATGGAGAAGGGTAAAAGTAATATATTATGTTATGCAGGGCACCCTGGAAGATATATAACAGACGTATCAATATAATTGAAACTAATTTTGAAAATCCAATTTGTCATTAATTCATTAGTTACAGCGAATATGTTTGACTGTCAAATGTATCTCTCAAAGAAGTTAGATGAAAAGGAATAAGTTGAGTGGATTATATGTTATATGTGATTATGGTTTAGAAATCAATGAATATTAGACTGTTAATTTGTGAAACATTTGTACATCACAAACCAAAGTATTAAAAAAGGTTAAATCTGATAGAAACTTTATAAATTAATCAATCAATATTTACAATGCAGATTAGTTGTTATGTGGTTGATTACTGTTATTAACTTGATACTTCATTAAGACTATGAGTGGAAGCAAATATTCATGCACTCTTTAATACACATTGATTACATTAATTATTAATCAATCATTAAGTTACTAATTTCTAGAGAGGCAGTTAATCCAAGTACATCCAAAGGAAACATTTGCATTTAAATGTGGAAATAGATCTATATTTATTCATGAATTTACTTATAATATTGTTGAACAATATGTAAACATCTATGTAAAAAGATGGATAGAAAGATGCTATTCTGTGTTTCTCTAAACTCTTATCAGAAAAAATGCTTTGTGTGGTAGGTAGATAAACTACATTATAAATCTTCAAGAGACAATTGAGAAATGCTATGCATGAATACTAGTAGTGAAACTATACTGAGATACTGTAAAGGATTATGACTTGGTACTCTTGAGAAAAGAAAAGAAACCACCTATATTCAATACCCAATAAAATGATTTAACAATGTGTCAATTACAAAAAAAAAATGTATAGATGGATGTTACCAGATTTCTTTTTGAAATTTTTCTATCTAGAATCATTCATTCCTGATTTTTCTTTGTCTACTTAGCTAACCATAAGAATTGACAAATATAAATGATCCCAATAAAAGAGACAAATGATATGTTAATCACAAATAATTGATCAATGTTACATTATTTCTTTGTCATAATAATCTTAATTTATGTACTAGTAAATGTCTACATAGGCATGTATCACTGTTTCCGACAAGACAGGAAATAAACTTTATCACTATATTCATTTTTTTATAATCTGATATTTTTTTGTTATTTTTACTTATTTTTTTCAATTTATTTTTTTTAATTCTTTTTGGGGGGAGGGAATAGCCAATGATGCATTATTCATTTTCTTTTTAACTAAAATGAAAAGCAGACTCCAATACAAAAGAAATGTATTCCCAAGAGTACCATATTGGTTGTGTATTAGGATTTGAAAAGATCTATCACTTGTAAATATCACTGCACACTCGATTATGCCAGCCATTCAGGGCATCATTAGTGCACAAACTTACGCTGGGTTTTCTTCATAAAATAACTGGCCACCGACTTTCACCAGTCTACGCCTTTATGTTTCAGCATGCAAAAGATAATGTTACCAGTTAGCATCGTTATCATGCCAAGTTCAGTAGAAGAATTAATTCCTCAGTATAAGCATTAATGTAATACTATTTGTAGTAAGTGTTATAAAAATGGAATGGCAAGTTATATATCATACAAATTTAATGATGATTTTTTATTGATATAGATAAGCCCTATAAATATGTTACACTTTAGTTTATTTTAGTATACCATGATGGAAAACCAAATAGAGGAACAGATCAAAATTACAATGTTGTTTAGAAACTGACATATTTTTTGTCATAAATACATCAAATAAAGCTTAGCAAGTGTTGAAGGAAACCAAAACCATTTCAAAAGATGAACTTTATTCTAATTGTAATTTATTGTAATATATTTTGACACTTTTCTTGGATATCTATATAACTTTATCTGCTGGCATTACTGACATACATACCTGTCTTTA
Source organism: Lytechinus pictus (assembly GCF_037042905.1). NCBI lineage: Eukaryota > Metazoa > Echinodermata > Echinoidea > Temnopleuroida > Toxopneustidae > Lytechinus > Lytechinus pictus. The sequence continues at coordinate 25,379,265 of NC_087246.1, forward strand.
AGTTGCTTCATGACATATCTCGCAGTTAGTTCCTATAAAGCAATAAAATTATAATCTAATCAAATAAAATAGAAGGTTTCATTTATAATCTCTTAAAACAAATTAATTTAAAAGAACATGCGTGCAACAATTCACCTGCTTACGGGGAAATGTTCCTTCTTAATATGATTGTGTTTGATTATGCAACTAGATAATGATGCCAAAGTTTGGAAAATATTCCAATAACAATCCCAACAATCGTTTCTTTCAATTGCCTTCTTGAATTTATGATATATATGTAGCCTACCCAAGCCATTTCATTCAGGCTTTTTGTTGGATTCAGGGTTTAGTTATCATGCTGTCCACATACATATTTTATTGCGACTTAAATTTTTTGAAAATCTAATTATTCAATTCAATTCAATTCATTTATTTAATTAAATGATAAGTGTTCTCTATGTCACTGAGAAATTCAAGATGAACTGAATAAAACACAATAGACTTTGCATAAGTCAATCTTCCATAAGTTGAATTATCGCCTCACTCCAAGCATTATTTGAGACGAGAATATGCAAAACATTTTTGCTTCACATCTTTTAAGTCAAATTTCTCCTAAGTCATATAGCTTTTTAAGGTCCCAAGAGATTTGACTTAGACAGATTCACCTGTATTCATGAAAAATTGAATCTGATGAGAATAAATGTTTGATACCTTGAGTGTTAAAACCTCATCTTCCTGAATAGACTGTACTGGAATCTTATCTAGCAGAGGGTTTTCTTCACAATAAAGCTCCTTGAGGGGTAGTTTGTGTAACTAGAAGTGGAAGAAAGCAAAATAAGCAGTTCAAAATATTTTAGTCTTGACTTGAGACTGATGCAATTCTGTGAATAGGGGCAATATTTGAAACATTCACAAGTTGTCTAGAAAATCCATTGTGCAAAGGTTTGTCTGTGTGTTATTCAAATTTCCGATATACATTTAAAATGTCAAATATCAATATTTCAATGTTGATAGAAACAAAACTTTGTCAAGTGTAAGACAAGTTCAAAATCCATCATTACCACATACATCTTATGACAGGGTAATAAATAGAACTCCACTTTGAGTCATAATTGTTAGTTTCTAATCTTGAACCTTTGATTTTAGATCATCTTTAGGTCATTAACTAGTGTCAGAACAGAACTTAGTACATATGTACGTTTAGAGTGAATTGAATTAATAAAGTAAAAAAGTCAAAGAATATGTATATCGGTCAAGAAAGGTCGTAACAAACTCGATAGTCCATTGTAAAAGGCATCATAACATAAAAAAAGCTGATTTATAAACTTATTGATGAAAAAATGTAATTAAATATAAAGCCAAGTTCAACCAACGGAGACAGGGTGATATCATTTGATAACGAACTGATCTAACTCGTCAATGTAGCTACCTCTGTTGGGAAGATACGCAGTTCATTAGCAGCGACATCGATGACCTCCAGATTCCTAAGTTTTCCCATTCCTTCCGGTAATTCCTTGATCCGATTCTGCTGGACGTGAAACTTCTTGAGTTTGACCAGGAAACCAAGTTCCATAGGAAGTGACGTCAGCTGGTTATTAGCCGCATGGATCTCAACCATATGACTTAAAGCACATAATTCCCCAGGGAGGGTTGTTAGTTGGTTACCATCTACACTCAGGTATTCAAGATTGATTAACCTGATATGAAAAAGTTGAAGTTGGTCTCATTATAGAAATTAAAATGGCACATTCAATTTTTGTTTTTCAGAGCAAAACTTAAAACTACATGATCAGTAAACATAATAAATAAAAAAAATACAAAGTAATCTTATTCAGTATTGGGAAAGTTTCCATTAAGTAAGCTTTGCAGGAGCGAACAAAAAAAAAATCAATTATCTGAGAAAGATGACAGGATGTATTACAGGAAAAAGGAAAACACATCTCCAACATGGCCTTCAATTCAGCATCAATAATTTGTTGCAGCTGATCCATACTTAATAATGCAGATTATGCAATTTCAATGGAGACTTTTTTTTTCCAAACTGATTACTTTTTTAAGCAAAATGAGGAACAGCTGAAATCATGAATGAATTAATTAAGGACAAAAGAATAGAAACTGGTATATAGCTGAGGAAACTATGGAAACTTAAACATACTGAATTACAGATCAGCATACCTGTACTATACCTACTTGTTCATGGAAATTGGAAGAGATTTGATTTGATTGTTGTTTAGATTCAAAAATTTAAGATGCCTCAAGCTTCCTGAAATTTAATGAGAAAGAAATTGACCAAGTATATGAACAAAATGAATTTAATTCTTAGGTTACCTTAGGTTCATAAATTTGTATCATTATCCAAATAAAATAAATGAAAATCTGCATTTCACAGTGGCTTGATAAAGATAAAAATGAACAATATACAATAACGTGCACAAAATATGACAGAGTCAAATCATCAGAGTCAAACATTGACAGAGATCATTATGATACAGACAAGTGTTTTGGCATGGAAGTGAAATTGGTTTGGTATGGACAGCTTTTTATTGATTTATAGTTTGCAATTTCCTTTTTATGTCATAGTATTACAAAATTTGTAAACAATTATCATTGTACATGTAAATTGTACTTGCTTCTCCCATTTGGCTGTCACATACATATTTTGATAAAATCTTTTCCAGTCTTGAAATTCAATCAAATGAGATAAAAATGCCACATATGTTGTCAGAATCCTGATTGTAAGTATGGATATACATGAATAGTAATATCATGATACATCATAATATGGCTACACTGTCATGCAATGCATCAGAAATTCAAACTAACCATTGTAATTGTTAGTACTATTATAAGTATCATTACAGTAATCATCATCAATAAAATTATTATCATTAGAATGACCATTATCATAAAATTTGATATTATCAGTTTTCATCATCATCATCATCCTCATTAACATCATCATTGTAATATTGACTGCTGCTGAATAGGCAATTTTCTATCCCTCAATTCATAGGTCAAGGAAGTTGAAGGAACTACTTACCTAAAGTCTTGGACTCAATGTTCTGTATTTTGTTGTTGAATAGATGTAGAACTTCTAAAGAATGTAATGCACTGAGTTCTTCTGGTATCTCTTCTAAGCAATTATTTCCAAGATTAAGTGTAACAAGCTGAAATTCAATTGAAAGAGAAAGGCAAGGTTATTCCAGAGTGACCACACATTTAAGATATTGAAGTGTTTCAATTTCATGACATTCTTTTTTTATTTGATTGTTCAAAATAGGATTTTGCAAATGCATTTTGTACTTGATTAAGAAGTGATTTTCAATTTTAGTGCCTGGCTTAACTAGCAAAATAGATATTGATCGTACATTTTATGACCAATGGCAATCTGATCTTGTGACCTCAATTACTTGTAATGTCTTGTTGAAACAATTTTCAAATTCAACTTCATAAATTTATAAATTCAACTGACAATTGTTTAACTTAGATCTAACTTAGTCTTCTAGACTTTTAATAAAAGTCTAAGTTAAACAATTTTATGTCTGAGTTAATTAATTTTGGACAAGATCGATCACAAACTAACATAAATATGAAAGAACACAGTCCAGATTATGGATGAAGGTCTATCGTGTGGCAGTATCCTGACATTGAGGCACAGACTGGAACCTCAAAAAATCGAAAAGTTCTCTCCTACCCCAGTCTCGATCGGCATTTTTGCTATGATTATGAATTTTGAAAGAATTACTATTTAGTATTAGGAGAGGTATCACGACAGAACTTTTCGTGTTTTTTTTTTAGGTTCTAGTCTGTGCCTCGATGTTAGGATACTGCCACACGATAGACCTTCATCCATATAATAGTTGTAAGTGCATAATTTCTGTTTTCACAATTTTCTTTCCAAGTTATTGAGACCACAATCTACCCTAGTCCCGTGTCTATGTCTAAATGCACGGTGGACTCCTGGGGCCCGTTTCTCAACACCGTCATAAGTCTAACTTCTTGACTAAATCGGAGATCGTGAGCTACTTGTCCGCTAACCGTTTCACAAAGCCCTCTTTACCAAGATCGGGTACAACAACCTCACTAAATTTATGACACCTCCGAACCTGTCATAACTTCTTTCTTAATGACGTAGTGGCATCACGTGGGTAGACTATGACATGCAAAAGTGCCTAGAAATTTTAAAATGATAATCTTACGTAATCAATCATAGAGGTTGAAATTACCTACATCACAAAGCAAGTGGGATAATGCATTCAATGATAATTGTAATACAAAGAAACTATAAAACCTGTTGGTAAAAAACCACAAAACCATTCATCTTGAAATAGTAAAATGATTTAATCGATAAAGATTCTACCACGTCAGGCCATCCATAACTGCACTCGTATTTGTTTTTTTCAGACCCCTATTAACAGTTTGATAAATTCCATCTCTAATTTACGCATATAATTTGTCAAATATCGTATGTTTCGTTATCAATTATTAAAAATATTTTGTTAAACTATATTTCAATGACGTTCGGAAATCGTAAAATACCGTATAATTATCATAATTTTACAAAGAAAACCGTTATGGTTTACAATCGTAAACTATTTAAATTAGATATCCTGGGGTACCCATCTCAACGCCCACAACACAAGTGATTTTAAAAAATTTTAGTCATGAAATGAATTATTCATAGGCCTAATTTAATTTTCTCTGCAACTCTACTCTTCATGGTCTAAGTATGAGGAGGTTAAATCAGAGGTTTAAATCAGAGGTTTTTTCTCATAATTCACCTGTGCTATTATTTTGAAAAGATGAATTTCCCAATTCATCACAATATTTGCAATTTTGTCATAATTTTTCTTTTTGAAAATTATGCTATTTTGTGACTAAGCCTTTGTTTAATTAAGGCTACAAGCTACGTCTCGTCAGCTCTTTTTACCGATGGTATCGATATCAAGGTATTCTTTCTAGTTAGGAAGCCTTTTGAGAAACAGGTTTAGTAAGAATGGAACTAACTCCTTGGTTGGTGGATAAAGATATGACTAACTAGTAACTTGTCCATGTGTTGAGAAACGGGCCGTAGGGTTAGCAGTGAGTTAGCACAGACACAGTCACACTTAGCCAGACGCGAGCGTCGCGTAACGTTGGGGAAGTACAATAAGAAACAAGATGGCGGCGTAAACATCGGGCAAGTCTCTTCCGTCTTTTCACAATAATAATATTTTTTCATTTTTTTGATGAATTCTTGTTTTAAAAATAACAACGAGAGCGTAGAAATGTCGGAAATGAAGTTTTATCCCATTGTAGGCCTACATGATTTTGAGCTAGGCCTAGATCTTTTAGTTTTAGAAGGAAAGTAGAAATCTCGGGGGTGAAAGTTTAAGGTTTTGGCTTCCATTGTGTGGGTCTATGGGATAGAAGGCTTGGCCTTGGCTTCGTATGAGAGTGACCTTACGTTAGTAAATGATTTTTACTCTCTACTACTCTAGTCTGCCGCCTGGCTAACCCAGAGAGCTCCAGCCCGCGTAGCGGGCTGGAGCCCAGACGCTCAGTGTGCAAACGGGCATTCAGGTGAGAGTACCGTGAAGTTTGGTCAAAATAATTTTGATAATACATAATTAAAACAGAAATTAAGCACTTACCACGATTGTATGGATGATAGTCTAACGAGTGGCAGTTTCCTGACATCGAGGCACAGACTGGAACCTCAAAAAACGATCAGTTCTGTCGCGGTGGCTCTCCTTCTTTCAAAATTCATAGCAAAATGGCCGTTCGAGAGGGTGTAGGGCGCATGCGCGAATTTGACAAAGTCTATATGCGCTAGTGCTATACTAGCCTCGGTCTCGATCGGCCATTTTGTGTTGAATTCTGAAAGAGGAGAGCTACCGCGACAGAACTGATCGTTTTTTGAGGTTCCAGTCTGTGCCTCGATGTCAGGAAACTGCCACTCGTTAGACTATCATCCATACAATCGTGGTAAGTGCTTAATTTCTGTTTTAATTATGTATTATCAAAATTATTTTGACCAAACTTCACGGTACTCTCACCTGAATGCCCGTTTGCACACTGAGCGTCTGGGCTCCAGCCCGCTACGCGGGCTGGAGCTCTCTGGGTTACCGCCTGGCTAGTCACACTCACAGTCACACAGATTCTCAAACCATTAATAATTGATTAACCATTGCAAGACTTACCGTCGTCAGCGAAGTGAATTCTTTCGGTAATTTGACAATTTTGTTGCTTTTAAGTTGTAAATTCTGAAGTCTATAGAGCTTTCCAACCGCTCTGGGTATATTACTTAAGTTTTTACTGGAAAGATTTAATGTTTGAGGCTGTCCTTTCAGAGCCCGCAGCACTAATGTATCGGCCATCTTGACGCTATTTCTGTTGCTATGATCAAAATATTGAATGAATTAGAATAAAATTGTAAATATTTTCTAGTATTTGGGAATATAGATTTGATGGTAAATATATAAAATGTATTGAAATGTTATTATTACTGAATTTTTTACATTTATTATAAGAAAAAAAATAGATTGGATATCTTTGTAATCGGTTTTATAAGAACGAGCCTAACTGTCCTAGAGTTTTTGGAAGTAGAAAAGTTGTCTGCCGAATTTATTTTAGCGAGTTTGTGCTCTAAACATGCCGATTTCTGAAAGTGATATCGATCCACTTGCCCTAGAAATAGTAGAAGAAGTTACTCCAGATATAAGAAGCAAGTCTGGCGTATGGGAAAATGAAGATCTTGCTCAGGTATGGATCTCTGGAGCTCCACTCTATTCTGACATCGCCAGCGCGCAGTTCATGCAGCTTCACAGTGCAGTGCACGGCCGGTTGCCACCGCAGCGTGTACCGCGAGACTCGGCTCGCGTGTTCGGGTTTGTTCCTGCAAGGCTAGCGGTAACCCAGGGAGCTCCCGCCCGCGGGAGCTTCCTGGGTTAGGCTAGCGGCTACCCCAAGCGATGTTCGTGCAGGCTCGCGCTCCACTCCACTTCACTACCGCTACACTACGCTCCACCGGGTAGATGGCCGGTGGAGCGGGTTTATTTTTTCTATCTTGGAACGAGGGAGGGGGGTTCACAACATCTCTGACTTAACATACCGTACGCTGCCCAATCGTCGCTCAGTTTACGTATTTTCCTTTATGTTTCATTCAATTAGCTATGATACCCTTACTTCTATATGTCAACTGAAAGAGAAAATACTGGAAAATTGTTTCATAGGATAATAATTATATGTCTTCAAAGCACCGCTGTGTAATTCGCCGTTTTCGGCACCCCTTGCGCCTGTCCCATTCCCCGCTCACCACTGCCCTAACTCCGCTCACTTATAGCGCGCGCATTCATACATATAGTTTATAAGGCCTGATACTGTCTAACTCTTTTTTCTACCCTTTTTTCTTGCACTTCTGAGTGAGAAAGTGTGTAATTTTGTTGTGATAAAATGTATTGTTTACAACAAGTTTTATAGTACTATACACTGTATAAAATGTTTCTTTCGCCAAGTGCAATTATTTTTAGGGCCTCAAACTTTTTGTTACTGATCTACGCCTATATATCATTTTTTTTATCCTCCAAACTTTATTCCGTATTTTTTATAAAATACATATTTTCAAAAAACCTTTCCCGACAAACTTTTAACTGATTTCAATTGTCTAATAATATGAATATGATTCTAATCCATTCATGAATTTTATGAGTATATTATTATTTATTTCGGAAATTGAAATTATATGAAATTGGAACAATTAATGTAATATACAACATTAACAGAGTATAGATTGAGCACCCACTGGGTCAAATAAATTACTGTTGTCAATAAAGACCATGACCCTAAACCAGTGCTATAATGAGGGTACTTACATGAATTCGGAAGCGGATAAAAGAGTCGGCATGAACAAAAATGTTTAAAGAACAATATAATAGAATAACATGCTTGATATAGTTAAGTTAACTTAATTAACTTAAAATATCAATATTGATGAATTTACATTCTTATAAATAAAACGCTATAAAGCTCTTTTAGCACATTCGCCATTCAAAGTAATCATTTTCGCCACTCATCCAACTTGAGTGCCCCCCCCCCTTGTCGTTACTTCCGCTCATCGCCCCCTGATGCCATTGACCATTGATTTCCATTATTTTTTTGTTTAATTAGAAATAATTATTTGCATCCTTCTTCAGGTTCTAATTCAAATTTGTTGCTTTTACACTGTCTTGACTCATTATTTATCAAGTATGTATTCGTGTATCCCACTTTTTTGTTTACTCTTTACTTTTTCTTGTCGTATTGATATTTTATGGGACTCTCACTGCATATTCTTTGGAGTCTTCATCCAACAAGCTTTGCTTTTACTTTTAGCTCCCTCATATCCACATCTCTCATTTTCTTTCTTTGTCATAATTTTAGAACCAATTACAAGAATACATTCTAGTACTTTTTTATATTGTTATATTATGTATATACATTTCATATTTTTACGATGTTTATTTATGCTTATCTATGAAAACTTGTATTGTATAATATTATTGTTTGTATTGAATTGTTGATTTTTTGAAAATGTGAAATGTTGATGTGCATAAACCTTGAACCCTGAACTCCGATAATATTTTTGGGGGGATTCCCTTATATTGACTTTCATTTTAAAAAAAGCTCATCTTGAAAAACAACAATAAATATTTAATCACCTCGCTGGTTAAAGTTCATATTCGAACTCCCGTCAATAATAGGAGAGGGAAAAAGGCACTCAAGAAAATTCTATTTGTTCAAAATAAATTGGTCAATTTAAATCCTGTTCCGTTTTCAAACAAAACACAATTAAAAAAAGGAAATCTCCAGAAACATGACAAAGTTTCATTTATTCAAATCAATCAGGAAACTACTGACCGAGTTCAAAAGGCCTATATAGGCCCATTAGTGGGAGATTTTTTCTTATTTATTCATTTAAATTCTTTATTTTATTTAGATTTATAGATATGAATCAGATAGGCATGCAGATAATGCGTATGGGCCTAACATAAAAATATATATATCATCATGAGGCTCATAAGTTATATATAGGCCTAATTACACATCTATTTGAGGTGACGTGTATAAAATCCTTGTTTCATTCCAATTAAATTATCCCTAAATTTCATACTCTGAGTAAATAATATTGGTAATCATCAAAATATGAATACGCCACATAAAAAAAAAACCAGTATTACGATCGATAATAGCCTAGAAGACATGCCAGGGGCCGCGGAACCGGGGGAGGGGCTTCACCCCAGAACAAAAAAAAACTATCCCTATATCTCCAAGTTGTTTGTACGTCGGTATTTAGTGATAAACATCGAAGTCTCATTTTTTAGCATTGATGACCCTACGATTCGTTATAGAGCAAGATAATTTTTGTAAAAAATTTTCCCAAACACTTTGGGCCGGGACAATGATTACAATTAAATCTCGAAATATTTCTGGTGAACAGTGACGAACTCTTTTGATCATCATTTTTTCAACATTTCTGTAAACGTCAGCTTATCTGCCTGCTCCATGATAAATCGTTGACGACCGAGGGGCTTTTATTTGCCGTCACCCTCAGCTAAAGGGAGAGAGAGGGGGAGATAGAGAAGAAATCATAGGAGAAGTGAGAGAGGAAAATGTAAAAGAGTATACAGAAGAAAAAATGGCCGCGTCGCAAAAAAGACAACGGAAGAGGTATCAATCAAGGCCGGAATAGGAAAATAATGAAATGAAAAAAAAGATTAAGAGGAAGGAAAATAAAAGGAAGAAGACAAGACGAAAATGAGAGTTGGGGGACCGACAAATACCTGTACCCTTCATTTAGAACAAAATAACTATTCAGCCTGCGCTTCGCGCCCGCATTGCCCGTTTGTTTCATTATTCATGTCTTGTTTTCAAGTCATTCTCGGTTTGTAAGATAAAACATCATTGCAAAAGTGCTTAAAATGTCTCGTTTTTTCTCTGAATCAGGGGCGGAAATCTTTCCAAAAAAGTAGGCGGGGGGGGGGGGGCAAAGGGCTGTAAAATTTGACAAGCAAAAAGAAAATTGTTCATGAATTCATATGACACTCGATCTCTTTTCGATCTCTTTTAAGACTTACTTTATTATTCATGCATTACAGTTATAATCTGCTCTAGCTAACATAATGAGCATAATAATATAGGCTGATCAATCGAGCTGATTTCTCTTAGAAAGTTGTACAAGCAAATATTACCACTATTCTTATTGAAGCGATGTTTCTTATGAAGTAGGCCTATACTGAATCATGACCTGAAATAAATTCAGACATTCCTACATTGTTTACACTTAATTTTCATCTCATATTAAATTCACGAGTTGAATTAGTAGAGTAATCAGGCGTTACCATGGCAACATACCATTACCATGCATTCAAATGAACTTATATCCATGCAGAACACTCTGTTGTTTTCGATATTTAATTCAAATGAATTGGTCAAACCTATATAGATGTTGGCATTTTTGTCATTTTCCACCATTCATCTTTTCCCACCATAATGTTGATTTATGATGGCAATTCAATAAATGCCCCCAACGTCATTTGCCAAAGTTCAGTGACCATAAATTACCTTTGACCGTGGCATGACCTGAAACTCACTATAGGATTTTCACTGACTCCCTTATTTCTAAGTTTCATGCCTAGCTATAAAAACCTGTAGGCCTATTTCAAACTTATGTATACATTTCACAAACTTATCCTGTTTTAAGATTTCAATGTTTACGACGCCGCCCGCGCGCGCCGTCGGAAAAAGCGGCGCCCTGTCTCTGCAGGCAATCAAGACAATTGTATTTTTCTGCGGGAAAGATAAACCGTTACCATGGCAATGGATCTTTTGCAAATACTTTGATGACTTGATAGGCCTATATCTAGAAATTGAATTTGGAAGGCTTAAGAATGATAGATTGGACCATTTGAATTGACAGGGTAATGTGCCATATATATAGGCTCAATATGTTATTTTTTTTAAACATATTAATCAGTTACCATGGCAACGGCGGAAGGAGGCATTTATGAAACTGGCAACAAGCGGATTCATGTTCAGCACCATCAAAATAGAGGAAATGACACAAAATCAGATTCTAAAGAAAAGTCTACTTGAAAAATTATGACAATTCCGTTTAGGCCCTATACTCTTACAATGATTATCATACACAATCAGGGTGAGCGGAGTTAGGGCAGGCTGCTATCTCAAGGTATGCCCTCGCTAATTCATTCACACAACAAATATTCATTCTAGAAAAAAATTTCGTGACGACAAATCAGGACCACCCGCACCTACGACTCTCACATTTTCATTCATCATATAAGAATATAATATTTTTCACTGTTTTTAGGAGTTTTTAAAGTGATTGAAAAAAAAACGTAATTTGGTGCAGTTGCGTTACAGTTGATCGAAGTTCAAACAGTTATCGGGTTACCCTACATTTAAAGCAGTATTTCACGATGATTTATTAAGGGATTGATTTTATTTTTCCACACTTTGTTTTTTCATGTAATTGTCTCCTCTTGGGTGCTTAATTAAGCGAGTATACTAAACAATAAGGAATTTGGGACGAATTTAAAATGATAATCATAATAAGCAGCGTGCGCATCGCGCTTGTTAGGGTGAGCGAGAATTGGGCAGCGTACGGTACCCTCTAATCATTATGATTAAACAAGGATGAAATAAAAAAAATAAAATAAAATGTGGATGAGGGAAAAATCTGTTCTTGAGCTTTCATATTGTTTCTTATAGATTTATTTTATATTAATATAGGATGGGGGGTCGGGTGTCCGGACACTTTCTTTATATTTTTGAAGCCTTCTTTTTTGTCTTTGGATTACACTAAAAATACGAATTCAATAGTTGTAATCATCTACTATTTTGTTCTCTATACCTATAGTATAATATTTCCTGACATTTTGTACTAAAAATTGATAAAACTTCCCTTGTAAATTTTTCTAAATGACTTTCTAAAATTGATCGTCCAGACACACAACAACTGGGTATACCGTAAATGTGTCTCTAACACTTAGTTTTATTTTTTTTCTTTCTCTCCATCAGGTGAAATACAAGGTGTTAAGAGGTCACCATGAAGGGATCAATTCTGTTCAGTTCTGCCTTAATGACACTCACATTGTGACATCATCAGATGACAAAACATGTGTGCTTTGGGTAAATATGTTCAAATCACATCAGTAACAGTATATTTTTTTTAAGAAATCATATGAAGTAAGTTAATATGAAGTCATTTTATTTCATTACGAAAATGTCCCGTTAAAAGCTCTCCGAGTTAGCTCTGGCAAACTCGGAATTGAAACATTGACTTCTCTGCAGCACCCACAAAAAACCTTATCTTCCCCCAGACCGCAGAATGCCCTCGGGTGCGATAAGGGCTTGATAACCACAGAATATACAACTACTGTACTGAATTCCGACTGAGCTGCATGGTTGAATAGCTCTATGGTTGAATGAAACTCTCCTGTAACAAAAGTTGTCTCTTATAATGGAAAAGTTATTAACAAGAATTGGTATCCCAGAATAAGCTTTAAAGCATGTAAATTGAACTGGTAATAGATGAAATATACTCAAGAACCCTCTAAACACAGACATTATCAACTTGCATTTCGAAGGGAGTAGCCAAAATATGTTATTTACACAATTGTCATAGCCCATCACTGGTTCTTGGCTGTGGTTTTTAGTTTAGATAAATCTAACTTGCTTGAATTTCTGGACATCATGATTCGTTTTCTTGTTAGTTATTTCATCTTCATTTTATGAATAGGACTTCTTAAATTGATAGCTATCCCAGATATAACTTTGAATAGCTGAAAAGGACCGAGTATAAGCCAAGATATGTTATATTCAGTGTATATGTCTCTCTGCTGAGCGTGCTGTCAACGCTCTTCATGTGTCCTTATCAAACGAACACGTTCGGCCTCGTTTAAATTGAAACATTGACTTCCGAGTTTCCCATGTAGGCAATCTTCGGGAACTCGGAAGTCAGTGTTTCAATCTGAAAGAGAGCAAACTCGTTATCATTGACTAGTCTAATTCATAGACCAGTATACTGTTCTATAAATGTATTTTTTTGGTTTCTTATGTAAATGAGAGTGGAGTAAATCACTTCACAACTTTTAATTAAATGATGGAATTATGAGGTTTAGCGTGGCGATGATAATACTGATAAATGATATTTCTTAAAGTATGAAAAATGAGATCGCAATAGATATTAATGAGTGAGTAAGCACTCATTAATTGCACAGATGGAACTTGGAGTCGATAGTGAAACAGCTAGGAGAATGAGGAAGAAGGGGGAAGAAGGAGGATCTGAGTCCAGGGAAGAAGAATTAAGAAGCAGAAGAGGAAGCAGAGGGAGAAGTAGATAAAGAAGAAAAAAGGGATCACGGATGACAAGCTTAAGAGTATAGAAGAAAGAGGAGAGAGGAAGAGAGAGTATGTAGATGGGATGGGGAGAGCCCGGGGGTAGAAAACTAGAAATGACAGGTAGGAGCAAAGAGGGAGAGCTAGATGATAAATCGCGCCTACAAAATGTCTGAGTACAAGACTATCCAACCTATTAAATGGGTTTCGTTGATGCGGTTAACTGTTGCCCACAAGGGACTACTTGTGTTTACTTTCTTCGATAAGCTTCTTGGAGTTGGAACTCTCCCCTCTTCCAAAGGCAATGACTCAAAGTTTAAACGAGAGGTTTTCGTCATGTTACACTTAAAAAAACAAAATTAATAATAGCATTAGTCACACATTGAAGGGATCGATGGGGGAGGGGGGGGGTGGGGGCAATGAGCAATTAGAGATAAAAAGACCTATTTTGAGAAGTGCTACAAATCAACTTGATCAAGACACTTTCTTATTGAGTCAAAATTAATTTTCATTTGTGTATGTGTGTGTTAAATTATGTCTCTCTTTTTTTATCCCCTTTATTTTATCCTACAATCTTTCTCTTGTACTTTTATTTCTCACTGCTATTTTAGGTGGAGGTTGTCCCGCTCTGCATTATTCCCCCTTTCTTTATATGAATACTATTTCTATTTCATCTCTTGACTCTTTCAGAGCATGGAAACGGGTGAGAAAGTGCAGGTATTTGAGGATCATGGATCCATCGTTAGCGAATGTCATATGAGTCCTGATAATACCAAGCTAGCATCGGCATCTTGGGATAAACATGTCAGAGTATGGGATGTTGAGACGGGCAAGATATTGGTAAGTCAATTCAAGACAAGATGATTTGTTATCAGATATTTTCTTTTACTGTTAAACCAGTAAAAGATGCACAAGCTAAGAGTAATCGATCGGCCACTTGTGTTTTTAACAGCTTTATGAATTTTTATTGGTTCAAATACAATTCATTTTGGAATAAAAACCAGAAAGTACAAATATAACTATTATTGAGAAATATACAACAAGATTGCAGGAATATCAGCAAGACAAATACGAAAAATAAGAGATGGTTGTTTGACTATAATTATGCATTGCTAGTTTCCTACATTAAAGAGTAATGATCTAGATATTTTCTATTTGATTTTTGTGATATTTATTCTTACTTTACTTCATTCTGTTAAACAGTTTCTGTCATTAGTTTTAGTTTGCCTGTTGTTTATGTCAATAAAATAGAAGATTTACAATGTACTATGATTTTTAAGAATATATGGTAAGCTATAGTTTGTTACAGTGTATATTACTTTGTGCTTAAAATTGTAAGTTGAGGGTAATCAAAAGTTCTGAAGAATGAATACCAATACAAAAAATGCACATACTGGGGAAAATATTTTTTAAAAGACATACTTGTATTTATTTTTATTTTTTTATTTAGTGGCAAGGAACTCATGGTGGTATTGTGACATGCAGTCAGATCTCTCACGATGGCAAGTATGTAGTCTCTGTCTCAGACCTTGATAATGTAGTTGCAGTGAGATCCATACAAGACGGTAGTCTAGTTAGCAGTGTAAATGGTGAGTAGGGAAAATCAAGTTGGTCCAGTTGATATAATGGGTCTCAGAAGGTTACAAAAGGGTATAGTTCTGCCATTTATAAGCACTTACATGCCAGGAATATCTTTCTTAAGTAAAGAAAATATATTTTTCAATACTATGAAGTGCCTTGAGAAATTCATCAAAATGTATAATTGCTCTTTGTAATTTGATATTGTATTAGTATCAGGTAGTATATTAATATTTTTTTGATCATTTTTATTCTTGTAAAAATATTCACACAATTATTACAAAGAATGTATATATGTATACAAATATTACAATAAAAACAATGCATAAAGAGTTTATTTACAGTTGATTGATAATGGAAAGGAGAACATTTGGAAAAGCCCAATATGGCTTTGCACAATAAAAGTTCGAAAGAAAAATATATAATTCTCATTGATATTGTAGAACATAAATTATACTGTTCATCGGAAAGATTACAGTATTGTTATTGAGACAGATAAATTTTTCTTTTGTGTGAAGTTGTAGCAGTTGCCTACCAGACTTTTACTTTCTACTTGGCCAAGTTGATTTATGAATGAATATTAGGTTTGCTCTTACACACAGATTTGATATTTCAATTATTGATGAGAACCTTTTTTTATCTGTTTATGTTTACTCACAAATGGTGTAGCCTACAGTATTCCTATAATTTGAATGTTGTTACATTGATATCTCATCATCAAACTTTTATAACGATGTACACTGTTTTGCTAGAAGATGATAAAAAGGGTAGCATGAGAACAACTAGATGACTAGATATTGTTGGTTAAAACTTGATGTTAGTAGTCGCATTGTGATTCCTTAGCTTTGGCAGTTCTTTAACAAATACTGTATTTGTTTGAAAGGGTTCATCAGAAGTTGACAATATATGATCATATATTTTTCCACATTGTTTGCAGATCTCCACAAGAGTACCATCACATGCTGCCGTTTCTCCCCTGATGACAATCGCCTCTGTACTACGTCTATGGACAAAACCATTAAACTCTGGGACAGGAATAGCAAGAAAGTCACCCTCCAGTTAGAGTGAGTAAATAGTTGAAATATTAGGGATGAATTATGTCTCTCTAACATTCTTAGATATATTTCTAGGGATGTATTTTTCTGCATTGAAAATTCTTAATTGTATTTGATTTAAATTTCTTTATTTAATAATGTTGCACATATAATG
Source organism: Lytechinus pictus (assembly GCF_037042905.1). NCBI lineage: Eukaryota > Metazoa > Echinodermata > Echinoidea > Temnopleuroida > Toxopneustidae > Lytechinus > Lytechinus pictus. The sequence goes on from NC_087246.1 coordinate 25,395,408, forward strand.
TATATTTATTTTGATTGATATTTTTTGTACTTTCAGCTATTCTGAAAACATTGTTCTCCATTTTCTACAAAGTCTTTTGTTTTATATGTGCATGGGCATGACTGATTTATACCCATTTCTTCTCTTATTCTACTGCAGAGGTCACATCAACATAGTATCGTGCTGCTGTTTTAGCCGTGATGAAAGACAGCTCTGTACGGGAGCATGGGATAAGAATCTTCAGGTTTGGGATGTATCCACAGGAATGTTCAGATCAGAAGGTCCCAGAATGTTCAACAAAGGTCATGAAGGATCAGTTAGTGCTTGCTGCTTCAGCCCAGAAGGTAACAAACATCACCTTGCTTTCATTTGCACATCTTTATTATGTTTATTAGTACTAGTTCTACTGTATAATTCCTTTCATTTGTTCATTTTTCCATTTGATTTTTTTTTTTAAGTCGGTCAATATAAAGACCTTAAAATGTCAAAGAACATATCATAATTGTGTAGATCAGAGAAAGGTTCTTAGTTGATTTTGTTTGAAGTGTTAGTTCTGTGTAGCAGACAATTCAACATGCATACGGGCAATGAGAACAGAGCATCTAGGTGTTGGTTCCAGGGGTTGAGGGGTCAGACCACCCCCTCCCCCCCCCCCCCCCCTCTTCTCCCGGAAGCTTTTAAATATAAGTGAGGCCTTTGAATTGGCCGCAAACGGCTATTATAATAATGAAAAACAACATATAAACTATTTGTTTATTCAAATACTATGGTAATCCACATGTAAATATCTTAATTTAGTTAAAAGTAGAGACTTTCATGCGCCACTTTGCAAGGCCTGATATTGTGGCATGCAATTTTGTGATTGATAACCCCTGGTCTAGAGTTACAAACACAATGAAACAGAACAATGAACTTACATGTCACTGCTGAGGCCTAGTCTGCTGGGCAAACCTTTCACTCAAGTAAAGGGTCTGAATTGCAGCCTACTCATGCCTTGTGTACTGAAGGCCCTCTCGCAGTTTTGTATGTGCTAGTCTTTGCATGGAGGCACACTTGTTGATCAAAGTTCCAATCGGGGTCTGTGCCTGCAGACTAGCTGAGGCCATTGTCAAAACAGTATCCTAACAAATACATAATTATATCTCATCCCATCTCTTCTTCACTCTCTGAATCTCTCATTGTCTCTCATTGTCCCCCTCTCTCTTCCCTCCACCCTTTCCATATTTTCTTCAAGAAATTCTGTTCATATATATATATATATATATATATATATATAGTTATACATGTAGAACAGCTTTGGCAACTCTTATATTAAAATATTGTAAAGAAATGGATGAAGATATATATATATATATATATATATATATATGTGTGTATTTGTGTTTAGGGAATACATAGAAAGTTTACTACTGCACATTTGTTGGTGTATTTCAGGTACTTTGCTCTTCTCCGGGTCCTATGATCGCACAGTGGTTGTTTGGGATGCTAACAATGGCGGACTCAAACTCACACTCAAGGTAAGCAATGATTTTACACTGAATCAAAAATATATATTGACTACCCGATGATAAAAGGTTGATATTGATGATGAATACAAATTTAATTTAAGCTTCAATATTTGAGATCTACATTTAGGAAAGTAAAGCCAAAGAAAATGTTTTAAAAATGAAGTAGTAAATAATGAAGAGAGAATGAAGCAGGAACCCTCCACTCTATAGAAGTATCATAGATCTGAATCCAATTTTTTTTTTTTTTTAAATAGTGACAATTTGATCAAATCTTGATAATAGTTATAAGCTACTGAAATAGTAGAATGTAATTGGCTGTCATTGGAATGTACATCAAAGCGAGCTTACACCTGTACTACCCACATAGTGTTGGTAAACTTTTACTCGCAGCAGGCAAAGATATTATGAGAGAAAGACAAAGCCACTCAGAAGAAGGTTCTTTGGTTAAAAGGGGTAATAGAACATAATGATTCTGACTGTAAAAAGTATCAACATAGAGGGCGCTTTCTCACTCTATTGGAAGACCACCAGTGCAAGTACTTTATTATGTCTTACAGGAAAACTAACTCAGGATATGTAAGGCACTTAACGGTTAAGTCCACCCCAGAAAAATGTTGATGTGAATTAATATATTAAGTTTTAATAGTTTAAAATGTTGCTTATTTTTTACAAAACAGAACAACTCAGTCACATGCAAATTAGATAGTTAATGATGTCCCTCACTATTTCTCTTGTTTTTAATTGCTTTTTAAAAAACAATATTTCATTTTTTACAGATTTGACAATAATGTCAACTTCACTGAACCATAAAATTTTGAAACAATGTATTCTCTTTACCCCCTTCATTTTGTGTGATAGGGACATCAGGATTGGGTAACAGGACTGGATGTTTCTCAGGATTCTAACTGGGTTTTATCAAGCTCTCGGGATAAAACAGTCAGATTGTGGCACATTGGCGACAGCGATAAGATACCGGTAGTCATGGAAAATAAGATGAACATGGGTCTTAAGATCATCAAGGTAAGATGAACTGCGAAGGATTTCCTTCCTCCTGCCTGATTCATTGAAACTTCACAAGCAATCAGATTAGTAAAAAATCAATAAATAAATAATTAAAAAAAAAAAAAAATCCATACACATTACCTGTGAAAGTCTCTGCTATTATAATTGGTGTTCATAATTTCAATTTTTCCCAGTTTTGTAACATCCCTAATTCTACATAACTCCTGGGACGTCACAGGAAGTCATGGAAAGCGGCAATTTAGTCACGGAAAAGTCATAGAAATTAGAATTCTGTTTTCAAATTTCTGTGGGAACCCTGCATAAATAATTCTAATGATATTGATTATGATGATGATGTTGAAAACTACTGCTGCTGCTACTACTACTATTGCTGCTGCTGCTGCTGCTACTACTACTACTACTACTACTACTACTACTACTACTACTACTAATAATAATGATAATAATGATAATACCAATACTAATACTGCAACTACTACTTCTACTAATATTTATACATCTTCAATTACTTTTACTACTTCTACTGTTTTTTTTTCTTTTTTACTCTATTACTTCTACTCTTCTTCTTTTATTTCAACTTCTTAATTTTGTATTTGCCAATCCATGTCTGTATGCAGCATATTGTAGAACCCTAGGTCTTAGATTGTTATTCTCTCTTGTTAAGGAGCTAGTATGGACTCCTGAAAGTTATTTCAAAGTTATTTCCCCTTTTTATCATTCTAAATCGACAGAAATATGCTTAATTCAGTTTCCTAACCTGTGGAACACCGTAGGCATTAAATTAAATTTTGTTAATAGACGATACTGATCAGCATCATCGTACTTTTGTTCTTTTGGCAGTGCGATGAATGTGGGAAGCCATTCTCTATCACCCAACTAGAGAATGTTCGGGAGACCCATATGTGTGTATTCTGCAGAATGCAAGCCAGTCGTCCTTTGCCATCTTTCGAGGATGTTGAGGAGTTTCCTTGACAGATCTATGAACTGCTTTGGTAAAATAAACTTCGCTTTATCAGTTGCATTTGAATTATTTTTGGTGATAAAATTAAAATCTGGATGTCGGTGGTTCCTCAAGGATTTTCTTTAATGAGTGTTGGACATCCAAAGCTGATGGCTATCATTTTGAGTTATACCATTACAAATTCCTTATCACTGAAATATTATCATTAGAAGCATTTGATGTTTCAATTCCTATGCATAGAAAGTTTACATGTTTGCTGTTGAAGATGAATACATTGAGACAAGAGAACTAAATCCAATGCACGAAAATAAACAGATGTTTAGGGGTACATGTATGTTGAATGGTATTAATTTATAGGAACAATTAAGACCTATAACACTTCTGGGATTTCCCTGAGTTTTTAAATGAAACAATGTAACACCTGTGATATTGGTGTTGACATGTTGAAGATGACAAAGTTGCCTCATACTCTCTTGCTAAATGACAAAAGGCTAGACTTAAAGCTTGAACGTTATCCCTCATCCAACTCAACTCTTCAGAATCAAAAGGAATAGAAGTGTCAAACCTGGTCAACTCATTCCCTTATAAACCTGTTGTACATGAGTACATGTCATGGCCCTGGAAAGCGGAAGGGGGGGGGGCTGAAGCACCCCCAAGATTTTTCCCTTGGGGTGCTGCGTGTTTTATTTTCCATAGGCAGCACCCCCTTGAATTCTGGTAGATGTGTCAAATTGAAGAAATGTGTAGAAAATTACCAACATTTTGCATTGAAACCCTTTTTAGGGCTTGTCAAATTTCTTGGGACCGAAAGGACTTTCATTTTATATTGAAACCCCTTTTTTTTTGCTTGTCAAATTTGCTTCAGCACCCCCTAGCAAAAAAATTGTTCCCAGGGCCCTGGTATATGTGTGTAGACTAACCCGAAGGAGTATGACAGCTGTGTAATATGCATGTAACTGGTCATTACCCAAATATGCCAATGTAGTGCTGTCCCATTTGACAGTTGTTATTATTTGACTTCAAAGGGGAACCATACCTAACAGGATAGGGGTCCATGAGTGTGAACACAGAATTGAGAAGCAGTTTTAAGTACTGGTACAAGAAAGTGAACCTAGGAAGAGTTTTTTTTAGAATAGAATTCTTCTGTGTCTGCTTTCTCGTCAGTGATATTATTAACAATTGTTTTCCATACAATCGCATCAAGTACCACCACTGATGATATATTACAATGGTATTTGAATCAAATTTATGATTTTCTCATTTTGGTAGATGTATGCAAACACGTGAAAGGGGTACATCACCATACATGTCTCTTGTCTTGCTTCAGAATCCTTTATTGGGTCTTGATTCTGAATGGCTGTTAACATACTAGATATGTATAAGCTTAATAGAGCCAGATGACTTGGGCCAATCTCACAGAAAGCTGTTCTCAGATGTAGTCCTGGCGGATCCAGGGGGGGGGGGGGGGCACAGTCGACCCATGCCTCCCCTCCTTTGAGAGGCACAATTGAAATTTGTAAAGTAAAAATGCCATTTTAAACAGTGTGCCCCCCCTTTTTTTAAGTGAAGACCTTTTTTTTTTGCTTGTCAAATTTTTCCTCATTCCTCAGCCGTAGAATTAGTTCTTTAGAACAATACCATATTTGTTCTAAATAATTAAAAGTAAACAATACATTAATGTATAATTTTCCCCTCTGGTTATAATGTAGATCTTCACACGCGTATCCTCACATCATGTATTTTAGTACATGTGATACCAAGTGCCTATATTTAGTACTGTAATGGGTATCTATTTATCTGTACCTTGAATTTCTCTTAAAAAAAGATCAACAAGATTATTTCATTACATTGATTTCTATTTTATGTTTTTATTATTATTATCATTGTCATTCATAATGTGTAAAATATGCCTTTTGCTATATCAATTGATTTGTTCAAAAAGTGCAATATACATGTACACATCACTTGTAAATAATGTACAGTGTATCATATGCATAATAAAGAGCTAGAATACAGTCAATGGTATTCTACATAGTGAAAATATAGATTATTTATACTTGCATGAGTGTACTGTCCTTAAGTCCAATATTTTCCAAAGTTGAATAATTCTTTAGAGCAGATTATACAAAACATATATACATGTATGTTATATACCTCTTCTAAGTCCAATTTCTCCTAAGCTTGACAGATTTCTTCTGTCATCTAACAACATTCCACCAAGGCAAAGTTATCAGTACTTGGTTAGTATCCCGTCATTAGTAACCATCTGGAATAAAATTATTGGAAATGGTTTTTCAACTGATTTGAGTAGGTATGGGTGTCAACATTTACCAAAAAAAGTTAGGAGGAATACGGGTTGGGGAAAGTGCTTTTTTTCAAGGTCAAAGGTCAATGACCTTTTCGTATATACTGTATAATGGTATCTCTGTTGGTGATTTTGGTGTCAAAAAGCAGTTATTGCAAGAAGATAAAAATGCACAAAATAATCATAAAGAATTATCCTTCACATTTGATATCCAAAGTCAAAGGTCAAAAGTTAATAAATGTATATATATCCATGCATGATTCCTCCCAAAAAAGAAACTGATCCATTATATTCACATTTTATTTGTGAATAATAGAAAGAAAAATAGCTATTTGTAAAGGAAACTTGGATGTTTAATAATTTCACTCTGAAATAAGGATAAATAATGGCCATCGAAAATATATTTAGGGGTTAGAGGTCAATCAACTATGTCAATAACGTCAGGGAAGTTAAGTAAATAGGTCGATAACTTGACTGTGGCATGTAGGTATTTAGTGATTCTGATGGGAAAAAAACTGACCTGCGTGGAAAATGAACACAAATTTAATAGTTGATTCTTTGACCAATGATGATGTCAACATACAATTTCGAGGTGAAATTTACATCAAATAGCACTTTTTAATATATATTGTAGTAATGCATTGCCAAAAGTGTAAAAAAAAAAATCATGTATGATATAATTTGAAATGGTGAAGTTGTCTAAAGTAGCAGCATTTAGATATGCATTTTATAAATCTAAATCAAGGTACTAATAAATTGCTCTGTAATAGGTCACCAACCTCAAATGCTACAATCAATACTATAAACTATAACTTAATCTGTAAATGGAAAGGATAGGCATCATCAAAGAACATTTTCATATTGCCAGGGACAATGATGAAGATTTAAAATAAGGCAATCATTAGAGCTGCAGCTTTTGTCTTGATAAATGAAGTTAAGTGTCTCAACTTCAGCAAAGAGTAATTAAACTCTCGCAAACCTTCTGACATTTTCAGGACTTTGATCTGGCCCATTCAATGAAAGCCTAACGTTCTGTCAAGGGATATCAGACCAGGATCTATATTATTACTGATATGTTGCACAGCTTGATTCCCAAGACCTGGAAGTGTACTTGTAAGCTATTATCTCCTTTTGAATTTTATTATTATATGCCTAATTTGTGCAGAACAATCAGTTGTTCTGGACCAAATACATGATCCTTGTACAAACTGATACCTAGTATAAATAGCATCATGTGTGACGTACGGCAGAGAGCAGATATGGAGATTTGTCCTGTAGCATTAGCATCTCAAGAGATTCTGGCAGCTCGCAATGAGAGGTAATTAATAATAATACGGGAATTCATCCTTGTTGAAGTTGAGATACATGCCATTTACTATGACAAAAGCTGCAGTTCTAATGATGGCCTTCATTTCATCTTCATTGTCATCCCTCTGCTGTTTTGAAATGCTCTCAGATGATGCTAGCTGTGACATGAGAGTTAGACCTATCCTTTCCATTTTCAGAGAATAAGCTAATAGTTTATAGTATCTATTATTGCATAGTGGTAAGTGGACTATCGCTGGAGAGAAAAAGACGCAACAACCTTGATTTAGATATTATGATGCATTAAATGCTGCTATTTAAAATAAAAATCATTTCAAATTATACATGTATACTTGATTTCATTTATTTTTTTCATTGCTTCATATACTTCGGGAATTCTATCCTTGTATAGAGTGCTCGATGTTCTTAACAGGAAGAGCTTTGAATAATAAACACAAGGTTGACTGGAGGTTCATCAAATTTAATTGCAACTCTCAGAGTTGCCTGAAGATCGTACATCACGTAGGTTGCGTGAAATTCAGAGTTGCAATTAAATTTGATGAACCTCCAGTCAACCTTGTGAACTTGTGTTTATTATATACATATTTATGTATATATATATATATATATATTTCATCTGATCTTGGATTTCAAGGGTGAAAGTTTATTCTTTATACTGATTTTGGTGTTGATAAATCTACTTGTACAAATCTTTGCATTTTGGCACCAAGATCACCAACCTGCGGTGTTTTTTTTTCCATTATCTTATCATACATTGACCTTTGTCCTTGAATATTAAGGGTGAATGTGAATTTTCGATGCTTAATTTTATTTCATTTAATCTTTCTGTAAGAATCTGTGTATTTTGACACCAAGAACACCAACCCGCGCCGTTTTTGTCTCACCTGCATAGCAGAGTGAGACTATAGGCGCCGCTTTTCCGACGGCGGCGGCGGCGTCAACACCAAATCTTAACCTGAGGTTAAGTTTTTGAAATGACAGCATAACTTAGAAAGTATATTGTTGAATTACTATCATAACTTTTAAAATTTATGGATCTAGTCCATGAAACTTGGACATAAGGTTAATCAAGTATTAGTGAACATCCTGCCTGAGTTTCAGGTCACATGACCAAGGTCAAAGGTCATTTAGGGTCAATGAACTTTGGCCAAGTTGGGGGTATTTGTTGAATTACCATCATAACTTTGAAAATGTATGGATTTAGTTCATGAAACTTGGCCATAAGGTTAATCAAGTATCACTGAATATCCTGTGCGAGTTTCAGGTCACATGATCAAGGTCAAAGGTCATGTAAGGTCAATGAACTTTGGCCACTTTGGGGGTATTTGTTGAATTACCATCATATCTCTGTAAGTGTATTGGTCTAGTTCATAAAACGTGGAAATAAGAGTAACCAAGTATCACTGAACCTCTTGTGCGAGTTATAGTAGTTTTCAAAATCAGCACTGCTGCTATATTGAATCGCGTGATGCAGGCGAGACCGCCAGAGGCATTCCACTTGTATCTAAGAGATACCATTATATAATATGGTATATAATGTATAAAAGTTCATATATATATATATATACACTCGGCAAAAAAAGTTCTTGGACACTTATAAAAGTTAAAATATTCCATATCGATATTTGATTAAAGGCAAATTATTGTATGTCAACATGACCAGACAATATACCTCTTCCAGTATGATTTGACATTTTTATGTGAACAGTCATTCATGCATGGTGGTTAAATGCTTTAAACAATAGCAATGTCAGTAAAAGAAAATTGCAAGAAATGGACCATTCAAATGATAATGATCATGGCTATCATGTAGGCATACATTCAACAATTTCAACAGACTGTGGTTATCATTTGAATTGAATGCTTAGGGTATCACAACTTTCACAACTGAAATAATAATGACTGATCGTTTTCCTGCAATTTTCTTTTACTGACATTGCTATTGTTTAATGCCTGTAACCAGCCATGCATGACTGTTCACATGAAAATATCATGTCATACTGGAAGAGGAATATTGTCTGGTCATGTTGACATACAATAATTTGCCTTTAATCAATTATCTATATGGAATATTTTAACTTTTATAAGTGTCCAAGAACTTTTTTTGCCGAGTGTATATATATATATATATATATATATGTATATATGTATATATATATATATATATATATATTGGATATATGTACCAATCGCTTTGATCATTGTTTATAATATATATGTGAAGAGTAGAGTAGAATCAAGGATGAAGCAAAGTTAGCTTTCGGCCCTGGCCTTCTTCAGTTTTTATTTGCTAAACAAAACAAATAAAGCAAATCATAGAATAAGCAACAGAACAAACATAATGTAAATAATAGCAAATTAAAGCTAAATCAAAACAAAACAATAAGAGAAATCATATGGTAATACACGGAATAACAAAGGATCATACTCAACAGAAATAAAAAGTAAGGTGAATTAGTACCTGACATGGGTCATAGCAAATTCTTCTGAATTAGGGTTGTGTTGTGTACCGTGCGTGTGTAATTTACAAAGTAAAACGTATTAAAAGCGAAGAGGGCGTACTCAGTAAAATGTGTGCATTTGAGCAGAACTAATGAACAATACAAGGTGGAAAGGAGTGGCTTAACGTGGGACATGTAGTATATAAGGTAAACAAATATATATTACTCTTTATTCATATTTCGATATATTTACAAAATGGCGTAGAAATACATGTATGAGATACATGGACGGCAAAATAGAACAAAATGTATATAATAATTCAAGTATACAAAAATACAAAAATTAAGGTCCAGACCAGATGAATGAAAGACAGACATCGAAAGAAGAATGAAGAGCAAGAGGATGTGGAAGAAGAAGAAACAGAAGAAGAAGAAAAAGAAGAAGAAGAAGAAGAAAAAGAAGAAGTAAGAAGGAAAGATAGAAATAAATTATTAAAGAAAGAAAGAGAGAAAGAAAGGAAAAAAGAGTATTCAATGATGAAATACCAACTTCATTGCGAGTTCCTCTCAAAATATAGAGAGGCAAAATTGGTTCCTAAAGGTCTACTCATCAGGAAAGAATGTGAAATGAACGTAGGACAGGAATTAATGAAAACATGGAATCACACAATGGCCAAAACATCTTCTACTCTGCGGGACCTGAGCCTCCAATCAGCCATTGAAAATACTGTAAGACTCAAAAGTGAGATATCCATGTTGAAAAACAATCTGTACAGATTATGTACGCCAGAGGTAATAACAAAAGCAAAACATCTATGAATATCTAAAAATATAAATAAATAAAAGAGAGAGAGAGAGAGAAATGTTATTGAATAATTGTGTAAACAAAAGACACGACAACGTCCTTGAAGTTCACTGTAAATCAAGTTTTCTTCTTTTTCTGTTTATGAATTCATTATGCTTATTATTTGAATGTCATCACGTACAACTATTCAATCGAGAGATACGTCGTAATTAAATCCTTCTATTCGATTGCAATCAGTTGAGACCTTCAATAACAAAACTTGATGTAGAAGTTCGTTGGGTTTTTTGTTTTGTTTTTTGTCTTCTTTCTCAAACAACCCCTTATAAATTTGGCTAAATTTAGTAAGCATGAGTAGGCGTTTCAGTCCCAAACAAAATGAGATTTTTTAAAGAAATATCGCCTCATTGTGCACTACAACAACCGCTTTGACGATGATGTACCAGTTATAGAAAGAAAAAAAGTAATTAAAATTGCTTTTAGGATAGTTTGAGCTCAATCTCTGTTGTTAGTTTCATTCAAATCAAGGTTTGATTGATTTACTAAATGGTTCATTTAAAAAATGACTGAACTTGTAGCAGTAAATATCTTGAATTGCAACCACTTTTACAATAGGCCTACATATTACAATAACAAAGGATTCTACTAGTGCTTAGGATATAAAATCATACACAGAAAAAGAAGAAAATTGTTATAGTAACCAAATACAAATTGCAAGCACGGATTATGGAGGAACAGCTCACCATAGTCGACACAAAATTGAAAAAAAAAATGTATATATAACCTATCCTATGCGTGATATTATCAAAACTTACATTTTTTTCTCGAATATTTTCTGATTAAATTATCAACATATTTTTTGTCTCGCCGGCACAGCTGAGCGAGACTATTGGCGCCGCTTTTTCGACGGTGGCGGCGGCGGCGACGACGGCGTCGTCAACATTGAAATCTTAACCAATGTTGTGTTTTTGAATTATCATCATAGTATATTATGGACCTAGTTCATGAAACTTGACCATAAGAAAGTGTCACTGATCCTCTTGTATGAGTTTCAGGTCAGATGACTGAATGTCAAAGGACATTTAGGGTCAATGTACTTAGACCATGTTGAAATCATAACCTTTAAGTTCAGGTTTTTGAAGTGTCATCATAACTTAAAAAGTATATAGAGTAATTAAGTGTCACTGATCATCTTTTATGAGTTTCAGGTCAGATGCAAGGTCAAAGGTAATTTGGGGTCAATGAACTCTGACCATGTTTTGAGTATCAACATTGAAATCTTAACCAAGGTAATGGTTTTGAAGTGTCATCTTAACTTAGAAAGTACATAGACAAGTGTCACTGATCGCTTAACAAAATAAAAACATCTATCCTATGAATATTAAAAAAGAAAAATATTTCTGAATAATTGTGTAAGCAAAAGACACGACATCGTCCTTGAAGATCATTGTAAATCAGTTTTTTTTTCTAGGTCATTTTTAAAATCTTTTCATAAGCGTGACTACTAATTCACAATTATAATACGATTATTATTGGCATATCATCACGTACAACTATTGTATTGATACAACTGAATACTTTTTTTGTAATACGTAATGGAAAACCGAAGAATTATTCATTTATTGTCATTTTTGTTATCATAGTAGCTTGCATTTCATCATTTATTTTTTTCAATTTGTTTCCCCTCCACATGGATTTTATTATTATTCAAACATAACAAGATATGTTTTCAATGACAAATCAAATTAATAACAACGAAATACAGTACAACAGTAATTGCAACAAATATATAAATTGAACTGTCAGGTTCACACAATAGTAAACAATTAAAGGAACAAGCAAGGAGTAAATGAACAATAATATTCATATGTATCATTGTACATGGAAAAGGAACTGAACAGATTACTTCATGTAAACATAGCACGTAATTGAAACCATTTCTTTGTAAACTTTACCATTTTACAATTTGACTCTGCGATATATTTTTCATTCTTGAAATAATTCTGAAGTGCAAATTTGATATTATCAAAAACAGGTAATTGGTGTTTTACTCTGGAAGTGTAAATCATCTGTCGTCACTGGCGTAAATCCCGGGGGGATGGGGGGGATATATGGCAGTTTATAATCACTCGCGTCGCGTTCTGGTTCGTAATCACTCGCGTTTTGAATTTTTGGCGATTTTTTTTATTTCGGTGCGATTTTTTTTTAACGGTGTCTTCAATGGGACAGACATGCAGGGAAATTTGAGTTTCGTTTAAGCCGGCAATTAAAGAATAGAAAACAAGCTTGATCCGCCCCAGACAGCTGGCAGCAGTCTGTTTCGAGGAGTTTTTTTCAAACAATTTTAATTTTTTTTTAAATTTCTCTGTATTTGGTGAGTGGAGCCAACGGAGTTCAGCGGAACAACCAACATAATAATTAATAGACACAAAGACCGAAGCTTTTGGTCAAGATCCGCCCCTGTGGCTGTGCGCGCTCTCACGGTAAAAATTCGCGCGACGATCAAAGCCAAGGTACCGTACCGTCCCGGTGCCTTCCTGAAAACAGAAGTTGTCGGCTACGTCATTTATCCAGGCCCCTTAAACAACTCCAAGCACGAGGTAACTCAGATTGAGTCAGAAATAATGGATTGGAAAACAGAAGACATGGCTTCAGGGAGTCACAGTAGGCTGGATACATAAACATAAATAAAACATTGTGATCAACAACAAATATACACTTGTAAATACATTACAATACAAATTACAATACAGTGTAGATTTCTTGTCCTTGATAACCCCCAAATTTTTTCATATTTTTCACCCTGCAACGTCCTGCAAGATTAATGAAAATCCATTTTACCATTTTTACATTTTGTTCAGTGCACCATCATTATATAAAAAAAACTTATATCACACACACACACAATTATTTGTATAAAGGAACAATTTCGTTGGTCCCTCGGACTTCTTTATAACCAGAGTGCACTTTACTCCCCCTCCTACTTCTCTTTCTTCTCAGTCTTCTTTTTATTCCCATTATTATGTCATCTTATTCTTCTCCCTGTTCTTCTACTTCTCAATTTCTTCCCTTTCTCCTTATTGTTCATCTCCCTTCTCACTTCTTCCTTTTCTCTTCTCAGTCTTCCCCTTATTTTATCTTCTCTTTCTCTTCTTCTACATCCTCCCCTCAATTTTCTCTTTTTAGTTTCATTTTTACCCCCTTATGTCCTCCATCTTCTTTTTTCTTCTTCTACTTCTCCTCCTCCTTCCTTCTTGCTTTTCTTCTTCAGCACTTTTTTCCTCCCTGATTTTTACGTTAGTGTAGAATAATTCACAAAGAAAGGGAGAAGCAAATAAATAGTGATATTATGAAATTGTAGCACCTCGCTATGCTTTATAAAGAATACCACAGACTTCAGGAAAATCCTCCAAAGGCAAATCTAAATCGAGAGTAGCCTTTCCTCCTTTTTCTTCTTTATTCCTTTTCTCCTTTCTATCTCCTTTTTTCCTTGCTTCTTTCTTTCTGTCTGTCTTTTTTTTTCTTTCTCTTTTCTCCCTCTTTCCCTTCCTTTCTCCCCCCTCTCTCTTTTTTTAGGGGGAGCCCCCCCCCGCTTCCGCCGCCTATGGTTCTAAGATTTAAGATGTGGAATGTGATTATGTTAAAACAGTAGTCAAAATTTGCTTGTTATCTTAAAACAGTGGTCGAGAACGTTTTATTTAAGGCACTTACCAGCTTAAAATAAAACGAAACTCGAATTTCAATTTCATTTTATTTTTCCAGTACGTTTGTCCCATTGAAGACACCGTTAGAAAAAAAATCGCACCGAAAAAAAAAAAATCGCCAAAAATAAAAAACGCGTGTGATTACCAACCCGACGCGAGTGATTACGAACGCGAGTGAATATAATAAGCCGGATATATCCCCCCCACTTTTCGAGGAGGGGGGGATGGCCTGTACAAACATCCCCCCCAGTTTTTACGAAAGAAATGAAAAAAAAATCACAAGAGATAATTGTTTTATTGATGAAAATTCTTCCTAAAATACCGCTTAACAAATAAAATAATATTATTGAATCATAAAATGCAAATAAAGAACCAGTTCACCATTTCCAAACGAAATACTTATGTCTTTATTATAACATTGAAGAGAAATCCCCGTTTCTTCCAATTCATCAATGTTGGGGTCTTTGGGAAGGGATTGAGATGGAATGTCAAAACATTTTGAATGTAATCTCTAATAAAATCATTAACCATCATGGGGTAAAAAAGATAATAATATTGGAGGGTATTTGCCATATGGACATACAGTGGCGTAACTACGGGCGGCATGGGGGGCACATCCCCCCCCCCATCGGCTGACAAAAAAAACGGGGAAAGTGGGAAAAGGAGAAAAGAGGGAGAAAGGAAGAGAAGCGAAGTGGGAAAGAAGAAAATTTTATTCATTATAATGTTATATTATATTATAATTATGTTATGTAACATTATACATAAGAAACATTTTTATCATAACTTTATGAAACATAATTTGCCGAGGGCCTACGTCTTCATTGTTCCTGGTGCTCGCATTGTCTGTTTAACGAGATATATAATCCTGTTGTACTAAAACATCCCGTTTTCAAGTCAATATAAACCAAATATATTTCCTAGCACTTGAGTTATCGTTGTTTTACGTAGTTACATATGCTTCTTTTTCATGACTCAAAAAGTGATTGCCTCATGTTAAGGTCTTCGTATATATGAAACATTTCCTGTCCGTGATTACGTTCGCATTAGTGGATTGGTGAGATATGTCTGCTCTTCATGAATTCCTAAAATCAGTCCTTAAAATGTCCCTTCTTCTGATCTGAATATCAAAAATTTTCAGCTCGCGCTTCGCGCTCGCATCATTTGGTTAATGAAATACGTATGGTCCTAGTTAATTCCTACAAAGACACCTTAGAATGCCCCACTTCAGGTCTGAATTATCTAAGGTTTCAGCTCGCGCTTCGCGCTCGCATTGTTTAGCGAGACAGGTACCTATCATGATTACACAAATTTGATTATAATGTCCCTTTTTAGGTGTGGATATAACAAAATTTCAGCTCGCGCTTCGCGCTCGCATTATTTGATTAGTGAGATACATATCCGTTTAATGACATTGTCCTTAAAATGTCTCTATTAGGTCAGTATAACTGGCAACTGAGCGCGCTTCGCGCGCTCACTAGCACACTCACTCAGTGATTCAAAAATTTTGCTGGTGCCCCCCTCCCCCAACGCCGTGACCAACGGTACGCCACTGTGGACATATCAATGACTATTCCTTGCATATCTAAAAACATGATTGCAAAAAAATGCCAAAATATTTCAGTCATCCCCCCCACCCATCAACACGGATTTACGCCAGTGTCTGTCGTATCACTATCAATAAACAATTTAATGCATAATTACTTGAACCTCTTAAACCAAATAATTTTTCTTTATTAGAGAAAAATATTCTATTTCCAGTTTTAAGAAATATCCATTGTTCAAACCTGTCCCATATATGTTTAATACATGTACATTCACAAAGTAGATGAGTAACTTTTTCACGGTGTACATTACAAAGAGTACATTCTTTTTGTTGAGCTAAAAAATACGTTGCATTATTTTGAACTGAAACCAACGTAAATTCACATCGGTAGTACAACTGAATTCAATAGAGCAATACGACTGCCATTGCTTGTCATTCATATCGATACACTTCCACTTAAGAAAACTTTTACATTCCACTTTTCTTTTCTTTTTAAGAATCGTATAGATGTGTGAACAACCTTTATTATATTTCATAACAAGTGCTATTGTATCAGGGATAATAGGTTCTTGGAACTTGCTAAAGTGTGTGCCATTGCTAAAACCGTCTCTTATAGCATCACATAATCCACGGTAAAAAAGAAAATTTATTTGAACATTGTATTTTTCCTGAAGGTCATTCAAAGAGAGGAAATTGCCATGTACATCTAAAATATCATTAACAAAACGAACACCCCCTATTATTTAGAGATCTACTGTGAATTGAGCTATTACCTATTTTGATAAAATCATTGTTCCATAAGGGTTGGCAAGGTATATCATTACAGTGCATAGATAACAGTGTGCTATACGCTAAGAACATTTCTTTCCAAAAAGGATTTTAATTTCGTGTGCCAGTCTAAAAAAATTGCTATTTTACATATAAAGATCCAAGTTTTGCGTTTTATCCAAAAAAAGACTGAAGAAGGCAAATAATATTACCGTCAATGGAACCGTTAATCATTTTTTTCATCCAAGAAATTTTCAATGACTGGCAATGCAGATTTATGTCTATCATTTTTACTCCACCTTCAGAATAACTCTGAGACATTTGATTTCTACTTACTTTATCTGGTTTCTCTCCCCATATGAATCTATGAAATTGGGAATTTACATCTTTTAGAAATAACTCACTTGGATTCGGGAGAGAAAGAATTAAGTAGTTCAATTTAGACACAAACAATGACTTGACAACCGTTACTCTTCCAAGGACCGTCAGGTAACGTCTTAACCATGTTGTCATTTGACTTTTGATCTCTCTAAACTTTTTATTGTAATTATGCACTGTCATTTTCTGAAGATCTGTACAAAAATCTATACCTAAATATCTGAAGTATTCATCAAATACCCAATTCAAATTCCTATTGGCAAGAATACAGTCTTTCTTGTTCTTGTATCCTCCAATCCATTTTGCATGTGTCTTGGTTATATTAACAGTCAAACCTGATATTGTTTAATATTTTTCCAAGATGTCAAAAGCACTACTCAATTCTCTTTCTGAACCGTTTAATGTCAGAAGAGTGTCATCTGCATACTGTAATATTTTATGACATTTACCAGAGGGCATCCTCAAACCATCTATTGACGTTGACTGTCGAAACAAAACGCCAAGTATTTCAGCACAAAATAGAAAAATATATGGAGACAATGGATCTCCTTGGCGACAGCCTCGCTCTATTGAAAATCTGGGAGACAGGTGTCCATTGATTAAAACACAAGATTGAGCATTTTCATAAAACACATCAAACCATTTAACAATGGTCGGACCGAATTTAAAGAAGTGTAGTACATTGCGAATAAAGTCATGAGAAATTTAATCGAATGCCTTCTCAAAATCTTTAAGTAACAATAAACCGGGAATATCGTTTAATTCAGTATATAATAATATATCATATAACAAGCGGATGTTTTCTCCGATAAAGCGTCCGGACATAAACCCTTTCTGATTCTCATGAACAAGAAGAGGGAGTACATTCTTCAATCTATTAGCTATACAAGTAGATCCTATTTTGTATACGACATTTAATAATGATATGGGTCTCCAGTTTTTTAAATAGTGTCTATCTTTACTTCCTTTGGGGATTAAAGTAATAACTCCCAACTTCTGTATGTAAGGCATACCAGATAAAAATGAAGAGTTTAAATATCTAACTAAAAATATATGGATTTCCTTTAATACAAATACTTCTTATTACTCTGATGTGTATTTTATGTGGATAAAGATATCAGTCTATTTTTATCATTTGTTTTCTTTGCTGGCTCGTAAAATATAGGGCAGAGTATAGTTCCGGACAGCAAACACAGGGGTGGATCCAGCCTTCGCCAATAGGGGATGGGGGCGGAATTTTTTTTTCAGCCATATTTTCCCCTATCGGCCGCTCGAAGTTGATTTTTGTTTGTTCATTAAAAGGGGTAGTCCCAATAGTCACTTCTTTGCCTCATTCTTATAAATCAACTCAAATATATAATCTAATCATCTTTATTCAAATACTGTGAGCGCGAAGCGCTAGCTATTTTTTTTAAATTTTATGTATTTTGTCCTAAAATTTGAACATTCTGGGCCATGTTTGTGATTCTGAACAAGATATGCAAGCAACTAAATAATCATGAGACCTAAAAACGGGACACTTTATTCATGCTTTGTAAACCGTAATTGGAGATCTTCCTACATTAATGATGCGAGCGCAAAGCGCGAGCAGAAAATTTTTTGATATTGTGATCTGAAACTGGATAATGATTTAAATATAAAACAAGCTGCGTATCTGAATAAACATGCGCACGCGTGTTTCAGATTTAGACCTAGAATCTGGACATTCTTAATACATTTTTATCATGAAAATCAATAAAGCGAGCGCAAAGCCTGAGCTTGAAATATTTGATCTTCCGATCTGAAAAAAGGGTCATTTAAAGCTCTATATTTCAAGCAATTTTAGGAAAATTGTGAGATGGATATGGATCGCATAAAGAGCTGATATTTTTCATAATCATTACTTTGAGTTTTGACATAGGACCGGGACATTCTAAGGAAATTATGTCATCATATGAAAATGATGACTATCTTCCTATCCTTGTCCTAACCGCGAGATGAAATTTGTCGATATTCATTTCTGAAAAAGGGACAATTTGATTACTAATCTTATTTATTAATCTAATAAGCCTAATGAGAGCGCGAAATCTATCAATGTTATCGCATGAAAACGGGAAATTTCAAGCAGTTTTGTAATTATGAATAAGATGCATGAGTCAATTTATCTTTAACAATTAATGCGAGCCGAAATTTTTGATAATCTGTCATGAAACGGGGATTTAAAGTAGTTTGATATAGAATTAATATTGAAATATACATAACTCAACAACCAAAATATGACCGTGCAGCGCTAGCTGATACGTTTTGGCAATCAGACCTGAATCGGGATATTTTGAAAAATTTATGGAATACACGAAAATAATAGGAACCTGATAAATCAAATTTTGCGAGCGCGCAGCGCGAGCAGAAAATGTTAACAGGCAGACCATAAAACTGGCATTTTTACAGAGCACTTTTTAAAAATCAATTAGTAAATCAAACAAAATAATGAAAGTTCGATTTCCGAGCTGAATATGTTTTATATATCGACTTCCAAACTTGATATTTTAAGCTATATATTAAGCAAGATATGTAAATCACCTAACAGGCAATGCGAGCGCGAGCGAAAATTTCATACATTGACATGACAGATTTTGTTTATTTTCCAAGTCTTCCCTTCTCATCTTATTTTATTCACTCGTCTTTCTCCTTTTTTCTCCTCTCCTTTCCCTCCTTTTTTTTCTTTCTTTACCCCCTTTTTTTCTCAGTCAATAGGGGGGGGGGGGGGGGGGGCTCGGCCCCCTGGATCCGCCTATGAGCAAACAATTAATACCTCAGTCACATTTGCTCTACATCGGCCGTGTGGCGAGTCGAAACAGCCGTTTTAACATTTATTTTTTTTACCAGCTACATGTATATGGTGGTTTGAATAAAAATGAATAAAGCGGCTGTTTTAGATTCGCCGTACGGCCGCCGAAGAGCAAATGTGACCGAGGTATTATCAATAACACTTCTATTTCCTGAAATAGAGTCCAATTTGGTGAAAAGGTAACATTGACCCTATGATTATTGAAATAGAATATAAAAGCATTTTCTCGACAAAATGAAATTTAACATGCGGATTTTTTTTTAACTCGCTCACTTCTTACTCTCCCAAACTTAAAATTTAATTTTCAGATTAGCATGTAGCCCAATTTTTTTATTACAGATTTAGTGACTCACTGAAACATTGTTGGGGAAACAGTGTGGGGGGGGGGTATAAAGATAGTTACATGCAGCATCTAGGTGTTATATCCCCCCCAAAAAAAAAAAAAAAAAATAACAACTGTTCCAACAATCCCTGGGTGCAATACTGCA
This sequence comes from Lytechinus pictus, assembly GCF_037042905.1. Classification (NCBI taxonomy): domain Eukaryota; kingdom Metazoa; phylum Echinodermata; class Echinoidea; order Temnopleuroida; family Toxopneustidae; genus Lytechinus; species Lytechinus pictus. Next base: position 25,415,464 of record NC_087246.1, read on the forward strand.
AATAAAGATGAAGAAAGAGGATAGGACGCAGATTCGAAAGGAAAAAAAATACAACTGAGGCGTATCAAGGGGGCAAGCGGCACGTGCCCCTAACGCCGTTTCCATGCAAGATGCCTAACAAAAGACACAGTGGAATGGGAAGTTAAGCAATATGTTTTCTTATAGGGAAAACGGGAAAGTTTCAAAAGGCATACCACTAAAGAATCCATACCCAGATAGTATCTGGGATGCAAGAATGGTCCCTGATGGTTTACCAATATGGGTCCCACATGGATCCCAAATGGGCCCTATGTGGGTTCATTTTAACAATAATTAGTGTCATGAAGGTGATTGGAGCATAATTTTACAACTCTAAGCCATATCAACTTATCCTATCCTAAAATCCTACATTCTAATCCTAAATCCTCATCCTATCCTATACAACTATCCACCGAGTCCTGTCATTGACTTATATTGAGCGAGTTTACTATACTTGACAAATTATGGTTAAAATTTTTCCATATTTAACCCTAAATATTTCTTCTAAAATTATTTTAGTGACTTATGAAAGCATATCTCACCTACCAAAAAATGCGAACGCGAAGCGCGAGCTGAAAACTGTTGATATTCCGACCTGGAAACTGGACATTCTAAGCACTTTGTTTAAACATGAACAGGATGGGTATCTTCTCAACTAACTGACGCGAATCATGAGCCATTTTTGTAATTACCTAAAATGTGTTACTTCAGAAAAGGGTCCTTCATTTTGTATAAAAGGGCACATTTCATCTTAAAAGGGGTCCTTTTCAATTTCATTTGAAAAAGGGCATTTTCCTACGGGAAATGGGGGGGGGGGGGTGGTCCTGCCCTCCCCTTGCGGTTCCGCCGCCACTGTGTGGTCTGACTCTTTGAAAAGACAATAGGGTAGAACACAGTTTGTTGGCACACATTTTAGTATTATGTGCAACGCCTCAATATGACTTTTTCAAACTTGTGACGAAAAAGGGCAGCCAATATAAGTTTGTCAGTTGACATCAAACCGCGCAGCAACGTCACGACGCGTCGTCAACGTCAGTATGAGGCAGTAACAAATCATACACTTGTTGCATCAATGCTTATGAAATATAATCCCTATCATATTGTGATTCCCCATCATTCCCAAATAATGGGCGTTGTGGCGTGCGCCTGTAATCCAAGCTATGTGGGGAAGTTACAAATTGATGTAGAGGTTCGAGGTTCGAGCCCTGGTCACGTCCTTCGGATGGTGACGTTAAAGGTCGGTCCCAGTCGTAAATATTCATATATGATTGATACACGTCTGACAAAACTCAAATACACACACATTCCCAAACCAAGGACTGACATCCCAACCATCATGACCATCTTGATCCCATTTAGAAATACCCATGTAATAACCCAAGTCGAATATTATTGGACCAGATTAAATCCACACGGGCTTATTACCGTCTTGATCCAATACCCATCTATACCTAACTGGGATATATCTTTCCACATAAAACCCAGATGTTTCCCCATATACTAACTACCATATTCATCCCATTTAAAAATATACATCTATAACCCAAGTTGCATATATGAACGTGATTATAAAACCCACACTGTAAAAACTGTGGTGTTAAAACTGACACCAGTTGGTGTTAATAGAGGACCACACCCTGAGGTGTTAAAACTACACACTAGCGATTGAACATAACACCAAAGAGTGTAAATATAACAACCAAAGGTGTTGTAATAACACCTATGGATGTAAAACTAACACCACCAATTTAACACCGGTGTAAAATAACTGGTGTGGTCCTCTATGTACACCGGTTAACACCACAGTTTTTGCTGTGCACATGGGTCCCATTTGTGTATGGACCATCTTGATCCCACTTAGAAATGCCCATCTGTAAAGCAACTGGGGAATGTGGGCACAAATAAAACCCACATGTTTTTTTTTTTCACTGCTCGCCCTTCGTTCTTGGATTGTTAAATACCTATCCTGTTCATGATTACAAAAAGTGCTTAGAATGTCAATTTTTTATTAGGTCGGAATGTCAAACATTTTCAGCTCTTGCTTCGCTCTTGCATTACTTGATTGTTGAAATATGTATCTTCTTCATTGCTAAATGCAAACAGTCCTTAACAAGTCCCTTTTCGATCAGGCCAGAACGTACATAAACAATTCTGCTCGCAGTAATTATTTAGTTACATATAGCATCTTATTCAGGATCACGAACATTGCCCAGAATGTCCTATTTTCAGGACAAATTACTCGCCCTTCGCGCTCGCTCTATTTCAACGAGGGCTTACGAGATTATCATATATTCATGTTATTTTATGTGAATAAAGCTAAGAAGTGAATGATAGTTCTACCCCTGCAAAGAAACAAACAAAAACAACATCAAGCGGCGGCCGATCGGGAATGGGTGATTTTTTTTTTCGCCACCTCCCCCTCCCATTGGCGAAAGCTGAATCCGCCCCTTAGAATTTATGAGCGTCATAACTTGGAAGGGGCAATTTTGTGCTTTCTCGGGTGCTAATTTTTTTCGAGGGGGTGACTACCCTCTATGGTTTTCTTGTAGTTAGAAAAAATTGCAGGAGAAAAAGAATGAACAGAGGATGGTATAAAGGACAGAAGAAAGAAAAGTATAAATAGAGTTCTGATCCGAAACATAAAAATATGTTATTATAATAAACATGACGTCACACTTACGTCTCTTTGTCACTCTACCAAAGTTCATTGACGCTGGCTCTGAATTCCCCACTGCGTACATCAGTCATGAAATTGCACCAAATATAGACATATACATTATTACGAAGGAGACAGAAATTATCTTCATTCTCTAAGCCGAGATTAATCTTTTATAATTATTCACAATACCATGAATCAAAGCTCCAAAGTTCAAGAGGAGTGATCGATATTCCGTAACTCAACGGAATGCAAAAACAAAAACAAAAAAGTAAGGGGATTGAAGACAGACAAACAAAAAAGAAACTTTGTCATAATTAGTTTGAAATATAGTGCTGTGAAATATTTATCCGTGTTGATGGAAGAAATAGCATTAGCTCGAATCTCATAAATCTTCTCACTGGGAGCTTTTTGGTCTGATACCAAAAATATTTGAAAACTGATTAAAAACCTCACATTAAGTAGCCATTAATAGTATTTTCTCTTGCTTTCCTTCGACATCAAAAACAGCTATGTTGCTATTTTTTCGCAATAAATGGATCCATGCATGTATCTTGGTCTGCCTAATTTGGAGCAGCGAGGCACAGCAAGATCGTAACAAAATCATTCTTGAAAATGGAGCATTTCAAAACATTCTTATCGCTATACCCAAAGCGATCGAAGAAGATCCAAGAATCATCGAAAATATCAAGGTAAGAATATTTCTTAAGACTTGAGGAGCCAATGGTTTGATAACCCCGAAGTATGTCGATGACCATTTACAAATATGATGACTACATCTAGATGATTTCGATCGCTAAATTACCAAATTGCAAATTAGGATGATGATGGACATCTTTGAAAAGTTGTGTTCATGAACTGCAGTACATTCTTTGACCAATAAATTTTCTGGATGGGTATTTTGGATATTGGAATATATTCAGCATAGTCGCTCAACTGACAACTGACAACTTTCTACATTAGAGTCGCTGATGTGAATTACGGTACACCATGTGGAGTGTTATAGAAATAGTGAACGGATAGAAGAAAAAGACATGGATAGGCGAGAAAGTGGAATTTGAGAGTAAAGTAATCTTTCTTGAATGTAGTCCTGAAAAGCAGTATAAGTGAGAAGTACTGCTTCTACTCATCTCTATTCGCCGACTCAAGCCAGCATCTCCTCATCCACCCTACTACTCAAGCTGTTTCAACTCATCAATCTCTTCTGGTCTATAGTCCTTTTCAGGACTACCTTCAAGAAAGATTACTTTACTCTCAAATTCCACTTTCTCGCCTATCCATTTCTTTTTTTTCTTCTATCCAATATTTCTATAACACTCCACATGTTGTACCGCAAACCACATCAGCGATTGTACATGCCACCATGCAAACCTTTAAACAACATCTTTCTACATTCGCTTAATTAGCATAATCATGCGTTAAATGTTCACCAATGAATATTTAATGGTGAATATCATTTACCAAAAGAAAGGATCACCGGTCGTTCTTGAAGTCACTCTTAACTTACGAACAGCTTTATGAAACGGCCTCCGGGGACCCTATTATGTAATACTATAATTTACTTTTTGCCATAATTTAATGATAAAAACAAAAAGTATATGTAAACTTAGATACCGAATAAAAAATAGGATAGTAAAGTTACTCTGCATGTCATGTAGATTAATGATTCAAAACATAATTTGTACCCTTCCGCGTAAAAAAGGTTGGTATATATATATATATATATATATGAATCACAATGTTATTATGGTTTTGAAATCACAGGACATCTTCACAGAGGGGTCGTCCGTCTTATTCTCTGCCACCAATCGAAGAGTCTATTTTGGAAGTATAAAGATCCTCGTCCCCCACAACTGGACCAGACAAGCAGAATATGAAGTTGCACAGCTGGAGGCCTATGAGAATGCTAACGTTATTGTTACAGATCAACAGTCTAATCATCGTCCTCGCGTTGAGAACCCAATCCGTTGTGGCAAAGAAGGACTATTTATCCAACTGTCCAAGACATTCCTGATCGACTCTGAACTACGTCAAAATCAATTTGGAGATTCTGGTAAGACAAGTGTGATTTAGATCATTTCGTTTGTTAAATTAACGAATCTATATTTTAATGCACATAATATTCCAAGTGAAAGTCCCAATTTGAAATGGAGTCCCAAAAGGTTATACCTTGGGCCTGCTTATATATCTCGTTTCTGTCTGAAATTCCTAAACGTTTAATCGCATGTTGTTAGGCCCACATTCCACAGAACGGAAACCATTGAAAGACCACTGAAATACTTAAAAATCGGTGAGGTCTTACAGCGGTCTTCAAAATCACTGAACTCTGTCATCTCTGTGGAATGGCTCAGAAAGACCCCTCAAAGAACTCTGAAAGACTGATGGATATTTCTTGTCTTACTGGTCTTAGAGTAGTCCTCTCGAGATCTTTCAATGGTCTTTCAGAGATCTTTTATGCAACAAGTGATCTTTCAGAATTCTTTCTATGGACTTTGCCTGGTCTTTCAATGATCTTTGAACGATCTTTCAATGATCTCTCATAAGTCTTACAGTGATCTCCGCAAAAATCTTGAAATTAAGACTGCTGAAAGACCACTGAAAGACCTTTTTCATGTAAGACCGTTGTAAGACTGTTTTGAACCGTTTCAAAAAGTTTTGGAGCCCAAGAAGACCACGAAGACCACTGAAAGATTGGTCAGGACTAGTATAAGACCTCAAAGACCATTGTAGGTTTATTGAGAGACCTCTGAATGATCAACCAGAATTCATGGTCTTTCAAAGGTCTTTCAGCGGTCTTAATTGGTCTCTGTGGAGTGGGGGTTTTATGTAGATAATGAATCGTCTAGATTTCCAAACATAAGATAGGGGCAGCAGGATCCCTCAAATAATAAACGAAAATTTTTAGTTTGACAATCTTAACAATTAATTGGTTGAGAAAATAAGCTAAATTTTATATTCTATGGGTTTACGGGTATACATTACCACCTAAACCAACACCCTAGCTCTCTTTAACAATCATTCCCAAGGTTTAATGTTTTTGAGTGGCTATTCAACCTTAGTGGTAATATGATTTGTATGAACTTCAAGACGAGGAAGAAGAATAAGGAGAAAAATATTGAATGTTTAAAAAGATTTTTGAAATATGATTAAAATTATGAACAGTATATCACAAATGTACAATTTTTAAAGTAGATTGTGACATACTTTTGTTCTTACAATAAACACTATTGTCCCCACGGTGATAAATTGAATATAAGAAAGAGAGTATTTTGCTTTGTGTTCTCATAAAGGAATGTCCGTGTTTTTTTTTTTTTTTTAAACGTGTCATTTTGTATATTGAAAGTGATAAATTAGTTTACCGTACATCACAATGACATCACCGCTACAGCCAATTTGAAATTCAAATAGAGATTACTACTTTGAATAATTCCTAACAATCTTATTGATTAGTCGATATCGTTCAGACGTATATCTTTTCCTCTGATTTTTATTGTTAACAACTGTACACCAGCGTTTGGGTCACCTATTTAATATTTTCCATGTGTTTTACATTCATGACCTAGTAGCGTATGCCCAGGCTATTGTCCAGAAAACATATTTTTATTTTTATCTATATCCTTTTTGGTAGGTAAGGTGATTGCTCGTCAGTTTGCAAAACTCCGCTGGGGTGTTTTCGATGAAGATTACGTACCAGGAACCGATGCTGAACCTTACTACCCATCAAACGCTGTCACGGCTACTAATGGATTTGAAGGAACAAGATGCTCTTCAGAAGTTCGTGGAGATCTCCTTGATGATACTGCATCGCCATGTCAGAACGATGATAAAGGGAATTTACCCGACTCTTGTAGATTCGTACCTAGCAATTTCCCGCAATCAGCTCGGGCATCGTTGATGTTCGCGTCTAATATCTACTCGGTAAGATTTAATTCGTAGAGGGGAAACGGGAAATTTGGTGCCTTAAATGACATTTCTATTTCATGACCCCCCCCCAAAAAAAAAAAATAATAATAATGATAATAATAATAAAAATAAATAAAAATAAATAGATAAATAAATAAAATAATAATTTTAATAATAAAGGAAAAATAATTATAATGATAATAAATAAATAAATATAATCAAAATAAAGGTTACGCCAAATGTTACATGTTTGGAGGTCTCAGCAACACAGTCTCATGTGAACCAATTTCCGGAAAGGGGGGGGGGGTTAAAATATATTTTATTTTATTCATTTATTACACATGTTTAAAAAAGGGTAGCCCAATCAGCAGAAACATTTGTTTTCACTGGGCCCTTTGTAAAGTACAATGTAAAATATGCATGAAAATAACCACATCGATGCATATCAGCCCAGTGCAACCAGACAAAGATTATAAAACAAGACTTAATGTACACACTTATATACATAGTGTACAGCAATGTGTTCCAAAGTACAAAATATATATGAACATTTAGAAACCTTAAAAAATTGAGCAAAAACAAAAAGTTTGAATAAATAAAATGCATGACAAACAGCAATAAATACATACATTTTTTTTTCTAAAACAAGTGCACACCAAGTTAGCATTTCCATTTATTTGAAAGCAGGATACGTTAAATGCTTTGCTCACGGGCAAGGTGCCGCGGCCGGAGATCGAACCCCGGACTCCATGTATAGCCATGCACCTTAGACCACCCGGCCACGGCACCTCCACTGAAAATACTGATCGATTCTTAAACAGAAAAGATTAAACTAAAGAATATAGAAAATGTAAAAAATTAATTTGGCTAAGCGAATCAAAATAAATGTTTACACATTCGCTCTCAGTATAACTTCCATAGATACAAATAATACAAAAAAATACATATGTGTTCAATTAAAACAAAACTTCTAAACAAAGTATTTCATGAATTCCACCCTCTTTATCATGTCCATCGAATATTAAAACAAATTGGAGTAATAAGGAAAGCTAAAAGAATGAATAATAAATGATTTTGTTTTCTTTTGAAACTTTTTATTGATCAAACAATCGGTATGTACAACAACAAAAATCATCATATAAATCACATTTACAGTGGTATAGGATCGGATACAAAAACAATACAAAAAAAAACACATACATGACAGTACATGAAAAGTGGGTAAAAAGTTTATTTTTCAAAGAAGGTGCAATTTCTATAGTGCAATTCTTCAACATGCCTCTTTTTTGCAATGTTAAGTTCGATTAGTTTAGTATTAGAATTGAAAGATATTAGACCTCTTAAACATGGTTGTGTCTTTTTACACCTTTCTACGTAAACATATCCTTTGAACATTAGTACCAAATGGTTTAGTAGCATTTTGTGAGGGCCTTTCCAGTCCATAATGAATCCAAATATCATTATTTTCTTGCTAATTTTAAAAACAAAAGTTATTGAAAATAATTATTCACTAACTGGGCTGGTTATAAACCCAGAATATTTTTTTTGTGTATACTGCTTTGGATTAACATTACATAATTCAGAAATCACATTCTCTTGTCATGCTTGTTGTACCTAATCTTCATTATTTTTATACAAAACATTTGTAATGTCAGCCGAAATCCCAGCATGCCAAAGCGAGCCAAAAATCTGACGATTGTTAAAATTACGATTATGTTTGTCATCAAGTTTATGTGAAAAAAAAAATGGTTCAGACTGTTGAAAATGCAGTACAATTCCCTTGGCATATTCAGCATATTTGTACCGCTGCTCGCACGATACGTTAAAAAAGAATCACACAACTCTATTATTAGTTTATCTTTGACAAAGATTAAACAATTTGATTCTCCCTTATTTTGGTTTTTAAATTTACATATTTAAACCAACCTGCAGGACGAATTTCCATTATGGAAAATATTTGTGCATAGACTCCGTTGGTGTATTTTTTAAAAGATTTATTTTCCTATATTGCATCTATTGTATTTTGGCATTTGGTTTCTGCTTTTCTGTACTTTGGGGGATGAAAAGGATTTCTACTTTCATGTGTGTGTGTGTGTGTGTGTTTGTGTGAGGGGGGGGGGGTGATCACCGTTTAAGTTTGGTCTATTTAGCGAGTAAGGGGATGGGGTAAAAAATAATCGGCCCACTTCATAATTTCTGACAAGCAAAAAAGGCCATCACTCTAGTCATCCCCCTTGACGCCGGGAATGGGTGGGGGGGGGGGGGGCAATATATGTACCCTCTATCATATTTTAAAAATAATTTTGATATTTTTCATCTAGGAGAGGAGGGAGATGGGGGCAGAGGCGTCGATCCTAGGGGGGGGGGGGCAGGGGGGCGATCGCCCCACCAATGAAAATATTGGGAGGGTAAACATATCGTTTTGCCCCCCCCCCAATAATTCCGGATATGCAAAAAAAAAAACAAGATTGTAATGTTCAGCAAGCGAGATTAAGATGCACAACTCGTTCTTTATTTAAAATAGTGCTCAAAATGTCTTTTCAGATTGGAATTTAAAAATTTTCAGCTCGCGCTTCGCGCTCGCATCATTTCTGTGGCAAAAAAAACACATACTTTTCATGATTAAATAGGTGAATGTAAATGTCCTGTTTTCAGTTCTAAGCCTCGAAAAAACTTCTGCTTCGATTTGCAATAATCTTTGTTTGGATATATATCTTGTTCTCTATCAAGAACGTCCATTAAAATGTCATTTTCTTCAGATCGAAATATAAAAATTTTCTGCTCGCGCTTCGCGCTCGCACCTATTCTTCTTTTAGATACCAATCTTAATCATTGGTATCAATAATAGAATATCAAGCTTTCAGGTCACAATATAAAGAAATTTCAGCTTGACACTCTCGGCACTCGTATCATCTGTGAAGTGAGAAATGTATCCTCGTCATGAGTTACTACAAACAGTCCTAAACAGGCACGCTTTTCCTGTCAGTATACTAAAAAGAAATTAGCTCGCGCTTCGCGCTCGCATTAATTTGTTGGTTAGATACGTGTCTGTGTCTCATGAGTCATATATATATATATACATATATTTCATTTCATGTCTATTTCGAATGAACAATAAAATATGGACATGGATTTTTTTTCATATATATATATATATATATATGCCCATGTGTGTGGGTGGGTGTTTTGTACGATCGAGCGCCTTTGGAACGTTGATTAATGATTTTGCCCCCCCCCCCCAATCTGAAAAATGGATCGACGCCCCTGGATGGGGGTCTTTATTCTGGTGGGAGTTTCTTTTGAAAGATTAACTGAAATATAATCAAATTGTCCATGGAGCTCCGTTAGGTGTATTCTAATTTTTTCTTCTATTGTATATATTTTTTATTGTTTCCTATTGAAAGTTCTCATAAATTATGATCGGGGGGGGGGGGGGGCGTATTGGGCTGTGTTTGAGTGTGTTATGGTGTGGGTGTGTGAATCGAGGATGTTGGGAAGGGGTGGGGTTTAGTTGCTGAAGCTGGGATATGTATGTCTTGTAAGTTGTGTACACTATGATGTACAATGAAGCAATAAATTTAATAATTTATACATATGAATTATACATTTTATATACGCGTACGTGTAATATATAATGATAATAATGCGAGAAACATGCACATTTATACATTAACAAATATGCTGTGAAAAATATGAATGAAGAAAAAAAAGTAGGCATACCTTAAATCAAGGTTCAACAGTGCTATCTACCCTTTGTGAAATAATTGATCCAGAAGATTGAAGAAATTCTAAATTTCTGATATTGTCAATGACCTTCATCAAGTTTGATTATATGTTACGCATGCACCTGCCTGAGTAAACCAGTGTAAATATTATTCAGTTTTGTTCTTTTCTTTTCTAAGAATGGACTCAAACAATCGAATCGGGACAGTCCCATTTGTGGCCCAGTTTCTTCATTCAGTTCAATAGAATAGGTTGTGGGAAAACCAAGAATCAGATCGATGAAAGTTTGAGAGTAATAAATTGAACAAACATAAGTTAGTTTTGAGCGTTTAAATGTTGAGATTGTGAAATTACTTTGATGTCACATATGAAAAACTCTCCCCTTTACGGTTACACTTCGTAATTCCGAAGGTTCTTTATTCCGAAGGTTCGTAATTCCGAAACACGTAAATTGCCTATACCTCGATGTTCGTTAATCCGAAAACGTAAAAGGGTTCGTTAATCCGAACATTTGTGGTGTTATTCCGAAGGTTCGTCATTCCGAAGGTTCGATAATCCGAAAACGAAATAAGGTTCGATGTTCCGAAGGTTCGTTAATCCGAAAACGAAATAAGGTTCGTTGTTCCGAAGGTTCGTTAATCCGAAAATGAAATAAGGTTCGTTGTTCCGAAGGTTCGTTGGTCCGAAAACGAAATAAGGTTCGTTAATCATTTCGTTTTCGGACTAACGAACCTTCGAAATTACGAACCTCATTTCGTTTTCGGATTAACGAACCTTCGGAATTACGAACCTCACTTCGTTTTCGGACTAACGAACCTTCGTAATTACGAACCTCATTTCGTTTTCGGACTAACGAACCTTCGGAAATACGAACCTTCGGAATAACGAACCTTCGGAATATCCGAACCTTCGGAATTACGAATGTATGCGCCCCTTTGCACATTGAAAATATTAAATTCAGTTTCAATTCAATTCATTTATTCAATAATTTCATTAAAAACAAACATATATAAAGACATAATAACATAGACAATATATAATACAAATAATTATGACATTAATAGTAAGCAAAATGATACAAACAAAAATCAAGAATGAAAAATTAATTTACTCGGAAAGAAATGAAAGTATAAGGAGAGGCAGAAAGGCTGAGTCTTATATAAAAGCCAAGCTCCAAACATTATTATTAACCAAATTATGTATTACCGATTTAAACAAAAGATACACAACTTAAAAGGACGTGCATACATGCAATCATGAACACCTATTAAAAAACTGGACAGACACACAAACACACACCCACACTCCACACACACATCTTATTGAGTATGAATTGTTGCACCTGTGAATAGTTTTGAAGTAAATACAATTTCATTTTCCTTTTGAAACTGTTTAATGATGGGCTTAATTTTATTTCTAATGGTATGCTATTCCAGATTTTGGGACCTCTGGAAAAATATTATTTTGAGAAATTGATGTTCTTAGTAAGGGAATGTGAAAATTTTCTGCATACCTGGTTTGGTGTCCATGAATATCTATATTCAACTGAAAATATTGTAAGAGAGAATTTGGTAAGATTCTTTTTGTAACATAAATACATAAAAATTGCACAATGATAAATATATAAATCAGGCATTCTAAGAGTTTTCAGGCTATGAAAGAGAGGCATGATATGGGCAAGATATTGGCTATGTGTAACAATTCTTATTATTTTCTTCTGCAACAATAGAAGTCTATTTGTATTCTGCATACTGGAACATGCCCATATGATAGTACAATAATATAAATGGGGTAAAATTAAAGTGTTATATAGAGTCATTAAGGGTTTTTTAGAAAAAAAAATTTAAACTATAAAATACACTAGCAGCACGTTTAGATATTTTGTTGCAGATGACACCAGTGTGTTCCTTCCATGTAAGTTAATTGTCAATTAAGATAATAGAAATTAAGACCTAGAAAAGTTGTTTGTGTGACCTGATCAATAAATGAGTCTTTTGCTTTAATTCTCATTTGAGTAGTATCAATTTGATTCTTTGTAAATACCATGAACTTTGTTTTCTTTATATTAAGTCAATGTTTATTATCTTCCAACCATTTGACAATTTTATTAAATTCAAAATGAAATGTATTTTGAAGAACTGTAATGTCTTGGTGAGACATAAACACACTAGTGTCATCTGCAAATAATATAAATTCTAATGTTTTGGAAATGTTACAGACATCATTTAGATATAAAGAAATAATAATGGCCCTAAAATTGAACCTTAGGGCACTCCACATCTTACAGTCTCTTTCTGAGATTCATATTCATCTAATATTACGTATTGTTTTCGATTATCTAAATAACTTTTAAACCAATCCATTACAACACCTCGAAAACCATATTTTCCATTTTTCAACAAAATTATGTGACCAAGAGAATCAAATGCCTTACTAAAGTCTAAAAATAATCCAATCATGATTTCTTTATTATCAAAAGCATTTGATACTTTATGAATAAATTCTGAAATGGCAGAAGATGTGGAGTGCCCTGCTCGAAAACCAAATTGTACACCCCTGCTTTTACTCATTCTTTGTCAAACTTGTAGTACATTTTCTTGTATGCAAAGAATATCTTAACTATGGATAGACCTGATAAAATATCATAATTTAAGTGAAATATTTACAAAAGCAATGGGGTCGTTGGATAGAGTAAGATCAGACATCTTAATGGTTGTATTGCAAATGAGAGGATGTCCATAAAATTATTGATCTCAACATTCAAATGTTCACAATTTTCTTATTGTTTGTCCAATTGTTCTCAAAGTACTCCTTGAGTTTTTTTTTTCCTTTTCACACAAGTTAACTCGTTCCACCGGTTTCATCACCCTTAACGAATTGGTCTAGTGGTCTATTTGTCAAACCTCATGTATTTGAGGCTAGGTTAATTTTTATCGATGTGCGTGTGTTGCGGGGTGGGTTTGATTCAAGATTTTCATGCATGATCGAAACATGACAGCTGAATTTATACTATGTCCACTATTATCAAATGAATCAAATCTTGGTTAAGAAATACAAACCAAAGGCACATATGAATAAAAGTTTTAAAAGATTATAGTACAGTACTGCCAGTTTTCAGAATGAACCCTATAGAATTTGGCAAATCGATGGTACAGGGCTTATTATAGGATACACTTTTTTGTGGCGGGGGGCTCTTAGTGCAAATAAAACTTCATTAAAGGAAAGATGCAAGGTATATGACTCTTCTAGGTCAATGCAGCATATGGTTTGGATAGAATGTGGCGTGAAACAATTCACCATCAATTGTATTTGGCTTTTCCCTCAAATGAACAGATTGACACGTTCTGCGACAGAAATGCAGATGAGGGCAGGAAACATAATGAAATGGCTCCTAATCTGCAGAATCTGAAATGCGATCATCAGAGCGTTTGGGAAGTGATGAGGAAATCGTATGACTTTGGAAACAGCCCTCCCTTGCCAGAGGATACAGACACTTCACCTAACTTTATTATGGTTCAACCAGAGGGAACTCTTAGGATTGTTCTTGTTTTAGATACAAGTGGGACGATGAAGGTAAGTTTACTCACCCTTCAAAGGAACTATTTAGATCATAACGCTATATACCCCCCCCCCGATACCTGTCTGCCACAGCAACAAATTTATTTGGTTTGTATGCTAAAAAGGCAAGGAATCATTTTACAATCTAATATTGAAACTCTACTTAACCGTGAATTCATAGGCTGATAATATATATTAGTGTCAGTGATGATGATGATGGTGATGATGATGATGGTGGTGATGATGATGATGGTGATGATGACGATGATGATGGTGATGATGATGATGATGATGATGATGATAAAGATGATCATGATCATGATGGTGGTGGTGGTGGTAGTGGTGGTGATGATGATGATAATGGTGATGATGATGATAGTGATGATGATAACAAAAACATCAATGGTCACAGTTAAAGTCCCGTCACAGCCAACCTTAAAGTATAGGACACGTAAGGCCTTGTCCTAAAAACTTGTCTAGTTCAAATTCGAACGAGAAAAATCAGCACTCCGAAGTGCAATCACCATACACACTCCTTAAGAGTTAAATTAGCTCTTCGTTTTTTATTTAGAGTGATAAATTGGGATGGGACGGTTATCATTTTAAGGGTGAAGTCTTGTAAGGACAATTTATGTATGTAAAGATAATTTCTTTATACAAAAAGTCCCTGGTTTGGATGAATTATAATTTACTGATAGAAAAGCTACGACGTTATGCGCTGACTGTGACAATATGCGTTTGATGTTCAACGCATTGCATTTCCTGCGACATTTTGCGTTGGTGTGAAATTATGCGCCGCTGCGACATTATCGGTTGTAACAGGGCTCATTCAATTAGAAACCTCTTATTGTTACCCTTCAATCAATGTACATGTAGTAATACTAGGAAAATGGTGAAACCCTTTTAAAGGATTTGTCACGTTAAAATCATAATTTGAGATGCTACGCGCATCTGCTCCATGCTCATACTTGCAAGCTTTTCCTTATAAAAAGTTAATTGAGTTCAATAACCGTAATTTTTATCATCAACTCATTGAAATTCACCTTTAATTTTCAAGTTGTTAAATAGTATCGTCGGGTAGGTTTAGATTTTGCTTGTTCCTTTTAATCAAATTAGTACGTAATTTCTTAAAGGCCACGGTCCCACTGCACTTACGGATAAATGGAAAAGAATCTTGCCATCCGTTGGAAAACGTTATTTATCCGTTGTGCATACTCTTTGCATACGTGTTTCATACACACTAAGAAATAAAGGTTCAAAATTGAACCCCGAAAGGTTGGTGCAAAATCAGCACCCTATGGGTTCAAAAATTGAACCCTGCACTTGGGGTTCATTTTTCCACCCTGCGGGTTCAAAACTGCACCCCTAAATTTTAAATTGAACCCCTAGAGGTGCAGTTTTCAACCCGCAGGGTGCAAAAATGAACCCCAAATCAGGGGTTCAATTTTTGAACCCATAGGGTGCTGATTTTGCATCAACCTTTCGGGGTTCAATTTTGAACCTTTATTTCTTAGTGTGTACGCTCTATATCCATCGATCATCAGTCCACTGTGATTTCATTGTTCGCCCATTTTGCCCATTGTCTGGAGCGGATGAAAACGGATGGATCCACTCCAAAATTTTTCTTGTTCGCTGTATCCTTTATAGTCGGGTAGCTATAATCAAAATTGTTGCACGACCGTCAAGTTGGGTATATATGCATTTTTTGCTGAAAGTTGTAGTGTAGGGTGCCTACTTCAAGAATCCGACGGGTGCCACTTGGGCACTCTTAGGCATGTTTTTTTTTTAATTGACGTCATATGCCACGCCCACTTTTTTACTTACCTCTTAAATATGACTTCATGTTTGGTATCAAATTAAAGCTAATGAAAAATCAAATGCAGGTATATAGATCACTTGGCATTTTAATCTAACCTTTGCCAGGTAAAAGTCATTTAAGGTCATAAAAGGTAAAATTGCATTACAAATGTAAGTAATACATATAAGGCGAAAAATATGTTTTAAATACAAATAAGTTAGGTATTATATGCATTTTTTGCTAAAAGTTAAATTGAGGGTGCGCATATTAAGAATCCGATGGGTGCGACCTTGGCATCTTGAGGAATTTTATTTATGTGACGTCATAAACCACACAAACTTTCTAAAATTCCTCTTAATTGCTAATTTTTTATTGAGCGGAATAAACATATCATGTTTGATATCAAATTATAGCAAATGCAAAATCAAATCCACATATACATGAATCACAAGTCATTTATATTGCGTTCAGACCAATGAAGGTCATTCAAGGTCATGAAAGGTCAAGTTAGGCCACAAATGTAAACAATGCAACATATGATGCGGAATATTTCATGTTTGGAATACAAACAAGTTGAGCATTAAATGTATTTTTGGCTGATAGTTATGTTGAGGATGTGCTTATTTAAAATCTGACAGGGGCTACTTTGGTACCCTTGGGGCAACGTCATTTTCTGACGTCATAAACCACACCATCCTTTTCACATAGATCAACCTCTTAATTATGACTTATCTCTGATCTACTTTATGGAATAAACTTATCATGTTTCGTATCAAATTAAAGTTTATGGAAAATACACTATGTCATAAACAAGTACGGGTAGGCCTAATGTGTTTCACGTACTATCAGTTATTTCCTGAAGATTTCATGGGAGAAGAAGCATATATGATTTTTCTCTGACGACAATTATATATATGTTCTACCAGACTGTTCTTCTTTTTGGGATTACAAGTCTCCTGCATACTGATGAAAAGGTAATCGATATTATGTATGGTATTGAAACTAGGAGAAAAAAGGCTGGATATGCACAGACAATTCCTTTAATTAGGTTGAGATACCATGTTGTGTAAATTTGGCAAGGGAAATACTTTCACTCTGAACTTACTGCTTATACTCTACAGGGCCTGATGTAGAAGAAGTGGACAAGAATCAGGATCAATTAAAGCTGTATTATTCATACCTTATCTATTTCTTAACTAATAACAAATGTAAAGATTAAAGGGATGGTCCGGGCTGAAATATTTATATCTTAATAGATAGAATAGAATTCACTTAGCAAAATGCCGAAAATTTCATCAAAATCGGATAACAAATATTAAAGTTATTGAAGTTTAAAGTTTAGCAATATTTCGTAAAAACAGTCGTCATGAATATTCATTGGGTGGGCTGAAGATGTCACATCTCCGCTTTCCGTTTTCTTATGTTATTACATAAAATCAATATTTTTTTCATTATTTCATACTTGCGTGAATTATATGTCTCCTTTATAATGAAATAAGTTGCAGCAATAAATATCTAATGCACCAAATCAGTTGTCAATCCAATTTTTCTAGTTCTTGGAGGGAAAAATTTGAATAAACCTATGATATAATAAAATACAAAAGAACAAGTGGAGATGTGACATCATCAGCCCACCTAATGAATATTCATGATGACTGTTTTCACAAAATATTGCTAAACTTTAAAATTCAATAACTTTGTTATTTGTTATCCGATTTTGATGAAATTTTCGGCGTTTTGCTCAGTGAATTCTACTCTATTTATTAAGCTATACATACTTTCAGCCCGGACCATCCCTTTAATAAGAGCCTACCCCAACTTAAAAGTCAACAAAGGAGCGTGTCAAATGTGCTCTTCTCCAGGATCTTTATCCGGAGAAAATCTTATTCGAAATCCCTGCAACTTATCTTTCATGTATGGTTGGGAAGTATAGGAGGGCATTCCTTTACCTGTCCATAACACAATGGATACTCCCTTTATGGAATTGTCAGAACTTGTTCCACGAGGGGCCACCATGCATATTCTAGGGCTAGCGTTTGTCACTCTGGTGTATTCTAGGGCTAGCGTTTGTCACTCTGGTGTATTCTAGGGCTAGCGTTTGTCACTCTGGTGCCATTCTAAACACAAGTAAAACTTAACATGCAATCGAGATTGAAGAGGGGCAAATCAGTCTGGAAGTGAAATAAGCAAGTTCAGAGTGAAAGTATTTCCCTTGCCAGATTGACACAATACACACTAAGAAATAAAGGTTCAAAATTGAACCCCGAAAGGTTGATGCAAAATCAGCACCCTATGGGTTCAAAAATTGAACCCTGCGGTTGGGGTTCATTTTTGCACCCTGCGGGTTCAAAACTGCACCCTACATTTTAATTTTTTGAACCCCAAATCAGGGGTTCAATTTTTGAACCCATAGGGTGCTGAGTTTGCATCAACCTTTCGGGGTTCAATTTTGAACCTCTATATCTTAGTGTGTATGGAATCCCTGTCAGATTCTAAATATGCACATCCTCAACATAACTATCAGCCAAAAATGCATTTAATGCTCAACTTGTTTGTATTACCAACATGAGATAGTCCGTATTATATGTTGCATTGCTTACATTTGTGACCTAACTTGACCTTTCACGACCTTACATGGCCTTTTATTGGTATGAACGCAATATAAATGCCTTGTGATTCATGTATATGTGGATTTGATTTTGCGTTTGCTATAATTTGCTATCAAACATGATATGTTTATTCCGTTCAATAAAAAATTAGCAATTAAGAGGAATGTAAGAAAGTTTGTGACGTCACATAAATAAATTCCTCAAGATGCAAAAGTCGCACCCACCGGATTCTTAATATGCGCACCCTCAACTTAACTTTCAGCAAAAATGCATATAATACCTTACTTATTTGTATTTAAAACATGATATTTTTCGCCTTATATGTATTACTTACATTTGTAATGCAATTCGACCTATTATGACCTTAAATGACCTTTACCTGACATAAGTGTGATTTTAATGCCCAGTAATCCATATATTTTCATTTGACTTTTCATTAGCTTTAATTTGATACCAAACATGACATGTTTATTTGGTAAAATATGAAAGTCATATTTAAGAGGTAAGTAAAAAAAGTAAAATAAGTGGCATATGACGTCAATTTAAAAAAAAATACCCAAGGGTGCCCAAGTGGCTCCCGTCGGATTCTTGAAGTAGACATCCTATACTACAACTTTCATAGAAAGAAAATTGCATATACAGTGCGTCCCCCAAAAAACTATACACTTTTGAAATGGCTGCCAAATAAAAAAATATAGCATTTTGGGGAAAAAGCCAATAAAGTCACCTTTGAAATGACACCAAAAAGTTGGAAAACTGTTCATGCTTGAGCGAGCACTGCCCACTGAAACAAAGGGTATGAAAATTAGGGTGGGCTGGAATTAGCCTTTCGAACTTGCAAAGCTAAGGGCGTTGTGATAAATTAATGATCAACCGTGACCAGTTTTGGTTGCTTATGCAAATTTTATAAATTATTAAATTAAACTTTAATGCATGAGTGAACACAAATTACACTTTTTGGGCAGCATTTCAACTTTATTAGTTGGATCTCTTTTTGGGCAGCATTTCAACTTTATCATGTGGATCTCAGCAATGTGTTCATGGGAGTCGGGAGAATAGGGTGTGAGATAGGACTTAAGTGGGAAAAGTAGGTTGATGGAATAAGGGTCAACAGAACATTCAGCCCCTCCCTCTTTCCCGCCCTCCCCTCCTGTTGAGAGACTGATGGCTATCGTCATGTACGCGTAAAGTCCAGAGCGGAATGTTGATTAAATGATTAATTCTAAATTGGGGCATCAACTTTTTCCTATCAATCATTTCATCAACAGTTTATCAGTAAATCAACTCATTCAATGTGCAATGTGATCAATCAAACATTCAGTTTTTTTTCAATAAATTATTTCATTAATCATCATAATCATTAAATTTCTTGGTAATCATTCAATAAAAAAGTGACCATCAGCCACCGGTCACTTGGCAGCTAAGTTTTGAATAGGCTACAATCCAGGAAGTGAAACAGAAAGGGGGGCTGGGAAATTAAGGTGGAGAGGGGAGGGTACGTATGACTTTTAATTTTTAAAAGGAAAATAGAAGAGGAATGCCCTTTTAACCAAGTCTTAGCATATCTCACCCTCTTGCTTGTAACAGGTACCATCACATTACTCTGACTCTCACGAACACACTTCTGAGGTCTACAAGATGAATATGCTACACTAAAATTACAATTCCTGTTCACTCATGCATTAAATTTCAATTTAGTAACTCATGAAATTTGCCTAATAAACCAAAACTTATCTCACTCATTAATTTAGCTTAGCAAGTTCCAAAGGACTAACCACTCAAAACTGTAAGGCTAATTCCTGCCCAGCCTAGCCGAGCTTAGTGTCTCAGGAGGAGAGAAATTAGGGGGGGGGGGGGTGTTGAGATGGAGGGAGGGTTTGCTAAATGTTCTGTTGACCTTTATCCCATCAACGTACTTCACCTACCTAATTCATATTACCCCCTCTTTTCCTGACTCTCATAAACGCATTGTTGAGATCCACATGATAAAGACAAAATGCTGCACTAAAAATTGCAATTTACGATCACTCATGCATTAAATTTCAATTTAATGAATTCAATTTGATAACGCATTAATTTTTCACAAACAACAAACTGATCACAACTGATCTTTAATTCACCAAATAACCCTCAACTTTGCAAGAACCAAACAAAAAACCTGAAAGAAATTGGAAGGCTAATTCCGGCCCACCCTAATTTTCATACCCTTTGTTTTAGTGGGCAGTGCTCGCTCAAGCATGAATAGTTTTCCAACTTCTTGGTGTTACTTGAAAGTTGACTTTAATGGCTTTCCATATCTATAAGTATTTTCCCCCAAAGTGCTATATTTTTTATTTGGCAGCCATTTCAAAAGTGTATATTTTTTTTTTGGACGCACTGTATACCCAACTTGACGGTCATGTTGTGGTTCTACTTGACTATTATGAATACATTCTGTGTCCGTCAGCCAGGGACACTGCACTTACGGATGCATAGCGGATGTAAAACGTAAAAAAAACAAAACATTTTCATCCGTTGGAAAACGCTATGCATCCGTTGTGTACTAATTGCATACGTGTTACATACACTCTATTCTACTTCGTAAGCCTAATTGTTCGGAATCATGTACTGGGTTGCACACCTGCTACCGATCAAAACGCCACAAATTCAAAGCAACAAAAGGTTGCCATTCATATGCAAATGAGCACAATCGTATATAAGCACAGCAAGCACGTTCATTCACCAGTGTACTTCTGTGTGCCGATTCTACGCCAGGCTACATGATGACGGACCTCTCTCGGGAACTCTCCGATTTACCTAATGGGCCCTGCCCTACGCTGGATCCGGAGCCATCCACCTCCCAACCACTGGCTGGCGGCCAAGCAGCCAAGGACGGAAAGAAGAAGAAGAAGCCGGGCAAGCAAGTTCCGTGTACCATAACCAGACCGCCCCCGGACGCTGGGTCTATTGACCCCCGGGAGACCTCGCGGCAGCCCCCCCTGACGCTGCACCTATGAGTGCCAGGGAGGCGGAGATAAACGTCGGCAATGCGCCCAGGATGTTAGAGCTGGCTAACGCTGTATCGACTTTACAGTCGACTGTTCTGTCCCTCCTCCCAACCACCTCTGCAGCCACCAACCAGCAGGGAGATGATGTGGACGACGACATCGAGTGGCTTGTCTCTCAGCAGCCCTCCACTCGGGACCAAGCTGACCAAGGTGTATTGGGAGAGTACACGGAGCTAGTGGAGAAGGCAGACGAGGTGGTCGGCGCTTCTGTGTTCGAAAAATTGGTCGAGGTGGTTAACAAGTTGATGTCCACCGGCTTGAAGGAGGACACTCTAAAGGGGAAGTTGGAGGCTTTCCCCCGACCTGAGAATTGCAAGGCCCTAACTGCCCCCAGAGGCCAGAGTCAACCCTGAGATTTGGTCCATCTTAAAGAGCGGAACTCGAATATTCGACCACAAACTCCAAAAGACCCAGTCATTCTTACTCAAGGCGATAACTCCACTTGCCCGCGCTGCGAATGGCCTTCTCGAACCAGATAAGGCCCCCTCCATCGACCCACGGCAAACTAGCAAGCTGCTACTGGACGACGGCAAGCCTCGACCTAGCTGAGCTCGAGGCGTCGCGTCGTGAGCTCATCAAGCCGGAGCTTGATACGGCTTTTCGCTCACTATGCACGCATAAGGCGGGTTCCTCAACCTCTAGCCTGCTGTTCGGGGACAATTTCCCCCAGAGATGCAAGGAATTAAAGGAAACACATCGGCTGGGCATTGGTGTACAGGCCCCCCCATCAAAACCGCTGGAGGTTTGCACGCCCCACTCGACAGGCTACCAGACCCTATCATGTAGAGGGGTACTCACGCCGCCGTTCGTTGACGGGCAACTATTCAAGGCCTCCCCCAAACTTCCCACCGAGGAGACACCGGGCTCCGCCTTTCCACCCGGACCAGCGTGGCCGTCAAACCAAGAAACAAACCGATTAGATCACTCGGCGTCGGTAAGTTTGCCCATTGTTTCGGGTAGATTGTCTCGTTGCATCCCCCATAGGAAGCGGATTACTTCAGACCCATGTGTCTTGAACACGGTACAACATTATTTTATAGAATTCGACCGTTGGCCTTATCAGACTACTCTTCCATCTCAAATCAGTTTCAGCGAACCTGAAATGATATTAATTGACGCAGAAATTCAAAATCTGCTCAAAAAGGAGGCTATTGTGCCCTGCATGTATTCATGTGAAGGGTGAATTAATTTCCAACATATTTCTCACACCCAAAAAAGACGGCTCTTTTCGACCGGTTATCAACCTCAAAAACCTGAACCAATTTGTTTCATATCACCATTTTAAAATGGAGACATTTGATTCTGCCCTACGTTTAATTGAACCGAATTGTTATTTTGCGTCTATTGACCTCAAAGACGCATATTTCCAGTGCCTATTGCACGGGAACATCGCAAGTATCTCCGCTTCCAATGGAGGGGTAAACTTTTCGAGTTTTGTGTTCTCCCATTTGGGTTATCGAGTGCACCGAGAGTCTTTACGAAAATTCTTAAACCAATGATTGCTTTTCTCCGGAATTTAGGGTATGCATCTTGTAATTATATCGACGATGCATTATTGATAGGATATGATTATAACGAATGCCAATGTAATACTAAGGCACGCTTAGATCTTTGTGAATCTCTAGGCTTTGTTGTAAATAGAAAGAAATCAGTGATTGAACCCTGTCAACAAATCGAATTTCTTGGTTTTGTGATAAATTCTCGTACTATGACAATTTCTCTACCACCAGGCAAAGCGGATCTATTTCTTTGTCTTGTAAAAATTTGCTGGACAAAGTCAACCCTACAATACGCCTAGTTACCAGAATTACAGGCATGATACTAACTGCAGAATTGGCAGTCCCTTACGGCCCCCTGTTCCGGCGAGATCTTGAAATTGACAAAAATTTAGCCCTAGAAATTCAAAAAGGAAATTTCAATGCTCGTATGCAGCTAAATACTCGGTCAAGGTTGGCGCTGACATGGTGGGCGTCTCACGCTCCCGGCGCCTCCGCCCCAATCGTTCGGAACGTCGACATTTACATAGAGACAGATGCATCCCTCATGGGGTTGGGGGGCGTATAGTCCAACTCTTCATGTCAATACACAAGGACACTGGTCCTCAACAGAATGCGATTTGCATATTTATGTTATGGAACTTTTTGCTATCCTCTTTGCACTTCGTTCCTTTTGTTCAGATTTGAACGCTGTACATGTTCACGTTAAGACTGACAATTCCTCAGCTGTATCATGCATCAACAAATTTGGTACATGTCATTCGCCTGATCTACATTCCGTCAGTCGAGACATTTGGTTATGGTGTATGGAGAGGAATATTTGGCTCTCCGCCGAACACATACCTGGGAAACAAAACACAATAGCAGACTCCTTCTCCCGTAACTTTAATGAGAACACAGAGTGGATGATTGACCCCATTGTGTTTAATCGTGTTTGCAATATCTTCTTTGTCCCTGTCATTGATCTATTTGCCTCTCGTCTCAATAGACAGGTGGACTCCTTTGTATCTTGGCATCCGGACCCGGAGGCCTTAACAACTAACGCATTCTCTCTAAATTGGGGGTGCTTTCGGAGCTATATCCCCCCCGTTTTGTCTCATTAACATGATACTACAAAAGATACTGAAGGATAAAGCCGAGGTGATACTAATCGCCCCCCTGTGGGAAACCCAGATATGGTATCCACGACTACTACACATGCTCACAGCTTATCCTGTACTTTTACCAGCATCTAATACTCTGCTTTCTCTTCCTTTTTCAGATAGACCCCACCCCCTCTTCGGGAACTGCGCCTCATTGCCTGTCAGTTATCGGGGGACAATTGCAAGCCCAAGGAATTTCGCCGCAAGCTGCGAATGTCATCTTGCACTCGTGGAGAAGTCCACTCGTCAAAGTTATGACTCAGTCCTTAGAAAATGGCTTCTCAGTTTATTCCAGATTGTGAATTTAAATTTTATGCAATCAAAAAGGAGTATGTTTTGAAAGAACTATTACATATTGATTGTTCGAAAGCGGTCGGAGTAGATGGCATTCACCCTAAGTTTCTAAAGCTGGCAGCAGAGAGTATAGCTGGCCCTTTAACCCATTTATTTAATGCAACTTTACAAACTAGTGTTATTCCAGAAGATTTCAAAACAGCAAGAATTACTCCTGTACATAAGGGAGGATCATTTGATATTGACAATTATAGACCAATTTCTGTGCTTCCAGTCCTGTCCAAAATACTAGAGAGAGCAATACATGATCAATTGTATAAGTACTTAAATGTAAATGATCTACTTGCAAATTGTCAGTCTGGCTTCAGACCGTCTTATTCTACTGCCACTTGTCTAACTGAGATTACAGACTTATTGTATGATAAAATGGACCGAAAACATGTTACTGGTGGTATTTTCTTGGACTTACGCAAAGCTTTTGATGTTATTCCTCACAATTTTATACTTGCAAAACTTAAGTACTATGGTATTACTGGCAATGAATACAACTGGATGGAATCGTATTTAACAGACAGAAGGCAATTGGTAATGATTAACAGTTGTCGCAGTGAATTTTTGAAGATAAAATCAGGTGTCCCACAAGGATCTATACTGGGTCCATTGATATTTTGTATTTTTATTAATGACATGTGTAATTTGAAATTCCATGTACATTCTAAAATGTCTCTTTATGCGATGATACCGCCATTTTTAATCACGGTGAATCAATTAAGGAGGTACAAAAGTATTTGCAAGATGATTTTGATTCAATAAGTAAATGGCTAGACTTAAATAATATGCATTTACACCCGCAAAAAACAAAAGCCATGGTATTTGGTCAAAAGAAAAAGTTGAGGGGTGCTCATTTGTCAGTGAAATTCAGGAACATACAATTAGAAAATGTAAAAAAATATTAAATTCTTAGGTGTCATGCTCGATCCGGGCTTGACTTGGTGCGAACATATTACTAATATCGTTTGTAAAATATCTCGGGCAATAGGCAAGGCGGATTAAGCACTTACTGTCCTTTGATATCATGAAGAAGCTGTACTTTTCTATGATTTTACCTTACATTGATTACTGTATTACATCTTGGGGAAGCAGTGCAAAAATACATTTAGATAAGATACAAAAACTTCAAAATAAATATGCCAGAATGCTTTTGAAAAAAGATTATAATACATCACAAATTTCTTTGTTGCAGTCACTGAAGTGGCAATCAGTAGATCAGCGTATAAAATATCAGTATTGTGTTCTTGTATATAAAATAATGAATGATTTAGTTCCAAATTATTTAAAACCTTTAGTATGTAAACGGGCGATGAAATACAGGACACGGTTTTCTTTACGATGCCCCCTTCAGCTTCCCAAAGCTAGAATTGAACATAAAAGAAAATCTTTCGCATATGTCGGACCCAAATTATTTAATGCACTTCCTTCATATTTACAAGTTTGTACCTTTTAAGAACTGAACAGGCCTACCCTGCAGTATAAAATAAATAAAACAAAATAAATAAATAAATAAATAATTCTTTTCTGTTGTCAAGGAGTGTCAATCCCTTTTGTTCTAATTTGAATTGTATCATCGAGTTCTTAACATCGGAATTCTACCGGGGTGCACCGTACAGTAACCTAAAGACGGTCAGGAGCGCACTTTCATCACTTCTACCTCCTTGTCAGGGGTTTGCGGTGGGGGCACATCCCCTCATATCTCGCTTTTTGAAAGGAGTATATAATTTACGCCCTCTCCGCCCACGATATAGTACAACGTGGGATGTGAACATACTTCTGGACTATATCAAGGGGCTGACCCCCCCCCCCCTTCACGATCTATCCCTCGAACAGTTAACTTTCAAACTAGTTATGTTGATAACTCTAGTTTCGGGTCAACGGGCTCGAGCTTTATCACTCATCAGCATGACGGATTGCATTATATCTGATTCGTGTGTGGAGTTTGTGATCAACGAGTTGACCAAGACGAGCCGACCAGGATCACCCCCAACGGTAATCACGTTACGTGCATACCCAGCAGAAGAAAGGCTTTGTGTTCTCCGTACCCTCATCTAATACCTGAAACGCACTCGCGTCTGAGGGCCAACAATCGTCGGCTCTTTGTTTCCATTAATGCGCCACATCACAATGTGACATCACAGACAATTAGCAGATGGATTAAGTGTGTCCTGAAAAAAACAGGCGTGGATACCGCCACATTCAAAGGACATAGTACCCGTTCATGCAGCATCAACAATTGCCGCATTACGTCACGGAGCGTCGGTCGACGTCATTCTTTCGACCGCCGGATGGTCTTCAGCGCAGACATTTGCAATCTTCTACAATAAACCTCTTGCCTCGACGGCGTACGTGAACTTTGATTCCGCAGTTCTCGGTGATAACAGTTGACATTTGACCTTAAACATTATTGTTTGTTGCTTGAAAGCAAATACAGATCAGTTGATATTAAGATATCATGGGCTGTATACAGTTAGAGCTTAGGCCTTTACTTTATTTCCCCTAAAAAGGGTTTCTTGAATCAGTCGATCGAGAAGACTGTCGATACGTTTTTTGTTATAATAATAATAATAATAATAATAGATGTAATTTATAAGGCACCAAATCCATTAAAAATATAATGCTCAAGGCGCACAGGTGAAAAAGTGAAAAGAGTGAGAAAAAATAGCATATATAGAGGTGAAAAATAATATTGGTTCATAATCATGTGTATGCAGCATTGTACAAGTATGTTTTCAGTTTAAAAAAAAATAATTCTACAGACTTGGTGTCACGGATAACAAGAGGAAGAGAGTTCCAGAGTGAAGGACCCGCATGTATGAAAGCCCTATCCCCCCATTTTGATGTACATTTGGGAACAAACAGAAATCCTGAGTTTTGGGACCGTAAAGATCGAGAAGGGGCACTAGCGTACCTACGGGGGGGGGCAGGGGCTGACGAGCCACAACCCATACAAAAGACATACCTGCCCCCCCTGACGAGCTTAAAAGACCCTTTTTTCCCCCCCTGACGAGCTTGAAGACCTTTTTTTTTTTTTTTTTTTTTTTTTTTAGCTTGTCAATTTTTTTCTGGTACGATGACCTTCATTTTTTTAATTGAAGACCTTTTTTTTTTGCTTGTCAATTTTTTTCTGGTACGAAATCCTTCATTTTTTTAATTTTTTTTTTTTTTTTTTTTTTTGCTTGTCAAATTTTTTGCGGCCGATTTTGCCCCCCCCTGTGGAAAATCCTAGGTACGCCACTGAGAAGGGGTGTATCTATTAATGAGAGTGATATTGTACTGTGGAGCGGTGCCGTGAACACAGTGATAAACAAGCAAAAGAATTTTGAATATTACACGATCACTAATTTGCAACCAGTGCAGATCTTTAAGTACAGGGGTGATGTGGCTTGATTTGGTACTCAATGATATTATACGAGCAGCAGCATTCTGAAGTTTCTGTAAACATGTTAATTGAGATTTGGGAAGGTTGAACAGTAGGGCATTGCCAAAATCAAGTCTAGATGATATTAAAGCATGTACAATCTTCTCTGTGGCACTACGGGAGAAAGGAGAAACAAGTTAATATCTACAAATTTGTCTCAGAATATTTCTGTCTCTATGCATGACAAGGGTGAATGTCACGAAATGTAATGTCATGTGTGATGATCTCGACGATCGAGTTGGGTGCATCTTTTGGACTAATCGGCTCATCCAAAGTTTTGGCTTTGAAGTCCCATGATTCCGAACAATTAGGCTTACGAAGTAGAATAAGTAAATTAAACGAGATTTAAATGAAATTTTATATTGAAGTTTAATTATGATTCTACGAAGTAAAGCCTAATCTGAGGAATCGTGTCCCACCCAACTTTTTTCTTCCAAATGTAATAGCTCTTATTCCCTCCCGTAATCGATTTGGATGAGCCTTTTTGTCACTTTGAAAACTGGTGAATGAACGTGCTTGCTGTGCTTATATACGGTTGTGCTCATTTGCATATGAATGGCAACCTTTTGTTGCTTTAAATTTGTGGCGTTTTGATCGGTAGCAGGTGTGCAACCCATACATGATTCCACAGATTAGGCTTTACTTCGTAGAATCATAATTAAACTTCAATATTAAATTTCATTTAAACCTCGTTTAATTTACTGATCCATCGAGCATCCGTCCGCTGTAATTTCATCCGCGCAGAAAATTTTGATCTGCACAAAACGTATCTAGGTCTTTCTCATTACGCTTTCTAAAACTATTTATTTGGAAGATCGCTTTACTAGCGTTCCCACTTGATCACACGAAAGTGGTTCTCAAAATCACTTCACGTAAAGCGATCTTGTAGCTATGGAAACGCTCTCAGTGGGAGTGACACGTTTCGCGCGAAATTCGGTCTACGGCGGCCGTACGTCGAGCGTACGGTGGCCGTGCGGCTGCCCTTGTGTTCTTCTTCCCTCCTTTCCCCTTCTCCTTTTGTGTTATCTGCTTGGGAGGCACCAGGCACGTATATAGGATTTTGCATGCACCTCGGGGCCCGACTTATAATTTTAACCCCTGTGTACTTTTCGAGAAAAAAATGGTGCCCCCCCCCCCTGTCAGGCAAACAGGTGCCTTAAATGCACGTTCAATTATCTTATTTCACAATCACATGAAAAAGGGCTACTGCAGCCCACTTTTTTTATGATGTGTTGATAAAAATCAAAATATCTATGAATATGATGTAATACTACTTTTTTTAAAGAACAAATGTGACCAGGAAGCATAGATATTTAAGCACTTTTAACTAGAATTATGTTGATGGGAGCTTTTATTTCTTTACCAAGGGTGGATTTAGCCTACGCCAATAGGGAGGAGGGGTATTTTCAATTTCATCCATATTTTACCGATCGGGCGTGGGGCGTCATGGTATAGTGGTTACGACTCTCGTCTTTCAATCGGAGTTACATAGATTCAATTCCAAGCCATTGCGTGTTTTCCTTCAGCAAGAAATTTACTCACATTGTGCTGCTCTCGACCCAGGTCAGGTGAATAGGTACCCGGTAGGAAGAAATTCCTCGAATGCTTGATCAAGGTATCGCCGTGCTAAAGCCGGGGTCATAAAGGAGAACAGTTTTCAGAGCTGAAGCGGCTACCCATGGTAAAATACGACGTTATTATTGTTATTATTATAGTTACTAGTACTATTATTATTATTGTTATTATTATTATCGGGAGTTAAATGCTGATTTTTTTTTATAAGGTGTAATTCTTACTTAAGACTGAATCGTTTATTAACATCTTAACTCTATTCATACAAACAAGTTAAGGGAGATTTATTTCATAAGTCCAAATAATAATGCGAACACGATTTCTTATATTTTATGTATAGACCTGAAAATAGAATATTCTGATAAGTTTTGTAAGCATGAGCACGATGGGAATCTATCTATTTATCTGCCAGTGCGAGCTGAAAATTTTTGATATACTGACCCAAAGTTTGGAAATTCTAAGCACTATTGGTAATCATGAACAGGATGGGCACATTAATATCATTCGATGCGAGCGCGAAGCGCGTGCTGAACATTTTTTATATTATGTTTTAAAAACTGTACATTCTAAGCAATTTTGGTAATCATTAAGAGGATGTCCATCTAAACTAATCATTTTATGCGAGCGCGAAGCCCGAATCACCTCAAAGGTCGAATTTGCCCCCACCCCACTTCCTAGGTCGAACATTACTGATCTTGTAATATTCAGATCAGAGTCGAACATCAATTTGGCGCCCCCCGGTCGAACGTCAATTTGACGCCCCTTGGTCAAACATAAAATTGGCGCCCCTAATGTAGAATATAAATTTGGCGCTCCCTTCTTAGGTCGAACATCAATTTGGCGCCCCCGCACTTTCATTATTTTCCCCTCTTCTTCTCTTTTTTCCTTCTTCCTTTTTCCTTCTCTCTTTCTTTCTCCCTTTACCCTTTCTCCTCTTTTCCCATCCTTTTTTTTATCTCCCTTTTCTTTCCCTTTTTTTCCTCCCTCTTTTTGGCGCCCCATTTTCGCCTACCCGGGGGCCCGGGCCCCGAAGCCTCCCGCCCAGAATACGTGCATGGGCATGGTGCGTACACTTTGGAAACTTTCTGAAATGAATACCGTGTAAATCGGCTTTTGCATCGGCTTTTTCATAGCGTGTAAACGCGATTAACTTGCATCGGCTCGCGGTGTAGAACCGGCAATTTTGCACCCCCAAAGTAGTAGGTTCAGAACCGCGAGCCGATGCAGAATCGGCTTTTTTACTTCGTGTAAACAGAAAGCCGATTCTGCATCGGCAATTGGTGCGCATTTCATTTACTGTGACGTAATTGTAAGCGCACGGATCCAGCGTTGTCTTTATTATGACGTATATTGTTGTTGTGTGTATCATTTCAGGTTTTTGCATCGGCTCGCGGTTTTTAACCGCGAGCTGTAACATGTAAACGCAGTGCAAGATAAACCAAAAGCCGATTCTGCATCGGCTTTTGGTTCTGAACCAAAAGCCGATCAAGTGTAAACACGGTAGAAATGTCATGATGAGTGTGAGATGTCAAATATCATGATGAGTGTGACAAGCAATTCATTGTATACTCACTGCATGTATAGTCCCCCTGCGGCCGCCGTGAGGGCGCCTTGCGGCCACCTCGCGTCTGCCGTAGTATTTGTCAAAAACCCACGGCTAGCGCAGGGTCGCCCTAGGGCGACCATACGTCATGATTTCAAGGACATACATCAGCCGCAGATTTTCTGTCTCCATAAATTAAAAATACGCCGTGCGGTGACCCTAACATAATCGCTATACAGTGCGTATCAAAACAAAAGTTTACACTTTGAAAAAAATCCTGTAAAATTATACATTTGTAATATCATGAAGGCTTTTCCACATTTTAACATTAGTACAGATCCAATGACGATATAAATGTCGAAAAATATTTCCGCTTCAGTGAGCACCACTTACTTTTGAAAAGTTTGTGAAAAATGATTTGCGCAGAACTTTGAAATAGTTATGCGAATAAAAGTAGACCTTAATCATGACGAACACGTGAAATTTAGCTAGTAAAATTGATTTGAAGATATATTTTACCTTTTTAAACTTGTTTCCTTGCCCAAAACACTTCGAAGAGTGCACTGCGCCCCACCACACTCCCTTACACACCGAGGCCATTGTGACGATATTTGCTTACACTGAGCTGTGATTTACATGAAATGGCTTAGGCTTGGTTTTCATTTTGTTAATCATTGTCAAGCTTTGAAAAAGTGTGGAGAAACAAGTATTAAATTAAAAAAAAAATTAAATGTAAACCCACATTAAATGGTAAAAACTTAGTGAAAAAATGCTGGAGTTTATATCAGACATGTCCTAAGATCCAGCTGGCACAAAAAGGGTAAAGGTTGTGCTTACTAAGTGTTGAAATTTCAATTTGGGTGGCAAAATGATTACAAAATGCTTGAATGAAACCTTTTTATTTCAATTAACTAAAAGTGCATGGAAAATGTATGAGAAATGTTTCGCAGGATAAGTCTGATTACACCCTTTCCCCTTGACACAGCGTGCAAACGAGCATTTCTGCGCAAACAGATTTCTGCGAGCTTTACAAAAATTGACAGTGCTCACTCAAGTGTAACATTCTGTCAAAACTTTTACTTTCATTGGATAGATGAGACCCAAACCCAAGATTATATGTGAAAAAATTACCCGCATGTTCAAAGTGTAAACTTTCTTTTGATACGCGCTGTAGTAAGTGGCCGTGGAAAATTCTGCGGCGACCGTAGAATTGTTAGTCGCCGTAGAAATTTTAGAATCTACGCCGGCTGTAGCAAATGTGACCGAGGAATAATGGATACGTTTTGTATCCGTCGGCCAGTGGGACCAGACCTTTGTTATAATCACCTTCATTTATGCCATATAGTCCAGGATAGAAGGGGTCGAACCTTGTTTTTTTATATATACAATGTTTTTCTATGGTTTCTTGTCAATTCGAGGGTGCTGATTCCGAATCTGAATGATGCCACTCGTGTAACCTTGAGCATTTTCTGCAAATTGGCAAAATCCAATATGGCCGCCAAAATATTCAAATTACCCATGAAAATCATAAAATTGTCCACACATTGGCTTTAAAGTACATGCAATTGTGCTGCCGGAGTGAAATAATATCTGAAAAAATGATTTTTGTCAAAATATTTATTTTCTTTATATGAAAATGGCCGCCATCATAGACCCCTGTACAATATGAATGGGGAAAATTAATTTTTACAAAATTGAGCACTGAAATGCAAGTAATTATGATCTATGAGTGAAGCAATGTCTGTAAACATGATTGCTAACAATATATATCATTTGTTATGTCAGTTATGTGATAAATCCTGTATTTTGATATTCAAAATGGCCTTCAAAAGCCCTAACACTATTATGTACAATGTGAATGGTGACACAAACAAATCACAAGAGTGAGCACTAAAATGCATTTTGTTGAGATAAACGAGTGGAATACTGACTAAAAACATTATTGTTAACGAAATTTATTATTTAACATGCCATGTATGTGATAAACCCTGTATTTTGATATTTAATATGACCGCCAAAGGCCCTAAAATTATGATCTACGATGTGAGAGAGGGCAAAAACAATCACAAGGTGAGCACTAAAACGTATTTTTTTGTGGTAAATTAGTGGAATACTGTCTTCAAATATAATTTGCAACGAAATATATCATTCGGGTTTCATATTTGTGTTAAATATTGTATTTTGACTTTCAAAATGGCCGCCAAAAGACATTGACTGTATTATGTACAATCGATCTGGGAAACAAATTTTCACATTAGTCAGCACCATAACATGCATATAATTGTGATTTAAGAGTAAAATATTGTCTGAAAACATAATTCCTAACAAGATATACCATTCATTCTGCCAGGTAGGTGATAAATAATGTATTTTGAAAGTCAAACTGGCCGCTACAGGCCCTAATGGTAGGCCTATTATGTACTTTGTGAATGGGAACATATAATTTTAACAGAATTTGGCTTTGCTTGACTAAATGGTGTTGCATGTATGAGTGAAATATCGTCTGAAAATATGATTTTGTAACCAAATAGATAATTTCTTATGTTATTTAGGTGATAAATGCTATATTTAAATTTCAAAATGGCTGCAATATGTTTCTTTGTGGAAATTATCTTTCCCCATTCAAATTTTACATATTAAGATAAGGGACTATGGCGGCCATTTTTCATTTTTATAAGGCTGCATTCATCACCTTTATGACAAAAGCTATGATATATTTGGTTAGAAATCATTGGGTTTAGACAATACTTAACACTTACATCAAAATTAAGCCATTTTCATAGTAAAAATTTTGTCAAAATTATCTTTCCCCAGTTACAATGTACATACTACTTTGGGCTATGGCAGCAATTTTGAATTTCAAAGTAAGGCCTTTATTACCTTCTCAACCATTATGTGATGTATTTAGTCAGAAATCATGTTCAAGACCAAATTTTACCTATTCATCACATAGTTACGTGCGTTTTTGGTTCTCATTCTGGTGATGATTAGTTTCCCTATACGCATATTACAGAATTTGTAGGGGCTTGTGCGGCCGTTTTGAAAGTCAAAATACAGTATTTATCACCTATGGGAGAGGAAATGTTATATTTCATTAAAAAAATCACGTTTTCAAACAATATTTTCCTTATACGACAGAATTATATGGATTTCATAGTCAGGCAAATCCTAATTCTTTCAAAAGTATTTGTCCCCATTTACATTGTAGATAATACTGTAAGGGCCCATAGGGGCCATTTTGAATTTTACAATACAGCATTTATCTCATGCATGAAAAATGAAATGATATGTTTCGCCAGAAATCATGTGTTTAGACAATATTTCACTCGTATAGATTACAATTACATTCATTTTATTGTTTTTACTCTTGTGAAAATTAGTTTCTCCATTCGCTTTGTTCATAATACAGATAGGGCCTATGGCAGCCATTTTGAATGTCAACATGCTGCATAATTACCGAAATTGCAAGGGAAATGATATGTTTCGTTAGAAATCCTTGTTGTCAGACAGTGTTACACCAATATTTCGCAGTTATTGGCATTTTAAAGTCAAACAAATTCAAAGGTTGTGAAAATTATTTGTCCCCTTTTATATATTGTACACAGTATAAGGGGTCTATGACAGCCATTTTGAATATCATAATACAGCATTTATCACATTAGATAGTATACAAATGACATAGTTTTGTTAATAGTCATGTTTTCAGACAGTAGTCCACTCGCAGGTCACAATAACATGCAATAATAGTGCTCTTGTTTGAAAAAATATTTTCCCCATTCATATTCTACATAATAAAGTATACAGGGGCTATGGCGGCAATTTTGAATATCAATAAAATAAATATTTTGTCAAATATCGCTTTTCCAATTGGTATTTCACTTCTGCACAACAACTACATGCATTTTATAGCTAATGTGTTGGCAATTTTATGATTTTCATGGGTAATTTGCATATTTTGGCGGCCATATTGGATTTTGCCAATTTGCGGAAAATGCTCAAGGTTACAAGAGTGGCATCATTCAGATTCGGAATCAGCACCCTCGAATTGACAAGAAACCATCAAAAAACATTGTATATCTAAAAAAACAAGGTTCGACCCCTTGTCTATGGGGCCTATCCTGGACTAATATTGTCATCATTGCCTCTTTTAAATGCTAGATATCTCTGCGCTCAGTTTATTGAACGTCTACAAACTGTGTTTGAAAAATATTTCTTTTGTCATTCTGTTCTTCTGAATTCCAAACAGGGGGAGCGTTTTGAGAAGATGATCAAAGGGGCCTCAAACTTCATCCAGTGTGTAGTACCTGATAATAATTACGTGGGCATCGTCGAGTTCAATGACTCATCCACAGTTAATTCTTACATGGTTCAGTTAACCAGTGTTTCATCAAGGTCTGAATCAAAATCAAGTTTACCTAGGTCTGCCAATGGCAATACGTGTATTGCATGCGGAATTAGCGATGGTATTAAGGTGTGCATCTTTCGACTGTCTTCGATGTAATAAATTTCGATTTTCTATATATACAAATTCGTCCACGTACCACTTTGCCATTTTTTTAAATAAATCATAACTGTGATTTAAATCACAAATATAGTATAAGAAAAAAATATTAAATCGTATTTGTTCAAATATTTAAGATGACGGATGAAAATCTGCAAATTAATTCAGATTTTTTTCTAAAATCATTGAATTAATCATGAATTAAATAGAAATAGAATGATCAAACCTCACTTATCAACATTTAAAGTCAAGTTGTTATAGTATAGGCCAACTGGTTAAGTATATGATACATGCACAATAACAGTTACTTTTGTTGAATGGTGTGTTATGTTGCTTATGGAAATTATCTTATCCTTTTCCCTATAAAAAAAAGAGAGTAGATATGACGAGATGATTAAATTAATATCTGGGTGGCACTTTTAAGCTTGCATACATTTCATCTAACCAAATTACCAAACCTTTTCATCTTATAATAGTTCACACTTTTACGTTATAATCCATATAAAAATGTACTCAAAGGTTGCTCAAAACCAGTGGCGTAGACAGGTTCGTACACCTGGGGGGGATGACTGGGCTGCCAACGCTAGTGAGGGCGCGAAGCGCCCGAGCGAGGGAGCGAAGCGCCCGAGCGAGGGAGCGAAGCGACCGAGCGGGGGGAGGGTGTGGGAGGGGGGTGTCCCCCCTGCCACGGTAGGGAGCTTTTGCAATTTTGAACTTGAAATCGTGCAATCTGATGCATACATAATGAGGTAAATAACACACACAAGCGCGCACGCACACACACACATACACACACACACACACATAGTACGGGTGCGCGCACCACACACATACTACGCCTTGAATGGACGGACATACATCGACAATATCTACACACCGTGGCATACGAATACAGAATGGACTGACACATAGTATTGCATATTGAACCACACTACGTATTTATTTATCTCTGTGAATTTTGCTGTTACACCTCTTCAGAAAAAAAACCAATGTCAACTGTGTACACGCAGGTATAGTCTTTGTTGTCTTGATATGGGTATGTGGTTATGAATGAAAACAGCCTCTGTGGCCATTTGTGAATCTTAGAGGTATCTTGTGGTTATCTTGTGGTTTGCCCCATTTGAACACGCAAAACTCGTGGTTATCTTTTGGTTTCCACACCCGTGACGAGATTGCGCGCACTGCAAAATATGCGCGATTAATCTTGTGGTTATCTTGTGGTTTCCAAACCACAAGATAACCACAAAATACTTGTAAGATTTTCTTTTTTTTACCGTCTGAATTGGCTTTCACCGTGTGAATGCGGCTAATAACAATAAACACAATTACAATAATGATGAGGAATATTATTATCATCATCATAATTATTATTATTATTAATATTATAATTGTTATCATTATTATTATTACTATTATTATCATCATTATGACTTTAGTAACCAAATATCATTCCCCAAAACCTGGGGGGGGGGGATGATTGTACATGCCATCCCCCCCACCTTGTGAGGTGGGGGGGATGCATCCCCCTCATCCCCCCCGTTGTCTACGCCCCTGGAAAACAATGGAATGGATTCCCGAGGCGCCTATCTAATACTCCTCAGCGACGGATTGGAAAATGAGAAACCAAAAATAGCGGACACTCTGGGAGAAATCGAAAGTTCAGGTGTTATTATACACACAATCGCCTTTTATCAAGCCGATACTCAGATGGAGGAGTTAGCCCAGATGACAGGCGGTTCATCGTATACCTGTCCAGATGGTGGAAGCGCACAGTGCGTCATCTCTGCTTTTGTATCAATAATAACTCTCAGGCCTGAAAGTATTGTTGATTCTGCACCAATAGAGGTTAGAAAATTCTGTATTCAATCAATATTATTATGCCACTGTCACTATATTCAGGGGCGGATCCAGCTTCCGCCAGTAGGGGGGGGGGGGCGACATTTTTGTTCACCCATATTTTCCACGATCGGCCGCTCAAAGTTGAGTTTTGTTTGTTTCTTTGAAGGGGTTGTCCCAGTGGCGTAATGAGCCACAAATTTTGAGGGGGCTCGATACGGCGTTTCGCTCAAAATTGATAAGTTGCGAGCGAGCAAAATTTTTTATATTTTTATTACAAAAATCAAATTTTGTGATAGATTTGTACATAACACTTTGAAAAAAGTAGGCCTATATTTCTTTCTTGACCTTTTCCTTTCTCTTTTTTTTCTTGGTCGTGAAATATTGGGGGGGGGGGGGGCGAAACGCTCATGTCCTAACAGTAATTTCTTAGCTTTATTCTTATTAAACAACATAAGAGTGTAATAATCTAATAAGCCCTATTTAGATAGTGCGAGCGCGAAGCGCGAGCAGAAATTTTTAATATAGGTTCTGGCTTGATCGAAAAGGACCTGTTAAGGACGTTTTGCAGTTGGCCATTAAGACGAATCATTAATGCGAGCGCGAAGCGTGAGCTGAAAATATTCTATTTTCCGATCTAAAAAAAGGGTCAATTTAATCACTATTTCAAGCACTGTGTAGGAAAACTGTGAAGTGGATGTGGATCGCACTTAATAAATGCGAGCGCGGGCACAAGCAGACATGTTGAGTCACTTAGTGAGCGCGCGAAGCTCGCTCAATTTGCTAGATAGGCCAATACTGACCAGAAAGAGAAATTTTAAGGACTGTGCCATGAAAGGGATATGTATCTCCGCCAAAGTAGAGGAATTAAACATATCAGATAAGTTTGCGTAAAGTCATTCCATCATTTATTGGAACCAAGGCTGAACATAGCCGACTATAAAATTACATATATTGGCGTGATCCATTTTTCCTTTTCCCCTCACTGA
Organism: Lytechinus pictus; assembly: GCF_037042905.1. NCBI lineage: Eukaryota > Metazoa > Echinodermata > Echinoidea > Temnopleuroida > Toxopneustidae > Lytechinus > Lytechinus pictus. Next base: position 25,453,621 of record NC_087246.1, read on the forward strand.
TCGATAAATCATAAATCCTAAATTGACAAACACAGTATGTTAACTTTTCTCTGCGCAAACAACAGTCATCAAAAGTAGTCCAAATTTAAACACAAATTAAAGGCATTGCTCCCTTACCACACAACAACACACAATGATCTTCTGACAGCCTTATATTTTATACATTCAACCTTTTGTAATTCTTTCTGCCTTTGTCACTGATTTTCTGGGTATATGTAAGCTATATGAAAATACTACACATTGTGACTCTTCAAAATACAACACTTTTCCGTACATATGTAAGCTATATGAAAATACTTAAAAACATTTGACTCAAACTGAAAGTGCTTTAAAACCATTGCCACTGTTCTGTAAACTCACCAAAAGAAATATACCAAAAGATTAAAAAGGAAATGATTTTGGCATACCTGTAAAGGAGCATATACAAATATCATTGAAGAGCAATAGCAAAAACATGTTTACAAAATATTATCCATATGCCGTTCATAAATATAACAATTCGAAGAAAAATGCATAAAGTATGCATAAGGTATGCATAAAGTATTTGTCCCAAATGCACGAATAATAAAACACTGAAAAATTGAGCTTCGAACTAAAAGCTGAAATGAAAATATCCAATCATACAAAACTCAATAAGTTATTCTTCAAAGGGTGGCGAAAGACTATTGAAACGTCATATATAAGGCAACATGTGTAAAAAATAACATGACTTGATATGATTCGCAATCACATATAGTTTCAATAACCTGATTGACATACAAAATGCAGTATTACATAATGATAAACAACAGGCAATGATAAAAATATCACATTCGTCATAAACATCAACAGTCATCGGAACATATTACAAAACCAAGATCATAGTAATACCAGTCTAACGTCCTTTATTGTCTTATAAGCATACCAAATCTATGCAAAGAAAAAAACATAATGGGAACATTACATGGACAGCAATAAAAAAAAAATAAAAAAAAGGGGGCACACACAAACATTATCAAGTATATCACAAGTCATGTTAAATGCTGACAGAAAGAGTAGAAAAAAAAATCATTCAAAACAAAAGGCGTACAAATGACATGAGAAAAGAGTTATGAGTCCAAATAAGCATAGTCCAAAAATAGACCTATGAGCCCAGCAGAAGACTCACAAAGATTGAGGATAAATGGCTAATTACACAGCAAGAATGGGACACTGTGATGGGCTGTGAGGGAACGGAGGGGCAGGGGGAAGTGTCGGGAGGAAAACAGTCTGCTGTTGAAGCGGAGCTAATTCAGGACCTTGTACGTTGGAATGCAAGGGAGGCATCATCTCGCCAGGTTGCATCACGGAAAGTGCCAACAATGTCAAGGTAGGTACGACGGCTCTGTGGGAGTGACTGTCCATAGACGCGTCAAGATGGAGCAATGACACATTAGCCAGCGGACGGCTCAGGAAACAATTCCGGGTCTTTAATGGGATGCAAGAGATGATTGGGATCGCCAGACCGCTGTAGCACTCATCCGGCGGGCGACCATGGGGCGCATGGACATCGGGGCAACTGACAGGGGCGTCATCCAAAGTAGATCGAAAGTCACCGACCTGTGCAGAGACTGACGCTTCACTGCTACTGTAGGAAGGATGTAGTGTCCTCGAAAGCGTAAGACGGGTGTGATCACTGCCATCATTGTAGAGGGTGTAGGATAAGTCAGCACTGGTCGTTGTTGCGGGGGCATCAGGAGGGCGACTGTGAGGTGCTAGGGCCCTCTCTCTAGGGACGTGAAGGAGAGTCACTTGGGAAGGACTGGTGGCCATGTCCGAGGGTATGTCTTGAGCAGGACATTTCACATCATCTGTTGGGATTAGTCTGAGCGTCTTTACCATGTGAACTGGGTCCAAGGTTCTGTTTGAGCCAACTGATGAAGTCACTTGAACTTGCAGGTCATCACTCGGGACTGGACGAAACCCTGGTACGACAGCATCTGGAACAACATCCTGCAACATATGTGACTGAGGAGCTGAACCGTCTGGTTGAGAACATATAGGTAACGTGACACTGACTGCATTAATATCATCGAGACGGCTGTCATGAGCATATCTTAAATCAATGCTAGAGGCTTGTTCGAGATTAACGTTTGTGGATACACGTGCACATTCGATGCCGACGCGACAGGCACGAAGGAACTGCAAGTCATCCTTGCCACAAGATTCACCGTACAACTCGTTGTTGCAGTCATTATCATCCTCATCTATCTCTGATGAGCCACACACCGGATTGGTGAGAAAGTCACCCAGAAAGTCAACACGATCAAGAAAATCATTCACTGACGAGTCAGCACTCGTCAATCTAGGCTTAGAATGGGGGACACTTATTGGTCCAGCCGGGAATCCACAACCATGGAGATACTCTGTAATGTAAAATATCTCATCTGACTTCGATGAGCAATTAACAACATCAATGCCTGGAATTTTTGCTATGCAATTGCTGGTCACACTGACAAATGTCACGTTGCGGTTAGATGAACCAAGTAGGTCTTCATTGACTTGATCAGATTTAATCAGAAAATCACAAAGGCTTGCGCAACTCTCTTCAGCAAGTTGACTAACTCTGCGTTCGCACACGCCTGTCTCATAGTCATACTGCACATTCTCATTGTACATTATGAACTCATTTTCTGATTCACCTGTAACTAGCTCACATACATCTGGGTCACATTCACTTTCTGTATTAACAAACATATCTGCATCTGTCTCATATTCACAATCATTGTCAATCCCATCACCACTAACATTACAACAATCGTCACTGAACCCAAAATGAATGCATGTCATAGACCAAATTTGAGCGAGAGATGTTGAGGAATTGATGATTTGGCCTCGCGAAATGACAGGGCAATAAATCGAGATCTGGCCAAGCATACATTCTAACAATATTGCTTTTTGCGCAGCAGATTTCCGATTTGGCAAGTCAACAGGGTCATCATGAAACCCCCGAAAAGGCTTCAACTTTGACTTCCTATGCCATGAACAATCACGAACAAGAAAAGGTGTAAATTCAGAATAGGTCTGCGATAACTGAAGCAGAGTCTGCCTCCATCCAATGAAGGATTCATAAGTCTCGTCCTTCATTAAGCGCCTATGTGCGGGCGCTTCCGCGGACTGCGCCATCGTAATTATGTATACGTGGGGCTATCCAAAGTGCTTACCGTGTACTGAAGCACTTGATCGTAAGCCCGGGGGGGGGGGGGCGTTTCCGTTTTACACCCTGGCGAAGGCAATATCCGCAAAAATAGCTACAAAGCGACTAGTGAAGAGTCTACACACGTCACTGGGTTCTCCCCACACCACAAATCTGTGGCTACATGGCCACGACTGTCACGACACTGTCATGAATAAAATCCGAAGTTTGTGGGGTATACACAAGGAGGTGAAAACCTACATGTATAATTTGGGCAATAGCCAAAATTAATTTGGTGTTATTATTCTTATCTTATCATTATTATTACTGCTTGTCTTTTCATATTATAATAACAATACAAAAACCAAAGAGAACGTTAGAATGTACAGCATGTAGAAGTTTCACTTGTATAATTGTTTCATAACATACTAGTTAGTAGTAGTATCGGTGGTAGTAGAAGTAGTAAGTGGAAACAACTGGAATTCTGATGCTGTAGATTCTCCTTCATTTTGTTCATTGTTATTATTCTTATCTTATCATTATTACTGCTTACTAAATTATTTTTTGCTATTGCCCGAATTCTAGGTTTTTCACCTCCTTGTATAAACGCCACTGCAAAAGCACGGTTCGGATTTAATTCATGACTGCTCTCTGTACATGAAGAGCTGTGGCCGTGTAGCCGCTTAACTCTGTGCTGGAGTTCAGTACGTGGCTGTGTTGCATGCGGTGGTGATGTGTATAGACTCTTCACTAGTCGTTTGTAGCTATTTTTGCGAAGATTGCCTTCGCCAGGGTGTAAAACGGAAACGCGCGCCCGGCGCGGGGGGGGGGGGGGCACTCATTATATAATGCATAGTGGGTATGTGCCGCGGAGGGGACCCCCATTTTTACACTCAAATTTCCGTTCCGAGGCATAGCATTTTTGTCTTATTGAGAAAAAGATCAAAGAAATTCGCTCCAAAGCATAGCATTTTCTTCTTCACGAGAAAAAAAAAAAAAAAATCCGCTCCAGGGCTTCGCATATTTTCCGTTACGCCGTTCCGGTCGCAATTTTGCGGCCGCAGCTCGCTGTCTGACAATCGCCTCTGCGCTAGCGCGCCCGGCAGTAGTGCCGCAGCCCAGCTGCATGCACGTTCCATAGGGATGCATACGCACTCGCACGCAGGCGACCCGTTCCAAGGACCCCCGTTTTCACAAACATTTGTAGTTCCGAAGCCCGTTCCGAGGACCCTCCTTTTTACAATAAGCCCGCTCCAAGGCCCCCGTTTTTTGTCTCGCCTGCGGCACACCCCACCACTTTTTTTTGGTCGAGTGCCCCCCCCCCCCGGGATCGTAAGTGATGAACAGCCAGACAATCGCAAATATCGCTACAACCACTGTATCTGATTGTCGATGTGGTAGCCAGATATGGCCTATAATTCTTACTTCAACTGACTGGGTAAAGATCCAACGCTGCAACCACGCCAAAGTAGAGGAATTAAACACATCAGATAAGTTTGCGTAAAGTCATTCCATCATTTATTGGAACCAAGGCTGAACATAGCCGACTATAAAATTACATATATTGGCGCTCACTTATCAATTAATGCAAGGGCGAAGCGCGAGCTGATTTTTTTATATTTAGACCTAAAAAGGGACATTATAAGTAAACTTTTACAATCATGATACGTACCTGTCAAATTAACCCCAAACAGGGACAAATTACGGACTATTTTCTTAAAAGAAATTCACGAAGAGCATACACATTTTAATTTTCAACTATACAGTGCGTATAAAAAAAAGTTTACACTTTGAAAAAGACCTGGGAATTCAAAAATATACAACATGTGGGTAATTTTTTCACATATAATCTTAGGTTTGGGTCTAATCTATCCAATGAGAGTAAAAGTTTTGTCAGAATGTTACACTCGAGTGAGAACTGTCCATTTGTGTAAAGCTCGCAGAAATCTGTTTGCGCAGAAATGCTCGTTTTCACGCTGTGTCAAGGGAAAAGGGCGAAATCAAACTTACCCTGCGAAATATTTCTCATATATTTCCCTCGCACTTTTAGTCAGTTGAAATTTAACGCGTTCATTCAAGCATTTTGTAGCAATTTTGCCACCCAAATCGAAATTTCAACACTTAGTAAGCACAACTTTTAGCCTTGTTGTGCCAGCTGGATCTGAGGACATAACTGAACCTTAACAAAAGTTTATAGCAGACATCTCCAGCATTTTTACACTGAGTTTTTACAATTTAAAGTATGTTTACATTTCATTTTTCATTTAATACTTGTTTCTCAACACTTTTCCCAAGCTTGACAATGATTAACAAAATTAAAATCAAGCCATAGCCATTTCATGTAAATCACAGCTCAGTGCAAAGCAAATATCGTATCGATGGCCTCGGTGTTTGGGGGAGTGGGATTGGGCGCAATGCACTCTTCGAAGTGTTTTGGGCAAGGAAACAAGTTTAAAAAGGTAAAATATATCTTCAAATCAATTTTACCAGCTAAATTCCACGTTTTCTTCATGATTAAGATCTACTTTTATTTGCATAACTATTTCAAAGTTCTGCGCAAATCATTTTCACTAAATTTTCAAAAGTAAGTGGTGCTCACTCAAGCGCAAATATTTTTCGACAGTTATATCGTCATTTGCTTAAATGGATCTTTACCAATGTTAAAATGTGGAAAAATCTTCAGGATATTACAAATGTATAATTTTACAGGATTTTTTAAAGTGTAAACTTTTTTTTTGATACGCACTGTAGAATGAATATACTTCCAGAAATTTTCAATAATTTATTTAAAACAAATGAATCTCATCATACATATCCAACCCACAAGAATAAAGATTATTGCTCAGTTTTAGCACGTAAAACCATACCTCAACAATCCTTACGATTCAATGGTCGACAAATATGGAATAACTTTGGATAAGATTTTAAGGAATGCTCAGCAGCCACTATATTTACAAGGAAACTAAAAAATTTACATATTCATTAATATAAACAATTTACCTTGATAGGTGCTCCCTTGTAATTTCAAAATACATGTAACACTTATGTTTAAGTTGTACATACCATTGTTTTCCTGCTTTATTATGTAATTATTTTCTATTGTATCTTATGCTTGTTTTGGGCCCCTGCAGTCAAGGCCGTCGCTAAGGGAGGGGGGGTGCGCGACACCCCCCCCCCCCACTACTCTGGATATCGTTACTAAATCTGCGCGCCTGTCGGGAAAAAATGAAAGAAAGGAGGAGAGGGGAAAAACGAAGGAAGGGAAAAGAATGAAAGGAGGGAAAAGAAAGAAGAAAAAAAAGAAAGTTGAGAAAAAAAAGAAGTAAATAGAAAAATAAATTGGAAAGCAAGGGCTGTTGGACCGACGCCTGTCGGAAAATGATAAACTGTCGGGTCACCTATGGCTGTTCCAACGGCTTCATCTACCGACAGTGATTGAAATTTACCGATTTTCGGTCTTAATCGCCTAAAAAGTAAACACGCGCTTTGTACCGACAGTGAGTAAAATGGCCCGGTTGTAGGTCTAAATTGCCCAAAACTTTCAGCTCGCACTTCGCGCTCGCATTATTCATTTAGTGAGGTCGACACCTATCAGAAAAAATCAAAAGACTGTCGGGGTCACGCTGGAACTTTCCATCTGCCTCATGTACCGTCAGTGATCAAAATGTAAATGTCAAGTCACCCAGGGCTGTTCCAAGGGCTTCATCTTCCGACAGTGATAAAAATGTTCCAATTTTAGGTCTAAATCACCCAAAATTTTCAGCTCGCGCTTCGCACTCACATCATTCATTTAGTGAGATCGACGCCTGTCAGAAAAATGATGAAGTGTCGGGTCACGCTGGAATCAGCTCACGGTTTGCGCTAGCATCATACAGTAATATATTTTTTTGTTAAAATATCCATCCTGTTCAAAGTTATATCGCTTCAAATGTCTTGTTTTTTTATGTCTAAATCTACATTAAAAGCTAAGCTGGCGCTTCGCGCTCGCATAGTGAAATCCATATATCCTCTTCACATTTTTCCTTGTTTCCATGTTGGACAGTGCTTAAATTCTCCCTCAGAATATCGAAAATTTCAGCTCGCGCTTCGCGCTTGCATGGTAATTTATATCTAGGTCACATAAAATACCTTATCTAATGAAAATTTAGTCAGAACTAACCCTTAAAAAGATATCGGCGGCCGCGACTTGGAAATGCGGATGAAAATATTTTCGCCCCCCCCCCCCATTTATTAAAACTGTAACTTCCTTGGCGTGACGAAAGAAAATGTGACTAAAGAGAACAAGAACAAGGTTCATGGTCGGGGACGTCGGTAATAATATTTGTCGGTAATCAGGGCCTCCACACCCCCCTACTGGAAAGGGCCCAGCGACGCCCCTGCCCTAGCCTCTTGTCGCGGCCCTGGCGGCTGCTTCCCGAGCGAAGCTTCGCCATGTTCGCTCGGAAAGCAGCCGACAGGGCCTCGACAAGAGGCTACCCAGGCGCGGATTCAGGAGGGGACCGAGCCGCCCCCGGCCCCCCTATTTTTTGACAACCTGCAGAAAAAGTGTACTCTTTAACTTGATAGAAACTATGATAAAAACAGAAAGAAAAGTAAGAAAAAGGTATCATACTCCTGATGTGTAATTTACAGCCTCGTAACGGCCGGCCCGACCCCGAAAGGAAACAAGGAAAAAGTGAGGGGATCAATTGGAAAAATGAGACTTTATATAAAAATTTTCGCTCGCGCTTCGCGCTCGCATTGCCTGTGTAATGAATCCCATTCAAGAGGATTAATGGCACTAATATGTCCAGTTCTGAAATCAATTTGCACACAATATTTTAGCTCGCACATCAAGCTTTCATTATTTTGTTTGATTTACACAAATTGTTTATATATATCAAAATTTTCAGCTCGCGCTGCGCGCTCGCATTATTTGATTTGTGAGTTACCTATCCTCTTTGGAAATTCTTACCAAAATTTGTCAAAATGCTCCTTTATCATGTCAGTATATCAAAAAATTAAGATCGTGCTTCACGCTCACATTTAATTGTTTGTGAGCTGTTCTTTATTTCAATAAAAACGCGCTTAGACTGTCCAGTTTTCAGGTCGGAATATCCAAAAATTTGAGCTCGCGCTTTTTACTCTCATTATTTACTTGGTGAGAATTGTATCCTCTTCATTAATCACTAAAGAACAGTCCTAATTCATGAAATTGAGTCCCTTTTCACGTTACTATAACAAAATTTCGGCTCGCGCTTTGCGCTCGCATTGTTTAGTTGGATCGATATTTATCTTTTTTTCATGATTGTAAAATCTCCTCAGATTCTTCAGGTCTAACGACATAAAATATCAAAAAAATTGAGCTCGCGCTTCGCGCTCGCATTGTATATTAAGACCACATGAGATACCTTATCTTGTTTATAACAATAAAAACTAACATATTCTTAAAACTTTAGTCTTTAGTTAGGACTACCCCCTGAAAAACCAACAAAAAATCAGATTATAGCTGCCAATCGAGAAAAATTTTGGTGAAAATATTTTTCGGCCCCCCTATTGGCGAAAGCTGGATCCGCCCCTGCTACCCCTGCCCCTGCTGATAAACTCTTTGCTTCTTAAGGGGTCCGCACCTTATTTTTCAATTGCTAATTTTATTGCTAATTTTGGTTGCTTATTCTATTGTACCCATTGAAGAACAGTGGTATTTTATCAATATTTATTATTTATTGTTTTTTAATAAATAATCTTGAACTTGATTACCCCCGAAATGGGCCATCCTCCATATGATCTGTACGATATGTTGAATTATGCATGCATATATTTAATCTTTATATGGAAATAAATACAAACAAACAAAATTGTAGATATATGTTTTTATTGTTTTTACACATGAAGGTAAAATAAATGAAATGAAATCACCATAGCCATCTAATGCGAGCGCCAGGCGCTTGCTTATTTTGTTAGAATTACATCTAAACACATGAACTAATTTTTGTATAGTAATTGCAATCATGAACATAATACGTATATCACTAATCAAAGCACGGGCTGAATTTTTTTGAAATTCAAACCTAAAGAGGGGTATTCTAATGCACTAAGACCATAGGTATTTCACTACAAATGATGCGAAGCGCGAGCTGAAAATTTTGGATATTCAGACTAGATAAATGAACATTTTAAAGGGATGGGCCAGGACGGAGATATTCATATCTCAATAAATAGAGTAAAATTCACAAAACAAAATGCTGAAAATTTGATCAAAATCTGGTGACAAATAACGAAGTTATTGAATTTTAAAAATTTGCATTATTCTGGTGAAACAGTTCTAGGTATGTCTGTATAAATATTAAATAGGTGGGCTGATGATGTCATATCCCCACTTGTTCTTTTGTATTTTATTATATGAAATTAGGTTTATTCCAAAATGTTCTACCAAGAACTAAAACAATTTGATTGACAGCTGATAAGTCATTTTTTGCTGCAACTTATTTTATCATAATGGAGACGCATCTTTTACACGTGTATTAAATTGAAACATTTATGATTTCATGCAAATAACATAAGAAAAAGGAAAATGGGGATGTGACATCATCAGCCCACCTAATGAATATTCATAACCATGTGCATATAACTGCTTTCACAAAATATTGATAAACTTTAAAATTCAATAACTTCGTTATTATGATCCGATTTTGATGAAATTTTCAGCATTTTGCTGTGTGAATTTTACTCTATGTATTTAGATATAAATAATTTTAGCCCGGACCATCCCTTTAAGGATTGTTTTTAGGACTTCATGAAGAGCTAACATATCTCACCAATCCACTAATGCGAACGTAAGCACGGATTGGAAAAAAGGGGGCAGTCATGAAAAAGAAGCATAATATCATAACTGGAACTATAGGCCTATTTGGTTTATATTGACTTGAAAACGGAATGATTGAATTAATTAGACAATGCGAGCACCAGGAATGGTGGACACATAGGCCCTAATTAATTTATGTTTCATAAATATATGAAAAATATTTCTTATAATATATTGTAATGTAATATAAAGTATAACAAAGAATAATATAATATACATTAATTTCTTCACCCCCACTACGTTTTTCTTTCTTTCTTCCTTTTTTCTCCCTTTTCCCGTTCTTTTTTTTTTGGCCAGCCGTGCCCCCCCCCTTCCCCCGTAGTTATACGCCATTGACTATCTTCCTATTCCTAGGCGCGAAATGAAACTTGTCGCTATTCCATTCTGGAAAAAGGACAATTCAGTTATTAGGAATAATTCATGAAAATATAATCTTGTTTATTAATCTAGTAAGCCTAATTAAATTAAAGGACGAAATTTGTTGATATTAAGGCCTGGAACTGGATATTTCAAGCACTTTTCTAATTATAAATAGGATGCATGGATCAATATATATCTCACTATTAATGCAAGCGCAAATCACCAGCCGAAATTTTTGATAATCTTTTGTGAAAAGGGTAGTTTTATAGATCTATAGAGGTATACATAACCTGCCAATATAAATGCGAGCGCGCATTGTAAACTGATACGTTTAGACAATCAGACCTGAAAAGGGATATTTATGGAATACACGAAGACAATAAGGTACTTTACTTGGCATATCAAATAATGCAAGCAAATAATGAAAACTCGATGTCCGAGCTGAAATATGTCTTGTATATTAACTTAAAAAATGAATGTTTTAAGCTCCATATCACCTTATTGAGCAAGACATGTATCTCATCGAACAGGCAATGCGAGCGCAAAGCGCGAGCAAAATTTTTATATAGTGATATGATTTTTTTTACAAAGTCTTCCTCTCACCTCATTTTATTCACTCGTCTTCCTCCTAGTAATTTTCTTTTTCCCTTTCCCTTCTCTCTGCTCTTTCTCCTTTTTTCCTTTTTTTTTCTTTCTTTTCCTTTTTTTGCCCCGCCAATAGGGGAGGGGGGGGGGGCCCTCGGGCACCCCTGGATCCGCCTAAGTGACGTCTGAGCTGAAATATGTTTTGTATATTGATTTCAGAACTTGACATTTTAAGCTCCATATCAGCCTATTGAGCAAGATACTTGTATGTATCTTAAACATAGATCATGCAATGCGAGCGCGAAGCGCGAGCGAAAATTTTAAGGTGATATGAAAGATTTTTGTTTATATTTTTCAAGTCGTCCCCTCACCTTATTTTATTCACTCGACTTCCTTTTTTCCCTCTTCTTTTTCCCCCTCTCTTTTTCCTTTCCCTTGTATTTTTCTTTTCCCTTTTTAATTTTTTTTTGCTCCGCCAAAAGTGGGCCCGGACCCCTCGGTCCCCTGGATTCGCCTATGAGTGTGGGCAGTTGCCCCAAGAGATTTTGAAAGCTTACATTTTTTACTATTTTTTTTTCAAAATTCATTAAAAAAGTGCACGAAATCCTTCCATTTCACTATAGAAATGCAAAAGCGGCCCATGACAAGCTCGGTCACGTCGCTTCCTTGCTTTTGAGTTTCTTTTAGAAAATACGGGTCTTCCCCCCCCCCCCCGATAAAACACACGCATCATATACAGGCCATGTCACGTAATATACGATCATTTTGTTCATTAAAGTACAACACTTCCTTCACGTTTGTTATATAATCATCGTAAGATTATTCTACAATGTTCGGGGCATGGACAGTACTCGACACCCCTGCGCTTATCGTAATGCCACTACGACGTGTTTAAGAGCTATATACGATCTTACAACTTTTGAACATTTTTGTTACTCCATGATAAGCGAATCGGAGATCATGTTACGATGATGAGCAGGATACACCCTCTTTACACGGTATATCAAAATGTAAAGGGGCATTTAGTCTATGATAAGCCGTGTACAAACCTTTGAGGGCGTAGGATGGGGGTGCAATAATTGGTGAACGTGCACCCTCCCGCTGAGAGGAGGAGTTCCGACACTGGCAAGCACCTCTTAATGTCCAAACCATTACGCCCTTGCCTTGTGATGTTACAAAATAATCATTTGTTTTGCACGTTATAGACTTTATATTTCAGCACTTCACATTTATCAATGTCATAACATATTTTGTAATATTCAGTTTTTCTCTAATTTTGATAAAAAGAATTGAAAATTTTGGAGGTAATATTGATCAGAAATCACAATTAACCATGAAAAGCAGCCCTGCCACTAAGTCGTTGATTGAGTCAGTGAATAATATCATTGCTTTCATGGTCGATCTATAAAGAATGTATTCATGATATCGCTTTATACACCCTTGCAGATTGTAGGTTCATCGATCACAGTAGACTCTGGTAAGATCGAGACCACCACAATCATGATCGATGCTGCTCTAGGATTGGATACTATCATGACATTCACATGGGCGGCTAACCCCATCATCACCACTGAAGTGACAGGACCAGACGGAACCGGTTTGGACAGCAACGATCCAGAATGTAATATGAATACGAGCTCGAAAATTACAACCTTCACCATCGGAGATGCTGAGGTACAATAACTCGATTAGAAAATATAAGTCTGAAGCGTGTACAGGTAATAAAGAGGGCGTGCCTTGGAGTTATCAGTATTGATTAATTGATTGATTTTTGTATTTGTATTTTGATTGAAGTATAACATATGACATGCAAATGTAAGGTTTGGAGTATCGAAAGGATAATCCATGGAAGCCGACTTGGTTGTACAAAAAATAAGACAAATCTGTTGTTTCTATGCCTTTTTTCTACGGTAATGACGAAATTCAACAAAATGAAGACTAGTAAAATATATTTGACCGAAGGCAAGATGAATGCTTCATGCATATATTTTTTTCTTAAACTGCTATTAATTTTCTTTTCCTTTTACTTTTTCATATCTAGGCTGGCTTGTGGGACATTGAATTCAGTAACCCAGACAATAACATCTTTGCAGAAGAAGTTAGTATAAACGTGATCTCCAAACCTCGTTCGGGAAATGTTTATCCGCCGGTTGTCAATAGTTTCTTAGGAGCAAAGGTATATACCCCGGAAAATTATTTCCTTTTAGTGCACTTCTTCTGTTTTTTATTTCTTTTACTTTTTATTGCCCCATTCAGTCTCCAAGGGCCTGTTTCAAAAAACTTTTTGTGATAATTAATTTACAATAAAAGTTAAAAGCTATTGAATTCCTTCAATCTGATTGGCTGATAGTAAATTTGTCATAGAAACTGTTCATTTGTTATTATAACAAGTCTTCATGAACGGGTGCGAGTCCTTACGCCCTTCTCTCTCGGCTGTACACATGGTTTAGTTTCTAGTCTAAAGACCCTGAGTCCAGACGTTCTCTTTACTTCTGGTTTTTATTATTTTATTATTTTTACAAAATCCTTTTAGCAATAGAAAAGCACTCGACGTGTTAAAAAAAATATATAGTTCTTGTTAGTTAATGCTTGTCCCAGCGACTTTTCCCTCCCCCATTTCTTTTACAGCATAACCTCTTCGTTTTGCGACAATACCTCGTGATAAGGTTACCCATGAAACGGGTGATTTACCGGATACTATTTTGTGCCAGACGGAATGTACTGCTCCTCTGAAGCTGCGCCAAGTTTATACGTATACGTTCACATTATGGTTTGAGTTCGGAAACCTTTAACAAATAAATCCGGTATCTGTTCTAAAGCTGATCCTCGTCTAAACTTTCCCATTGATGATTCCGTCTCGGTTTTTTTGAAGTTGTGAGTGCTTTCATGTTGATTATCACCATGATCAACGCTCTATGATTAGACAACCCTTGGTGATATTGACTCTCAGCCCAGCTTGCAACTAGCGATATGCTTTCAGTAAAGGCCACCGCACACCTTACGATTGGTCTGCGACCCGATTTTGGAATAAAACGTAGTAAAATTTGATGCTAATATTGAGACTTGGAATATTTAACTGTATAATGTTCGAAATCATCGTACGAATACCTATTTTCAAATTTGTGACTGTGCTATCATCCTTCCTAGAATAAAAGCAAATTTAATATCTAGTCGTAATGACGTCATAGCAGTCGCACGATTGGCTACGATTTGAAACTAATTTGGCCTTTACTCCAAAATAAAGGCTTGCAATCTTTCATAATAGTTATATTTGTATTCTTTCAATTAATTTAAATCTCAAATAAAGATATATATTCCATTCACATTTTCAGAAAATGTGCGAAATGCAATTTGTTTCAAAATCGGATCGCGAACAGTCGTAAGGTGTGCGGTGGCCTTAAGGTATGGTAATGTCGTATTCATGTGACATCATTTATAAATGTAAGGATGTGACTGTATATATGCTCAAGTATTGACTTTCAAATCTGATATCAACTCCCACCCATTTAGATAGTAAACTACACGTTATTTCCCGCGGTAGAGGTCTATGCCTTCGTCCATACCAACTACCAACCGGTGGTCGATGCGACGGTGATTGGTACAGTAGAGAGTACAACATCAGGGGATATGACAATCATCCCACTCCGGGATAATGGACTAGGTAAGTGAGAAAAAAAAAGAGTCTGAATTGTCAGAAATTCAGTTCTAAAGTTGTTTATACGATTCCCAAGCACACATGAATATCATACTTAGAGCTAGGTACACACAGGCTTTAAACAAATTTAGGGGACCGTTAATTTAGCTTTAGTTACTAGAAAAAAGATTAATCTTGAGTAGGATCATGACTAAACTGCATTGAAGATAATGATACAAAAGCTTATGAGGGTTTGTGTGAGGGGGTGGGGTGGGGTGGGGTGTTTGTGATGACCTATAGACCTATACGTTTGGATACATTTTGATTTATTTTACCTATCAACCGAGGACGGCATCGGTTCAGTTAACCATGCCAATGATTCCTCATCTCATTTGTAAGCCGTGTCATATATGGTTAACGCATAATTTGTTAAAAGATCCGTTCGACCAATTAAACCCAAGTTCTGTGTGTGTATAGGATACGAAGTGTCTTCGATTAGCGGACTGTATGCCCACGTTGTGTCTGAAAAATGAGCCCGATTAGCGGATTAAATTATACATTTTGAGTGTATGAGACCCCATACACATGTCCCCACTTTGTTGAGTAAGTGGTAAATGAGTCACCGATTGTCCAATTACTAGAATATAATTATGTGTGTGAGGGTGTTTGTGAATGTGTGAGTTTGGGGTACACATTTAAAAAATTAAAAAACACGTTGGAATATTATTTGTGTGCGTGTAAAATGTACTTGTGCTTCTCCCCGAAGTAGGCCTATTAAATCCAGGAAAATTCCCAACTTAAGAGAATAATGAATAACTATGGCAGTAAAAACACACATCTATAGAACGCTGGTTATCAAGTTGATGTAATCATGTTTAGATATTACTTTTTTATTATCGTTATTCATTTGTAAATTATTATTGTTTTTTACTTTTTGTGCTTTTTCATTTACTATAGTAAGTCATCAGCTGGGTGGATTTTTTTTTACCTCAATGGATCTGTTTAGTCTTCCATATAGGAAGAAAAATGTTAATGATTATTGTCATTTAGAAGCATTTTCTACAGTGTACTAGTATATCCAAATAATCTTCAAAAGGGTAATTAAAAGTATAGAGTCGTGTGTAAATCAAAATAATATCATCGACGACGCGCTTCCAGATCGATCATTTCTACTTTATTTGCATCGATTTCATTCTGAAATTTAAAAAATGTACATACTACAAACATTAAAAAATTGTTGATTGATTGGTCGGTTGATTGGTTAATTGTTTGATAAAGAATTTAATCGACGTTTCAACAATAAAATTACATCGTAAGGGAGAGGAAAGCATAATGAAATGACATGACATGAAATATAACTGAAGTTATATGATAAATCAATTATATTTTTGTTCATGAACTATGTTATATGAAATGTAAACGTCTTTTGAATATATTGAGATTATTGCCTGCATATGAGATTAGCTAAGAAAATGTACAAATAACTAGATTTTAAAAAGGTAAATTGTATGAAAAAAAAATCCCTAAGCCTTGCAGAAACAAAGTTCGCGAACAAATTTGACCTTCTTCTTCTTCACACTTTTCAGGAGCTGATTTGATCACTGGTGATGGTATTTACTCGGCTTATTTCCTGGACTTCTCTTCAAATGGACGATATGGCGTCAAGGTAGATGTAAATGGAAAAACAACATCTTCATCAAATGGTGAGTTTTGTATACTTTACCCATTTGAACTTCGCGCGGATCATCGGTGACAACTCTGAAATAAAATAAAGTTTGCTCAAAAGAAATCGTTTTCGAAAGTTATTTTTGTGTGTTACACTCTGTAAAATTTGTTCAATTCAATTGAAGTGAACATTTATTTTCTTACAATTTGATATTTCTAATATAAATAAAGCAAAAACCATTATAGAACAAACACAATTAATATGAATACCATATTTATATCATATGTATGGAAGAAGGCGTAAAACCCAGAAAGGTTGATAAGTTGTTATCAAAGAAATATAATATATATATATTTATATATATATGTATATAAATATATATATATATATATATATATATATATATGATTGATTGATTGATTGATTGATTGATTTTATTCGTCAAGAATATCACAAGAGGTTACAATGAAATTGAAGAATACCTTGACAGGATAGCCCATGAAAGCCGAAAGGCTTATTTCCAATGGGGTCCTATAGTTAGTATAAAATATTAACATATTGTAACAAAAAGTATAAACTACAACAAGTACTGGAATATGGTTTAAAAAACACATACATACATATCCATCAGTCAAATAATATGCAAACATCTGAAGCAAACAACAATTTTCCTAATATGTGAAACAAGATTATATTTTAACATACCCTAATGTATACGTTATCTACAATACTAGAAACTAACTGTACAAAATGTTTGATTTTAATGTTAATAGTGCTCTCGAGTAGCTTCCAGTTTTAGGTGCTTCTTTAATGCACTCTTAAATTGAGAAAATATTTTAACTGCTTTTACTTTATTAGGAAGAGCATTCCAAGATTGGATGCCATTAAAATAAAAAGTGTTCCCTATATGTCCTTCACGTTTTGGTAACACAAAATTGAAATTACTATTTCGAGTACCGTACCTATGGATATTCGATACACGGGTGAAATTATTTGCTATATAATGATCTAATGTATCCGAATAGAATATTTTGTGCACGTGGTGTAGAACTAATTGTTGTGATCTGTGATCTACATGAAGTAATCCTGCCTTTTCAAGTTCATTACATCCGACATGTGCTCTTGGTCCTAAAACATTTATGTATCTCACAATTTTATTTTGAATTATTCTTAGCTTTTTCTTATCCGTAACACCCAGACTACCGTACCAAGCCGCATTAGCATAGTCGAATAGACATTGTATTAAAGCAAAGCATAAAATACGTCTAGACTTCATATTCAAACAGGTTTGATATCTATACAAAAATTTCAAGCGCGAATTTGCCTTTTTGACGATTGAGTCTACCAAGCCCGTCCATGATAGGTTACTTGTCAAATTAATTCCTAAATATTTCACTGAATCTTTTCTGTCAATTACCTGGTTATTGTATGAAACCTTGAAATCGTTTGTATATCTTAACTTTCGTTTCGAACAAAATAAAATGCTTTCTGTTTTCCCAACGTGTAAACTAAGCTTGTTGTCAGACATCCATTCAATGCAATTTACCAAATCTGCACTGAGTTTTTTATCAATTATCTTGGGATTTGTATCCGAATATAGCAAGACACTATCATCAGCATATAAAATTAATTTAGATTCGTTAATACAAGTACACATATCATTGATGTATGACATAAAAAGAATTGGGCCTAAAATGCTTCCTTGAGGGACTCCGCATTTAATAGGCAGTGAGTCAGAAATAACCGTCTGCATGGTAACTACCTGATGACGGTTAGATAAATATGATCTAAACCATTTCACACTTGCAGAGTCTAAACCCATCACTTCTAATTTCTTCAAAAGTATGTTATGATTTACAGTATCAAAGGCTTTTTGTAAGTCTAGGAGAACCATTCCAACCATGCGTCCATGTGAAATTTCGTTCCTGATAAAATATGTTAAATGTATTAAACAAGTTTCAGTGGAATATCCGTTACGAAAGCCGGACTGAAATTTATATATTAGCTTGGTTTCTTGAAAGTATTTCTCCACTTGAGCATGAACAGATTTTTCCAAGATTTTCGACACTACACTTAATACACTTATAGGCCTATAATTACTAACGTCAGTTTTATCTTTCTTTTTATGTAGTGGGGTAACTTTTGCAAATTTCATATCATCAGGAAAGGTAGAAGACATAAGAGATAAATTAATAACATAATTTAAAGGTTTGTACAAATTTCTTGCCCCATCTTTTAGAAATCTTGCAGGTATCATATCTAGACCAGTACTTTTTGATATTTTCAACCTATTTAGTTCATCTAAAACAAATTTTTCTGGAACAGGGGAAAAACGAAAACTACTTTTTGAAATACCCTTTTCTTCATAAAACTTTTGAAATTGGTCACTTTCTGCATGAAATTTGTTTGTATTTACTGGTAATATATATACAGTAATATTTTAACGAATTTTCGCCCATAGGGCTTTGTCAAGTTATGACAAATTTATTAGATTGCGTCAAAATAATGCATCATAAAGATGCGCGGTATCCAAAACAGCGAGCAAAAGCGCACAAAGGATGACGAAGAGGATACGTCATAAAGGGGAAACGAAAGAAGACAGTAGGAGAGGTAGAGAGAGAA
The DNA here is from genome assembly GCF_037042905.1 of Lytechinus pictus. NCBI lineage: Eukaryota > Metazoa > Echinodermata > Echinoidea > Temnopleuroida > Toxopneustidae > Lytechinus > Lytechinus pictus. The sequence continues at coordinate 25,472,486 of NC_087246.1, forward strand.
AAAATGAGAGAGAGCGCGTGAGAGAAAGAAGAAGAGAGAGTGGGTGAGAAGGAGGGAGATATGGGAGAAAGAAAGAAAGAAAAAAAAGAGAGAAGAAAAAGAAAAGGCCACAGGAAGACCTTGAGTGTTTAGACTCAACACTCAAGGTCTTCCTGTGGCCCGTCACTTCAATTTGCCTGGACACACTATAGATGATATGAAGATCTTCGGAATGATATCTTGCAAAGGAAATGATGAGGACAGAAAGCTTTTGGAAGAGAAGATTATCCATTGCCTTGGATGTCTCCAACCCAATGGACTCAATGTTTCTTTCCACTCATTTCGTCTGACGTAGATATTTCTTGTCTTCTTCTATTTCTTTTCTTCTTTTTTTCTTTTACTTTCTATTTATTTTTCTTTACCCTCTCTTCCTTGTCTTTCTTTCATTTTCTCTTTCCTTTTCTTTTTCCTTCTCTCTTTTTTTCTTTCTTTCTCCCCTATCTCCCTCCTTCTCACCCACTCTTTCTTTCTTTCTTTCTCAATGTTTCTTTCCACTCATTTCGTTTGACGTGGATATTTTCTTTTCTTCTTTTTTTATTTTTCTTTTACCTTCTCTTCCTTGTCTTTCTTTCCTGTTCTCTTTCCTTTTCTTTTTCTTCTCTCTTTTTTCTTTCTTTCTTTCTTTCTCCCATATCTCCCTCCTTCTCACCCACTCTCTCTTCCTCTTTCTCTCACGCGCTCTCTCTCGTGTTCTCTCTATCTACCTCTCCTACTGTCTTCTTTCGTTTCCCCTTTATGACGTATCCTTTTCGTCATCCTTTGTGCGCTTTTGCTCACTGTTTTGGATACCGCGCATCTTTATGATGCATTATTTTGACACAATCTAATAAATTTGTCATAACTTGACAAAGCCCTATGGGCGAAAATTCGTTAAAATATTACTGTCCACGGAGTTTTTATACTTTTCTTTGTTTGAACCTATATATATATATATATATATATATATATATATATATATATATATATATATTTATATATATATACATATATATATATATATATATATAAATTGGCAGTAATAAAAAGACATCAGAAATGCGAAACAAAGTCACGAGTAATGCAGTTTTTGCAATGCCAAAGGTCGCAATATACATTCATAACAGCATTTTGCGCACCTAGCAGCGGTTACCCTAGTCCCGCTGAGATCGCGCACGCTTTAACTGTCATTCAAGCTTGTGACAATTCACGAATCTTCCCTGAAGAAGGTAGATGTCTACCGAAAATTTGGAGAGTGAATAAAAGAACTTAATTGTTGGCATTGCAAAAACTGCATTACTCGTGAATTTTTTCCGCATTTCTGATGTCTTTATATATATATATATATATATATATATATATATATATATATATATACAAGTGTACATAGAACATGACGCGCTGTAATACACGTTATGCAAAGGGCCCTCTTCTTTTATATATATATATATATATATATATATATATATATATATATATATATATATATATATAAAAGAAGAGGGCCCTTTGCATAACGTGTATTACAGCGCGCGTCATGTTCTATGTACACTTGTAAATAATTCAGCATCAACGCAAGACGTAGCTTCCATGTATCTCTTTATTACAAGCTTTCGGCCAATGGGGCCTTCATCAGGCCTATAATGCATTGAAACAAACAGAACAAACCATACATGGTTTGTTCTGTTTGTTTCAATGCATTACATGGTTTGTTCTGTTTGTTTCAATGCATTATAGGCCTGATGAAGGCCCCATTGGCCGAAAGCTTGTAATAAAGAGATACATGGAAGCTACGTCTTGCGTTGATGCTGAATTATTTACAAGTATATATATATATATATATATATATATGATTGCTTGTATGAATTTTCTTTCAAGGAAGAAGTGATTGTTGTACATTATTAATTGAATCGAACCAGTATTTGTTTAGATAATGTTCTCTATGCAGACTCTGTTTTCTATGTTTTTGTTATTGTTCCAGTCGGTCTGAGATCGAAACGAGATACAGGAACACCATCATGGTGTGGAAGCGTCGTGGTGTAGCGGTTCTGACTCTCGCCATATAATCAGAGGGTCGTGTGTTCGAATCCCACCATGGCCTAGCGTCCTTTGGCAAGGCGTTAATCCACTCTTTGCCACTCTCCACCCAGGTGTTAAATGGGTACCCGGTAGGATGTGAAAGCCTATATGTAGTATGCCTAGCAATTGAGTCTTGGAACTCTTGTTGGAATGCTCCCCAGGGAGTGGAGAAGGTGCATACATTGTATGCGGGCATGCAAGGATCCGATGACCGGGGTAATAATATGTCTGTAAAGCGCTTAGAGACGTCGTTTCGATGTATTAATCGCTATATAAATGCGGAATATTATTTATATTATTATTATTATTATCGTTGCAAGGCTTCCAGCGAACAACTACGGCGGGTGTCTTCCAAGTCGAGAACTACTCCCCGGATCTGAATGTTGACATCTTGGCACCATCTAAGATCACTGACTTTACGAGCGTTGAGAGAACTTACGATGAGAATAGAAATGTAACATTGGTATGGACAGCTGTGGGGGATGATTTGGATCAAGGGACGGGTAAGATGCAGCACCTTTCTTAACCACTACGGCCTGTATTCTGAAGTCGGGTTTAATTTAAACTCTGGTTTAAAGTTGTGGTTTATATGGAAAGCAATTTGTTACATAAATCTCTAACAGTAGAGGTTCAATGTATCAGCTCATTTGACTCCCAAAACATTAGCCTATTAACTGCCTGTGAAGGATAAGTAAGACAATTGTCTTCACCCACCATTAAATAATTAGTGAAGAGCACAGTTAACATGAGAAGCATTCACTGTAAAACAGAATTTTGAAACGTTTGGCTTCCCATAATTTTAGCACAGATTTAGACCATGGTCTAAGTTAAACCTGACTTCGGAATACGGGCCTATGGGTGTGGGAGTAAATGACCGACCAAATTTTCAAATGTAAAATCACAAAATGCATCCACTGAAACACGCTTTTGTTTGCTTTTATTCACATTTACATCAACATTCGTCATAATTCAGAAATAAACTGTAATAATAACCAACACCTATGGGAGGATATTTATGAACTTTATTAAAAAGAATAGAACTTTGCAGGAAAAAATATAGGTATTTTTATTATGAAGGTGACAATCATGAAAATATTGTTAAACGGTTCAATAAAGAATACATCCTCGATCTTAGAGAGTATTTAATTTGTTTTGTATTTTTTGTACAGTACTTTATATGTGTGTTTTTTTTTTTACACAGCTGCCTCTTACGAGCTCCATTTCTCAGATAACTTCACCCAACTCCGAACCAACTTTACCTCTACTTCTGCCATTAGCGATACAGATCTCAGAGTCGGTAGCCTCTCTCAAGTCGCTTCTTCTGGAAGTCTTGAATCCATCTCGTTTCTTCTGCCGGGTGAAGACTCGGACGCTATCTTTTATTTTATGATAAGAGCCTGGGATGAGGCTGGCAACGCGGGTCCTTTTTCCAACATTGTGTCCGTTTCATTACGTCGGCTCCCTCCAACCAGCATAGCGCCTACTTCCAAATCACCAGGAGGATTACAGTTATACATCATATTTATCATTGCAATTTCCTGTTTCGTGTTCTTGGCTTTACTCACTCTTTCCATTGTTATTGGGGTGATCCTTAGACGTCGCAACGTGCGTTATGTTTAGTCGCGTGCATTTGAGTGTCCGAAAGTCCACACACACAGCTTCAACACAGGGAACAGTGGTTTTCATGGACGTAATATTGCAGAAATCCGTGTATATCTTTATAATTATTAATAATCTCACACCAGATTGATAATAGTGTGAACATTTTATCCAATTCCATTAATTTGATGTAAATATTATTACAATTAATTCACTCTTTACGTCTTGCTGTTCATTTGAAAGTGTCCATGTTCACAACTCTTGCTATGACAAAAGGTCTGAAATCACCCATATTTTCGAGACCCTGGCACCTTTGTTTTCCCAGTGGAATATTCCTAAAGGTCAAATAGGTCGATGCTAAATAGATTACCTACAGTTTGATGTATAATACTTTATGACTGGTATAATGGTTACATCTCATTTTCCCCCCAAACTTTGAGATCGAGCAGGCAGAACATGGCATATTTCTGTGTCCAACGTCACGTGACTAACGTATGATAGTTTCCGTTCCTAGACCCTTTTCATTTGTAACAATTAATACAGCCCAAATAAACTTAATTAAAGCATTTAATGTTGAAAGTAAAAATGTTCTTCTACTATAAAGCTTTGCCTACTGATATTTATAATATAGCTACAGTTTGCGGAAGCAAACATCGAGTCCGGAATTGATTTTGATTTGCAATAGGGTCTGCGTAAGTATACTATATACTACAGTGGCGTACCGTGGGTCACGATATTGGGGGGCACCAGGAAAATTTTTGAGTCACTTAAAAGGCCCGGTCACATATAGCCCGACGCACGACCCGCGCATTGAAAATTGGAAAATAGGGCCAGTGCGTCGTTGTGCGCTCAACTCCTGTCAGAATTTGTGTCAAGCCTCGCGAACTTGCATGAATACATAACATATTGCTAACGCGCTGCGCGTATACTGGGCGCATTTTGACCGTGCACGGAGCGCATATACAAAACCTCCCAACGAATGCATCACGTATTGCGAGCGTGTTGAACGAATGGCTAGCGCATGCACTGCGAGTTCAAAAAAAATCGAGTCACGTGACTGTGGCTGCAAAACTAAAAAGAACCTCAGGCCAGGTGGCATCTTCGATCTTCGACCTCCGGCCAGATGACACCCAGGGATTTGAATACTCCTACTCCTACTTTTGAATTCATTTATTCATAATTATCCTACGAGAACCTCAATAAATTTACATTTATCAAATCCGCTAAATAGCCCATAGGTCAATAAGACATACTGGTCCTGATACCTGGAATGATATAGCTTTAACAATACGTGGTGCTCCTACATTGAAAAAATTTAAGTTTGAGTTTAAGCATTCCATTATTAACACTTATTTGAGTTAAGATATTGTTCTATCATTAGTTTCATCATATTGCATACTTTATTTTTTGTATCATTTTATACGACGTATCTATGTTAAACATAGTAATATTAATCGATACACGGCTGGTGTGTTATTATCATTTGATTTATTCTTGACATGCTTGATGTGTTTTCCTTTTGGCCCTGCTTTTACTGTAATTTTTAAATATGAGTTATATTAATTTTATTCAGGGCCGTAGTCTTTCTTGAGGTGCGTCCTTTTCAAGCCTTTGTGCTTATGACTGTTCCCTCCCATGCAATGATTGTTTATTGTTATTTTACCATGAGATATTGTCAATATATTTTTCTGTTGTACGATTTATTTTTGCATGGAAATAAAGAATCAATTAATCAATCAATCAATGTCTGGTGCCGGTGAGAATCAGTTTTGATCAAGATTGGGAGGGATGCTATAGAAAGATGCAAAAGGACAGTTTTGGTTTTTAATGCATATTTCATTGTTAAGCTTTCAAATAATGAGGACGCGGTGGCGAGTTTTACGCATCTATTAATTGTTAAGAAGTTGACAATAGTAATGTTGGTTATTTAATTTTTTGAATGTGAAAATGATGTTACTTTCTTCATCCGTGTTTAATGTTCATGAGTTTTGTAAATGGAAAAAAACGTTACAAGTTGTACAATTATGAAGTTGGATATTTAATATTTATGTGAAACAAAGCATTTCGTTTTTGCCTATTTCTCACATAGACAGTGTAGTTGTATACAAATTGAAAACAAGTTTTAAAAAAGTAGTGATAAATGATTGCTTTTACACAAAACGTTTTGTATTATTCCATTTCATTGTTACAAAGCGATTGTTGATAGAGAAAAGGTTAGTTATTGGATCGTTGTATTCATCCGTTTGTAAAGTTAAAAAATAAAATTGTTACAAGTATTACGAATAGAAAATTGTTATTTCATATGTTTAATTGAAATAATACGCTTTGTGTCTGCCCATTTCTCACGTGGACAGTGTAGATTGAAAACAAGTGGTGATAAAGGTCTTGGTAAATGATTGTTATCAACCTCTCATTTCAACTGTTCAACAATGTGCTTTGTATTCGATTTTAATATTACAAATAATTTTGTCAAAAGAGAAAGCGTTGGTTATTGAACATAGTAAAATGTTTATTTCACCTTAAATCGATCGATTTTGTCCTTCTGGAGACTTTTAGTTGGTGAATAGTCAGTGCAATTAGGTTATGCTGATGTTGGAGAACTGCAATTTTATATTTCATTCAGGATCATCCATCTTCCGAGGTGATTCTTTCGAGGGCTGGAGAAAAAGTGATGAGGAGTTGGTGCCGGATCCACTTATATGCCCTATGATTACACGCTAGGCACACGCCGGGTATAGGTTAGGAACACGCAAGATAAACGTTGTGTGCGTTAGAGACACGTTCAGCACTCGGTCAGCACTCGTTAGCTCGTTCATATTCGTTGCGTGTTCGTTGGAAAGCACGTTATGTGTGCGCCAGTCGTTCGTTCGAAATCAGCCGCCGAACTTGCGACGGATACTCAACGTAGGCTCAGCGTACGTCTAGCGTTGGTCTAGCGCGCTTTGCGAATGTTTGGCGACTTCATGGCGTATAGAGTCATGCGTCGAGCTCTGCGCATATTTTTGAGCATGCTCAAAAATTCACGACGCACAAGCGAACAGCGTCGAATACATAACGTTGGTAAAACGCGCTCGTCGAACGCTTAACGAACGATGGCGCAGATCTAGCGAGTAACAACGCATTGACCAAAACTGCCGAAATTCAACACGTGGGCCATGCGCCCCTCGTGCGTCGCCTATATGTGACCGGGCCTTTGTGCGCAGTTGCCAGGTATACTGACCTAATAGAGACATTTTAAGGACAGTGTCATTAAACTGATATGTATCTCACTGATCAAATAATGCGAGCGCGAAGCGCGAGCTGAAAATTTTAGATATTCAGACGTAAAAAGGGACATTATAATAAAATTTTTGTAATCACAATACGTACCAGTCTCTGTAAACAATGCGAGCGCGAAGAACTCGAAACTATTTATAAATTTGAATCAAAAGGTGCAGGTATTCGAGCAAGAGTAAAATGTATGGAAGAAGGCGAAAGGAGCTCAAAGTATTTCTTAAGTTTGGAAAAAAAGAAACATTTCTCGAAAAGGTATAAACCAAATAAGATCAGTAGATGGGAAAAGAATACTCAATAAAGAAAATGATATTTTAAAAGAAACAATGAAATTTTATAGTATTTTATATACTGATGAAAATACAAATGACGATAGTTTTGAATAATATGTACAATCACAAAATATACCGTATCTGAATGATAATGATAAAAATTCTTGTGAAGGTTTGTTGACAGTTTCGGAAGAATTCTGTATATTAACAATAAAATTTCAATCACTAATCACCAAAGCAATTATGTACATAAATACCACACACGTTTACCACATTTACAGTAACCAAATAACATTTGTGATAGGTGGATATATATATATATATATATATGTATATACATACATACATAGTTTGTAATATGTATCAGATCAAGCTTGATTTGAAACCATATTTAATAAAAAATCCTATTACTGTTACTCTGTGATTATAATACCCTTGTATTTTCAAACCATTGCTTTTTGTTTTTTAACATGTTATTATAATAACAACGCCAGAGCTTTCAATATATTACTGCAGATACGATTCAGCTCTTTGTGGATTTTTTTTTCTGAAAAGAGCTTTTAACTATTATGGTCAGTGGCGTACCGTGGGTCACGGCATTGGGGGGGGCACGAGCAAAAATTTTGAGTCACTTAGTGAGCGCAGCGCGCCCAGTTGCCAGGTATACTGACCTAATAGAGACATTTTAAGGACAGTGCCATTAAACGGATATGTATCTCACTGGTCAAATAATGCGAGCGCGAAGCGCGAGCTTAAAATTTTTGATATTCAGACCTAAAAGAGGACATTATAAAATTCTTTTGTAATCATGATACGTACCTGTCTCGCTAAATAATGCGAGCGCGAAGCGCGAGCTGAAATTTTTGTAAATATTGACCCCAAACAGGAAGATTTTAAGGACTATATTTTAGGAATCCGTTAAGAGTATACACATCTCACCATAGTCATCTAATGCGAGTGCCAATAAGCGCTTGCTGATTTTGTTAGAATTACATCTAAACATATGCACATAAAGCACTTGTAATCATGATTAACATACCCATCTCACTAATCAAATCTTGCGAGCGCGAAGCGCGAGCTGAAAATTTATGAAATTCAGACCTGAAGAGGGGCATTTTAAGGATTGTTTGTAGGAATTCACGATGACCATACGTAGTTCACTAACCAAACGGTGCGAGCGCGAAGCGCGAGGTGAAAATTTTTGATATTCAGATCAGAAAAAGGAACATTTTAAGGACTGATTCTAGGAATTCATTGAGAGCAGACATATTTCACCAATCCGCTACTGCTAACGTAAGCACGGACAGGAAATGTTTTATATTAAGACCTTAAAATGGGGCAATCACTTTAGTCATGAAAAAGAAGCATACTATTGTACATAAAACAATAACTCGAAGTGCGAGGAAATATATTTGGCAGTTTGGTATATATTGACTTGAAAACGGGAGGTTTTAGTTTTTATCAGGGTTATATATCTCGGTAAACAGACAATGCGAGCATCAGGAGCAATGAAAACATAGGCCCTGAGCAAATTATGTTTCATTAAGTTATGAAAAAGGTTTCTTATGTAATATAACATAACATATTATTATGAAATAATATAACATTATAATGAACAATAATGTCTTTTTTCCCACTACGTTTCTCTTCCTTTCTCCCTCTTTTTCTCCTTTTCCCCGTTTTTTTTTTTTTTTTTTTTTTTTGGTCAGCCGATTAGGGGGGCACGTGCCCCCCCATGCCCCCCCCGTAGTTACGCCACTGATTATGGTTATTGTAGTCGACCAAGGCTGAAGATAATGTTTTCATTATTGTTTTAGATTTTTACCAGTCTTATCTCATTTATGCATTGTCATCCGTTTATTAATATTTTGCCCCTCCGATTTGCAATATTTGCAAAATGGAAATTAATGATACCCGCTGCAGTCACCGAGTCACGTGATTGACTGGATCAACATCTGGGATGGAGATCGCTGGTTCTTCAGATGTGTAACCCGTCATTATCTTAATGATTATTTTCGTTGTACTTCATTGAGTCCTATTTACTTGTATTTACTGATCTTGAAACGTGTTTACTTATGCTCCTATATCTGAATACCAGGCACGGTTTTAGGGGGGGTTTGCGTACAGAAGCCCCCCCCCCCCCCAAAAAAAAAAAAAAAAAAAAAAAAAAAAAAAAAAAAAAGATCCTATATGCGTATTGCAGTATTCCATTCATGTCGTGCTCTAAAATCAAAGTTTTTACTATTCAAATACGAAAATTTTCTCGCGCGGTCGGTAAACGCTCCCTCGCAAAATACATTCATGCTCTCTTAAAGTGCGAGTATCGGAAGTCAAGATCTCCTGCAATATAGTATACTGCCTTGCATTCCCCCCCCCCCAAAAAAAAAAAAAAAAAAAAATATTAACCTCCATAATGTGACCAGGCACCACAAAACCCACAAAAAGTGGCCAGAAATTAAATTTTAGTTAAATAGCCCTTGTGAAAGAGGAGATTCTAAGCTTATAACTCATTAAAGGGGAATCCAGCCTTGGCCATAAAATGTTGTGTTGGGAAGGAGAAAAATAAATTAAACAGAATGGTGAAAGTTTGAAAGAAATCGGACAACCAACAAGAAAGTTATAGCTGCTTTAAAATTGAGATCACTAGTACTTTGTAGATTTCAAATTGGCAACTGGGTAAGTAAATTATGACAAGGGGCAAGGACAACTTTCCCATAGGCCATGTACTATATTATCAGGGATTTGTGGTTTTCTCCTAAGTACCCATTCCCCTGGGGCAGTAATCTAAATATAACCCAAGTAGTATATTGTTTTATGTCCTCATGAAAGAAAAATATAATTTGATATAAAACTTTTGGGAAAAATGACATTTTAGCCATATTATGTATTGGAGTACATGGAAGAGTAGTCCTTGCCTTACATCACTATGACATCCCATATGCGGCCAATTTGAGGTCTCCATGGGTATAGTGATTACCAATATTTACAACTTTTAAAAATTCATAACTTTCTTGTTGTTTGTCCAATATTGTTCAAACTTTCACCTATCAACTTGTCTGATTTTTCTTTTCCTTATAAAAACAAGTTTTTATATGGGTTGGATTCCCCTTTAACAATGATTGATCCTAACCCTCTCAAGTAAGAGGAGAATGCTCACTACCATGGAACACTCCTTTTTTATAAAAAGGGGATTAACAATCACTTGTTTATTGAAGAGAGCTTACTCTTCGACTATTGCGTATTGTACACAAAAGGAAGATTAAAAATAAGTAGAATTTCATTAGTAGGAATGATCAGATTGCCCCCAAAGTTCACACACTGATTACGTACATCCCATCCATTAGTTTAAACGAGTATCAATGTTACATCCTATCCTGTCTTGAATTTATAGGGGTTCAAAGAGATATGAATATTCAGGTTTTCGTGAAAACAAACATGATTACAATTAAAACTCAAAAAGACCCAAAAAAAGTCAAACACTCAAAAATTATTCTTTAGTTTTGATTGGTACATCCATATGTTTTTACAGTAAATAGGGGAGAATATACTCTTTCGGAAAACACCAAAATCTTGAATTTGAGCGTTCTGACCAAAATATTGTTAATTCGCTCTAAATGAAAATCACACAGTGCTACTTTGTGTGGTTTAGTGATGCTGGGTTACTTCATCCACCAACCTCGAATATAACAATACCGTGCTTTGTCAAAAGCGCTTCGAATTTTTGTCATCCTTTAGGATATAGGATATTTTTCATCAGGGAATATACTCCTTGATTGAGGCTAAACTTATTTAAAAACATATAGTTTTAGCCGGAGTTTTATTAGAGTCAGGAAGTTTCGGATGGCGAGAGGGGGTAAAGACAATGCACAAGATTTTCGGCGCGCTCTGAGCGCCAAATTACAATGCAGAATTTTGCACGTGAAGGACACCGAGAAATTTACCATTTTATATGCATAAAAGTATTTTTGTGTTAAGTTTCATGTTTTTTTTTTAAACAAATTTTTGCAATGGATTCTTTAATTTTCATTTTTTTCTAAAGTATTGGCATGGCAAATCGATATGTTTGCTGCATCCCCAATATGTTTAAGGCGTTCGCCCCCATAATACAGATGAAGAATTCTCAATAAAACATTTTTAAAATGGGATTTTTCGATCAGTCGCTACGCTCCCTCGCATGATATTAAAGGAGTTTTTTGATGGGGGGAACTTGCTGCTTGGTCAGTAAAAGGCTATCAAAATAGGCCTTTCTCATTGTCAAAAGCAACTTCGAAAATTTATCAAGCCCCCAGAAGCCCCCAAAAAAAACTTTTAATCTAGAACCGCGCCTTATAATCATGTGAAATTTATTTTACTTAATAATCAGAGATCGGGCACTAGCCTGTAACAGATTTATGTGTGATCAGTTTATCACTGCACATTTTATATCAAAATTCGATGGAAATTTTGGTGTTATATACTTCTTTTTTTGTCAATATATTAAAATCATATAGTTATTGTAGCGCATTTTACCTTTAGATCTTTATGACGAGAAACTTGATCACCCGGTGCCCTTAATAGTATGTTATTTGGTAGGCCTAATGGTAGTGATTTTTTACCTGATTGCTACCAAAGCATGAATGCTTGTAAGGTAGCAACCAGAGGACTGAGGTAATGAGGATTAATGTCTTACCAAAAGGGAACTGGTGCACCAAGTGGGAATCGAACCCGGGTCACCGGAATCCGAAACCCCCGATTTGTAGACTTATAGATTAGCATAGGTATGAAACAAGTCATTCGGATACTATATTTTCAATCAACCATATAAACTTGTCATGCGTTGTAGACCTATTCATAAAACAAAATGCATGTTTCATCCATCTACATCGTGACAATCATTAAGATTAGTTTAAGGTGATTATTGTTATAATCTTATTTCATTTTCATAAATAACAGGGGTCCATATATGGTTTCAATGAATAGTAATATAGGCCTACACTATGGCAATACATTCAAGTGATTATTTTCTATCCTTTGTATACATTTAATGAGCTGGTAGTTAACCTTTTGATGGAGTCTTATTAACTGGAGTCTTATTAACTGGAATGTACTTTTGATTCCTGGATGTTTTAACTCATAACAATTATAGCAGACAAAGATATGTAAGAGAAGAATTTCGTGTATAACCTTGCATGACAATTCCATATAACCAAGAAGCACATTTATCAAATAAGTCTAAAGCTAAAACAAAATTATACTTACCATGTTTACATTCAGTTGTAACTTTGAAGAACTTAATTTCAGCCTATATTATTATCTATACACAAAAAAAGTAAGTCCCCCCTGAATCAAATTGCTGTAACTTTTGAACGGAAATATTTTGAGATATGATATTTCGTAGGTGGTTTTCTACACTCATTAGGCAACTCCTGGAGAAAAATGAGATTGATCGGTTGAGTCATGCATGAGTAATTAAAGATTGAATTAAAAATGACAATTTTTGAAAGTCACAAGAGTCGTTTTCAGATTGTGCAAATACAAAGTTGGGCAAACGTTGTTTTTATAGGTGAATTTTATAGTGTTACGTTGTTATACTATCCATCATTTAGCCACTCCACACACAATTTTGATATCGTATGTTCATAGTTGAGTGAGCACAATGTATTGCGGGGGCCGCGGAAGCGCGGGGGGGGGGGGGGGCTGAAGCCCCCCTCCCCACTTTTTTCCCAAAGCATGTACAAAAATGTAAAAATGACCAGACGATTGTGATTTTTTGCATGGTCGGCCCCCACTTTTGGCTCAGTCCCTCCTCCTCCCGCCCCTTTGAAAACCATTCCGCGGCCCCTGTATTGTGACGTATCATCATAAGGGTTTAACGTAGTATCTTCTACAACTTGTTAGATCATGTTAACGTTTGAAAATGTTAGTGGCTCCCCCAATTGTAGGCCCTCCCCCATTTTAAGATTCTGGATCCACCCCTGATTTGTCCGTAAATTAAACTGATCATGAAAAATTGTTAGGAAAAGAATACATTTATGCAGTATAAAGAGTATTCATTCCTAAGTTTTCGAATGTGCTCGCTCAACCATGAAATGTTTAAAGTTTGGAAAGTGTGTGGTGATAGAAATGATGGATGATAAAAACAACAGCAATTAAAGTCACATTTGAAACCGAATTTGCCTCCAATATTCACTTTATTACCCTTTAAAATGAGTCTGTGACGTTGAAAATACAAATTTTCCTACTTTGATGCGTGCTCACTCATCCATAAATAAACAAATCGATTTCATTTTTGCACAGAATTCTGCCCATAGGTTGATAAACATTACTGCCAAATGACATTGCTAAAGACCGCCTTGAAAAAAAAGTTCCACCATATTGAATAAGGGGTTACTTATTCCTAAACATATGCACCCATAATATACACAAGTCTATGAGAGAGGAAGTCAAAATTTTAACAAATATGAAATGAAGAGTTTGTTTCATGGACGATTTTTGTTACTTCTGCCAACAGTTATTTCATGAAACTTCGCACATGGCGTCAGAGTAACACTATCCAAAAGGCGCGCACACCAAAATAACCATTCGATACAGCACAGAATGGGGCCAAGGCCTTGAACTTTCTTCTCATTTGCATAATTTTCTAATATTGTGTGTTCACTGATGCATTAAACATCGGGATTTTCATAAAAATCGAAACAAATGAACTATGCAAGGAGGTTTTTGACAGATATCCATAGTTACAAATTGCATTTTTTCCAATAACGTAAAAAAGAGCTAATCACATTCCACATGTTCATTCAAGCGTAAATGTTTGATTAAACGCCTTTGAATCATTGAAGCATGTTAATTGGTCATGAACATAACGAAAAAGTTGAAAAAAGATCATTTTCAGTTACCAAAATGAAACAATACTTGCCTATGATATTTGAAAATCGTATTTTTGGTTTTCAATAAATTTTCAATGAACCGTGAAACGATGAATATTGTTGAAGATACTCTTCCCAAAAATAAATGTTATCATACTCTATCATTTTTAGTGATAGAAATTTGTAAAAATCCAATTATAGCAATTTTGGACTTGTGTTTATTCAACCGTGAAATTTACCTAAAAAGTTGTATCGTCTTTTAGAAAGTACCTTTTACAAGCCTTCTGGCTATTTTTCATGACGAGAATGTGGAATTAGTTCCAATAAAATGGAATCAAAGTCATGATATTTGGCTTGTGACTTTTGAAAAGTGACATTTTTGCTTTCTGACGGTGCTCAATGAAGCATGACGTAAAATACGTCCATAACATTTACTCAGAGGGTGGCTTATAAAATTACCTACACAATCGTGTAAAAATATATTAAAAACTCGCATTGGTTCGGAAATTATTGATGTTTGTTTAAGGGGGACTTACTTTTTTTGTTGTGTATAGAACATTAGATTTTCCGTGATTATGTTCGTGCACTTTGTTCAATAAACCATGAGTATCTAATTACACTTTAGTTGTGTGTGTAGTGTGTTAGAAGCTGTGGGATGTGTGTGGGTGCACTAGCGTACCTAATGGGGGGGGGGGGAGACTGCCCCCCTGACGAGTCACAACTCATGCAGGGGACGTACCCCTGCATGAGTTGTGACTCGTCACAACTGATCCATTTGTAATGTGAAAATGCAATGAAAACAGACGAGTGTCCCCTCTTTTGAACCTGAAGGCCTTTTTTTTTTGGCTTGTCAATTTTTTTTCGAGGACGAAATATTCCCCAAAGAATTTGCCCCCCCCCTTGGAAAATCGTAGGTACGCCGCTGGTGGGGTGTGCATGTGTGGAAAGGATAGTGAAAGAGCGAGTGATAAGAGGGATATATCATGTACGGTGTGTGTGTGTGGGGGGGTGTGCATGGGGATGATTGTGCGCGCGTGTATGTGAGGATATTATGTTTCGTTTATTTGCATGAGAGGGTCTATTTGTGTTTTTATATCCTTATTAAGATTTTTTCAAAGCTCACAATTGCAAGCTCATATTTTTCATTGATCTGACCTGTTTCAAACCAACTTAACATCAGACATGTTATTCACTTTAATTATTATTAAAAAAAGAGAGGAATCCTTTTTTCGTTTCAGTTACGTCGTTCAGAATTATTAAGAGATACATAAAAGCGAAATGTTATTATTTAAAATGTTAAATGTTATTTGTTGGCGCACCGTGGTCTAGGGGCTCTGACTCTCGCCTTTAAAAAAAGGGTCGTGGGTTCGAATCCTAGCCATGGCGTGTTTTCCCTTCAGCAAGAAATTTATCCACAATGCGCTGCACTCTACCCAGGTGAGGTGAATGGGTACCCGGCAGGATTGTTTCCTTGAATGCACTGAGCACCGGTGATGGTAGCTTGAGCTAAAGCCGGGGTACTAATAGCAGCGCTTTGTATCCTCAGTCAAAAATCACTTTATAAATCCAGCTATTATTATTAATATTATTAAAAATAATCTCTTCTATCCAATCAACGGCCTTATATATATATATTTCTCCAATCTCAAGTCCAATATAAGGCTTTATTTACTGAAAATAAAATAGAAACATTTTTTTGATATAATAAACTTATTTTGATTGGCGCATATATTCCTATTTTGAATGAGAGCGCCGTTCAAACCAATCAACGACAACAACAATGTTAAACAAATCCATAATCCATTTTCTCTGCCCTTTCCTTTGTATTGTTATTGTATTGTATTTTTGTCTACAGGCGTATCCCGCCACAAGCCTAAGCTTTTAGGGTATACGCCTTCTTCCTTAAACCCAATATGTACATATTTATATTTTTATAACAAATTGATTTATGTATGAATTTATGTTTATGAAAAAAGTAATGAAATGGAAGAAAATAAATGTTTTATTTGAATTGAATTGAATAAAATTGGAGAATATACAGGTGTAGTTTTGAATTGTCTTTTACAAAATGAGATGGACTTTAACGGTACAAATATTATATTTTATCATAATAATAAATGTGATGAGACAAGGCTTAATTTTGCACAAATTACAAAATCATTAAAAGCGCAAGGCTTGTGGTGCGTGCAAATAAGTATTCGTCCGAAATTCGCAAATGAGATTCGCAACCGTAATTATTGAGATTTATTTGACCTAGCATCCCACTTTTCCAATACAGCATTAATAATTGTTCTGACTGTATTTGACATGTGCGTAATAAATTGTGATAACACAGACGTACATGTACGTGTAAATCTCAAAGTTTACCCTAATGTTATGAGGGGGTTATCCCGAGGGATAAGATGTTTCATAATATATCTGGGAATTCCCCCTCAAAGTTTTTCAAAGAATATATTGAGTAACTCTTTTGCCACCATTTATACAAAAATATTTGACGTAGCATTTTACATTTATATATGTATCTTCCTGTCTTCTTAAGGAAACCAACAATATCGATTGAATCTCGGCAAACGGTTTTTAATATTATAGCTACAAATTATAAAGTAGGAATCCTACCATATTGAATTACGTTCCGATTGCTCATTTTCTTTTTAAATTGTCAGCTTCAGTCGACACCATGAAACCAGAGGCAAACCGCCAAGCAATGTTTTTGAATCACCATATTTCTTTGTTGTATTGTTTCTTAATCGTGCTGATTGGAATAGAGATCTGTCATACCCAACAGGATCCCAATCCGATCAATCTTGAGAATGGAGCAAATGGAACCATTCTCATCGCTATACACAAAGATATCGAGGAAGATCAAAGAATCATTGATAACATTAAGGTAAGAAATCACCTACTATTTCTATTGTACGGTGCTACCTATCTATCTTATCTAATTTTACTAATTGCATATGCACTTTAGAAATGAAATATAGGCTTATTATTAATATCTGTACCTGTTGTTTTTGTAGGAAATATTTCGGGAAGGGTCTTCCGTCTTGTTCTCCGCCACCAATCGAAAGTTTTATTTTGGAACGATCAAGATTCTAGTCCCCCATAACTGGACCAGCAAGCAGAATATGAAGTTGCACAGCTGGAGGCCTATGAGAATGCTAACGTTATCGTTTCAGATCAACAGTCTAATCATCGTCCTCACGTTCAGAACCCATTCTTTTGTGGCCAAGAAGGACTATTTATCCAACTGTCCAAGACATTCCTGATCGACCCTGTACTACGTCAAAATCAATTTGGAGATTCTGGTGAGATATTAATGTGTTTTTATGCCTCCGCCCGTCGAAGGTGGTTGGCAAAGGCATTATATATCTGAATATTATATAGGGAAGAGAGAAACTTGGGGGAAAAATCACTTTTCTAGAAAATAATCCGTATTGGGAAGGTTTTATACGAAGAGATTGAATCACGACTCTTGCTGTTCAGACCGGCAGAGATAGCGCGATCTAGCGCGCGCTAGATCGCGCTATCTCCGCGGTGTGGAAGGTACAACGTCGTTTCGGTCCGCCCAACAGCGAGCCACGGCGAGCCAAAACGGCGTGCCACTGGAGCACCTCTTGGGGGTGGTCCACGAGAGATAGCGCGGTCTAGCGCGCGCTAGATCGCGCTATCTCTGCCGGTGTGAACCCGAGCCTATGTCAAGTGAGCCAACAATAAGCCAGCCAACAGCAAGCCAGCCAACAGTTCCAGCCAACAATATCGCGATATAAGATAGATCAGATACAGGATTTTGCGCAAGAAGAGAAGCGTGCATTCTTGTAGAAATCAAACAAACGGGGTCAGGGCTACACGGGCCTAATCATTAGTGGCAGGCCATAGATATTCATTCGAGCCAACCCATTGCCATTTTTTTTTATTTTGATATGGCTGATTGACAAAGTGTATGCATATGATTTTCCATCTAACACTGATTCTATTTTTGGTAATTACTGAACTTCCTTTTCCCAAATTGGGAAGAAATATCACCAATTTTGGACTGTATTTTGACTGGCGGAAGGATTAGGGCTATTTTGCTGTTTGAGGTGATGAATCTGCTCCCCCCGACGATGTCTTCAAACACGCCAATTTATTTTTAAAATGAGCCAGTCGAAGGACCCTTTTCTGGTCAGATATGGATTGCCAGATATATATCCTATCCACTGGTAGTAAACATTCGACCCCCGAATTTCATCCTTATTTTTTATGAATTTTTTAAAGTGCCAATTTAACACACGAGTCTATGGGGAATGAATTAGGCCTGTGAGACCTCAGGTGGGGTTTCCCTTCTTTCAATTTGTAAAGAAAAACAACGGGCTAGTGCTTTAGTTTTAGTAGCCCACACCCCTATATACTCGATGTTTTTTCGTATATTGAGGAGTAAATTTCAACTAAAAGTCCTCTTTATAAAATACAATTGGAAGATTGCTCCTGAAATATATTTTGGGTGTGTGTAGGGGGGTTTCCCTTCTTTCAATTTGTAAAGAAAAACAACGGGCTAGTGCTTTAGTTTTAGTAGCCCACACCCCTATATACTCGATGTTTTTTCGTATATTGAGGAGTAAATTTCAACTAAAAGTCCTCTTTATAAAATACAATTGGAAGATTGCTCCTGAAATATATTTTGGGTGTGTGTAGGGGGGTTTCCCTTCTTTCAATTTGTAAAGAAAAACAACGGGCTAGTGCTTTAGTTTTAGTAGCCCACACCCCTATATACTCGATGTTTTTTCGTATATTGAGGAGTAAATTTCAACTAAAAGTCCTCTTTATAAAATACAATTGGAAGATTGCTCCTGAAATATATTTTGGGTGTGTGTAGGGGGGTTTCCCTTCTTTCAATTTGTAAAGAAAAACAACGGGCTAGTGCTTTAGTTTTAGTAGCCCACACCCCTATATACTCGATGTTTTTTCGTATATTGAGGAGTAAATTTCAACTAAAAGTCCTCTTTATAAAATACAATTGGAAGATTGCTCCTGAAATATATTTTGGGTGTGTGTAGGGGGGTTTCCCTTCTTTCAATTTGTAAAGAAAAACAACGGGCTAGTGCTTTAGTTTTAGTAGCCCACACCCCTATATACTCGATGTTTTTTCGTATATTGAGGAGTAAATTTCAACTAAAAAAACGTCCTCTTTATAAAATACAATTGGAAGATTGCTCCTGAAATATATTTTGGGTGTGTGTAGGGGGGTTTCCCTTCTTTCAATTCGTAAAGAAAAACAAGGGGCTAGTGCTTTAGTTTTAGTAGCCCACACCCCTATATACTCGATGTTTTTTCGTATATTGAGGAGTAAATTTCAACTAAAAGTCCTCTTTATAAAATACAATTGGAAGATTGCTCCTGAAATATATTTTGGGTGTGTGTAGGGGGGTTTCCCTTCTTTCAATTTGTAAAGAAAAACAACGGGCTAGTGCTTTAGTTTTAGTAGCCCACACCCCTATATACTCGATGTTTTTTCGTATATTGAGGAGTAAATTTCAACTAAAAAAACGTCCTCTTTATAAAATACAATTGGAAGATTGCTCCTGAAATATATTTTGGGTGTGTGTAGGGGGGTTTCCCTTCTTTCAATTTGTAAAGAAAAACAACGGGCTAGTGCTTTAGTTTTAGTAGCCCACACCCCTATATACTCGATGTTTTTTCGTATATTGAGGAGTAAATTTCAACTAAAAGTCCTCTTTATAAAATACAATTGGAAGATTGCTCCTGAAATATATTTTGGGTGTGTGTAGGGGGGTTTCCCTTCTTTCAATTTGTAAAGAAAAACAACGGGCTAGTGCTTTAGTTTTAGTAGCCCACACCCCTATATACTCGATGTTTTTTCGTATATTGAGGAGTAAATTTCAACTAAAAGTCCTCTTTATAAAATACAATTGGAAGATTGCTCCTGAAATATATTTTGGGTGTGTGTAGGGGGGTTTCCCTTCTTTCAATTTGTAAAGAAAAACAACGGGCTAGTGCTTTAGTTTTAGTAGCCCACACCCCTATATACTCGATGTTTTTTCGTATATTGAGGAGTAAATTTCAACTAAAAGTCCTCTTTATAAAATACAATTGGAAGATTGCTCCTGAAATATATTTTGGGTGTGTGTAGGGGGGTTTCCCTTCTTTCAATTTGTAAAGAAAAACAACGGGCTAGTGCTTTAGTTTTAGTAGCCCACACCCCTATATACTCGATGTTTTTTCGTATATTGAGGAGTAAATTTCAACTAAAAGTCCTCTTTATAAAATACAATTGGAAGATTGCTCCTGAAATATATTTTGGGTGTGTGTAGGGGGGTTTCCCTTCTTTCAATTTGTAAAGAAAAACAACGGGCTAGTGCTTTAGTTTTAGTAGCCCACACCCCTATATACTCGATGTTTTTTCGTATATTGAGGAGTAAATTTCAACTAAAAGTCCTCTTTATAAAATACAATTGGAAGATTGCTCCTGAAATATATTTTGGGTGTGTGTAGGGGGGTTTCCCTTCTTTCAATTTGTAAAGAAAAACAACGGGCTAGTGCTTTAGTTTTAGTAGCCCACACCCCTATATACTCGATGTTTTTTCGTATATTGAGGAGTAAATTTCAACTAAAAGTCCTCTTTATAAAATACAATTGGAAGATTGCTCCTGAAATATATTTTGGGTGTGTGTAGGGGGGTTTCCCTTCTTTCAATTTGTAAAGAAAAACAACGGGCTAGTGCTTTAGTTTTAGTAGCCCACACCCCTATATACTCGATGTTTTTTCGTATATTGAGGAGTAAATTTCAACTAAAAGTCCTCTTTATAAAATACAATTGGAAGATTGCTCCTGAAATATATTTTGGGTGTGTGTAGGGGGGTTTCCCTTCTTTCAATTTGTAAAGAAAAACAACGGGCTAGTGCTTTAGTTTTAGTAGCCCACACCCCTATATACTCGATGTTTTTTCGTATATTGAGGAGTAAATTTCAACTAAAAAAACGTCCTCTTTATAAAATACAATTGGAAGATTGCTCCTGAAATATATTTTGGGTGTGTGTAGGGGGGTTTCCCTTCTTTCAATTCGTAAAGAAAAACAAGGGGCTA
Source organism: Lytechinus pictus (assembly GCF_037042905.1). Classification (NCBI taxonomy): domain Eukaryota; kingdom Metazoa; phylum Echinodermata; class Echinoidea; order Temnopleuroida; family Toxopneustidae; genus Lytechinus; species Lytechinus pictus. Next base: position 25,493,649 of record NC_087246.1, read on the forward strand.
GTGCTTTAGTTTTAGTAGCCCACACCCCTATATACTCGATGTTTTTTCGTATATTGAGGAGTAAATTTCAACTAAAAGTCCTCTTTATAAAATACAATTGGAAGATTGCTCCTGAAATATATTTTGGGTGTGTGTAGGGGGGTTTCCCTTCTTTCAATTTGTAAAGAAAAACAACGGGCTAGTGCTTTAGTTTTAGTAGCCCACACCCCTATATACTCGATGTTTTTTCGTATATTGAGGAGTAAATTTCAACTAAAAAAACGTCCTCTTTATAAAATACAATTGGAAGATTGCTCCTGAAATATATTTTGGGTGTGTGTAGGGGGGTTTCCCTTCTTTCAATTTGTAAAGAAAAACAACGGGCTAGTGCTTTAGTTTTAGTAGCCCACACCCCTATATACTCGATGTTTTTTCGTATATTGAGGAGTAAATTTCAACTAAAAGTCCTCTTTATAAAATACAATTGGAAGATTGCTCCTGAAATATATTTTGGGTGTGTGTAGGGGGGTTTCCCTTCTTTCAATTTGTAAAGAAAAACAACGGGCTAGTGCTTTAGTTTTAGTAGCCCACACCCCTATATACTCGATGTTTTTTCGTATATTGAGGAGTAAATTTCAACTAAAAGTCCTCTTTATAAAATACAATTGGAAGATTGCTCCTGAAATATATTTTGGGTGTGTGTAGGGGGGTTTCCCTTCTTTCAATTTGTAAAGAAAAACAACGGGCTAGTGCTTTAGTTTTAGTAGCCCACACCCCTATATACTCGATGTTTTTTCGTATATTGAGGAGTAAATTTCAACTAAAAGTCCTCTTTATAAAATACAATTGGAAGATTGCTCCTGAAATATATTTTGGGTGTGTGTAGGGGGGTTTCCCTTCTTTCAATTTGTAAAGAAAAACAACGGGCTAGTGCTTTAGTTTTAGTAGCCCACACCCCTATATACTCGATGTTTTTTCGTATATTGAGGAGTAAATTTCAACTAAAAGTCCTCTTTATAAAATACAATTGGAAGATTGCTCCTGAAATATATTTTGGGTGTGTGTAGGGGGGTTTCCCTTCTTTCAATTTGTAAAGAAAAACAACGGGCTAGTGCTTTAGTTTTAGTAGCCCACACCCCTATATACTCGATGTTTTTTCGTATATTGAGGAGTAAATTTCAACTAAAAGTCCTCTTTATAAAATACAATTGGAAGATTGCTCCTGAAATATATTTTGGGTGTGTGTAGGGGGGTTTCCCTTCTTTCAATTTGTAAAGAAAAACAACGGGCTAGTGCTTTAGTTTTAGTAGCCCACACCCCTATATACTCGATGTTTTTTCGTATATTGAGGAGTAAATTTCAACTAAAAGTCCTCTTTATAAAATACAATTGGAAGATTGCTCCTGAAATATATTTTGGGTGTGTGTAGGGGGGTTTCCCTTCTTTCAATTTGTAAAGAAAAACAACGGGCTAGTGCTTTAGTTTTAGTAGCCCACACCCCTATATACTCGATGTTTTTTCGTATATTGAGGAGTAAATTTCAACTAAAAGTCCTCTTTATAAAATACAATTGGAAGATTGCTCCTGAAATATATTTTGGGTGTGTGTAGGGGGGTTTCCCTTCTTTCAATTTGTAAAGAAAAACAACGGGCTAGTGCTTTAGTTTTAGTAGCCCACACCCCTATATACTCGATGTTTTTTCGTATATTGAGGAGTAAATTTCAACTAAAAAAACGTCCTCTTTATAAAATACAATTGGAAGATTGCTCCTGAAATATATTTTGGGTGTGTGTAGGGGGGTTTCCCTTCTTTCAATTTGTAAAGAAAAACAACGGGCTAGTGCTTTAGTTTTAGTAGCCCACACCCCTATATACTCGATGTTTTTTCGTATATTGAGGAGTAAATTTCAACTAAAAGTCCTCTTTATAAAATACAATTGGAAGATTGCTCCTGAAATATATTTTGGGTGTGTGTAGGGGGGTTTCCCTTCTTTCAATTTGTAAAGAAAAACAACGGGCTAGTGCTTTAGTTTTAGTAGCCCACACCCCTATATACTCGATGTTTTTTCGTATATTGAGGAGTAAATTTCAACTAAAAGTCCTCTTTATAAAATACAATTGGAAGATTGCTCCTGAAATATATTTTGGGTGTGTGTAGGGGGGTTTCCCTTCTTTCAATTTGTAAAGAAAAACAACGGGCTAGTGCTTTAGTTTTAGTAGCCCACACCCCTATATACTCGATGTTTTTTCGTATATTGAGGAGTAAATTTCAACTAAAAGTCCTCTTTATAAAATACAATTGGAAGATTGCTCCTGAAATATATTTTGGGTGTGTGTAGGGGGGTTTCCCTTCTTTCAATTTGTAAAGAAAAACAACGGGCTAGTGCTTTAGTTTTAGTAGCCCACACCCCTATATACTCGATGTTTTTTCGTATATTGAGGAGTAAATTTCAACTAAAAGTCCTCTTTATAAAATACAATTGGAAGATTGCTCCTGAAATATATTTTGGGTGTGTGTAGGGGGGTTTCCCTTCTTTCAATTTGTAAAGAAAAACAACGGGCTAGTGCTTTAGTTTTAGTAGCCCACACCCCTATATACTCGATGTTTTTTCGTATATTGAGGAGTAAATTTCAACTAAAAAAACGTCCTCTTTATAAAATACAATTGGAAGATTGCTCCTGAAATATATTTTGGGTGTGTGTAGGGGGGTTTCCCTTCTTTCAATTTGTAAAGAAAAACAACGGGCTAGTGCTTTAGTTTTAGTAGCCCACACCCCTATATACTCGATGTTTTTTCGTATATTGAGGAGTAAATTTCAACTAAAAGTCCTCTTTATAAAATACAATTGGAAGATTGCTCCTGAAATATATTTTGGGTGTGTGTAGGGGGGTTTCCCTTCTTTCAATTTGTAAAGAAAAACAACGGGCTAGTGCTTTAGTTTTAGTAGCCCACACCCCTATATACTCGATGTTTTTTCGTATATTGAGGAGTAAATTTCAACCAAAAGTCCTCTTTATAAAATACAATTGGAAGATTGCTCCTGAAATATATTTTGGGTGTGTGTAGGGGGGTTTCCCTTCTTTCAATTTGTAAAGAAAAACAACGGGCTAGTGCTTTAGTTTTAGTAGCCCACACCCCTATATACTCGATGTTTTTTCGTATATTGAGGAGTAAATTTCAACCAAAAGTCCTCTTTATAAAATACAATTGGAAGATTGCTCCTGAAATATATTTTGGGTGTGTGTAGGGGGGTTTCCCTTCTTTCAATTTGTAAAGAAAAACAACGGGCTAGTGCTTTAGTTTTAGTAGCCCACACCCCTATATACTCGATGTTTTTTCGTATATTGAGGAGTAAATTTCAACTAAAAGTCCTCTTTATAAAATACAATTGGAAGATTGCTCCTGAAATATATTTTGGGTGTGTGTAGGGGGGTTTCCCTTCTTTCAATTTGTAAAGAAAAACAACGGGCTAGTGCTTTAGTTTTAGTAGCCCACACCCCTATATACTCGATGTTTTTTCGTATATTGAGGAGTAAATTTCAACCAAAAGTCCTCTTTATAAAATACAATTGGAAGATTGCTCCTGAAATATATTTTGGGTGTGTGTAGGGGGGTTTCCCTTCTTTCAATTTGTAAACAAAAACAACGGGCTAGTGCTTTAGTTTTAGTAGCCCACACCCCTATATACTCGATGTTTTTTCGTATATTGAAGAGTAATCTAGAATGAATTTTCTTTCTGATAAAGATTGATTGGAAGATTGCTCCTAAATCAAATTTCGGGTGTGTGAAGGGGAGTTTCCCTTCTTTCAATTTGTAAACAAAAACAAATAGTTAGTGCTTTACTTTTATTAGCCCATTACAGACGTTTAGCGAAAAATGTCAAGGCTTATTAAGCTCCCCCCTCCTCCTCGGGCTAGATAGGGTTAAGGGGGCTACGGCCTTCTCCACCATTAACCCCACTTATTTTTGTTTTGAAGCAAGTTAATACGCGAAAAAGAGCATTGTGAAACAGAAATATAATTCGCACTGTATAGGCTTTTTAAGTGGTGTATAATGCAAATTAACTTTCAATACCCAAGAAATTTTCTCGCTTGGTCACTTGTTTCTATAGCTGTTATTCTGACTCTCTTTTGTTATCAACACTGGCGTACAGATGGAGAGGGGGATGGCTTTTGTGGGCTGGAGCCCTCATAAATTCCAACCATTTTTTTTTCAATTCCCTCGAAGTTATATAAAAAAAAATATGAATTTATATATATATATATATGTATATATGTCCGTGTGAGGGTGTGTCAGTGTGATGGTGTGTGTTTGTGTGTGTGTGTGTACGCGCACTTGCCACTTGTTAATACAAACGTATTGAAGGAATTAGGGAACTCGCTCCACATACCCGAAATTTCTTTATGGATCAATCTTCCCAGGAGGGTGGGATCACTATTTTTTTTTAACTTTAGGACTAGCCCCTTGTTTGTAAGTTCCCTAGATTGCAAATATGTGAAACCCCCTACAAACAACTGAAAGCTCTACCAGGAGCAATCTTTCTATTTGCTTTCAACAGGCAATCTTTTTCCATTATATCATTCTCAATATTTTTAAAACATCGAGTATATTATAGGAGTGCGGGCAACTAAACAAATCAGCCCTAGCCCTTCTTAGTATCCAAAAATTGAAATGAGGTTTCATAAACTTCCTACAAACAACCGAATGGTCTTCTAGGAGCTATAATTCCGTTTGCTATCAGGAGGTTTTTTAATTTTATTTAATCCCCAATTACTGTCAACACTAAAATAAGGACAAAACAAGGATATAAATAATATATAGGAGTGTGGGCTAGTGAAATGTAGGCACTAACCCCCCCCCCCCCCCTTTAACGAATAAACGAATTGACAGAAGGGAAACTCCCCTCCACAAACACCCGAAATTTCTTTCAGGGGCAATCTTCACTTTTGCTTTTCAGTCAAGAATACTTTCATTTGTATTCACCCCTCAATAGTAAAAAAGAAATACTTTTTAAAAGGGCACAAATAATAAGAGAGGGCCAGTGAACCTTATCAAAGGACAAGCCCCTTCATTCTATCAATACAGTGCGTATCAATAAAAACTGGACAGTTTTGAAAAGTCTATCAAAAATTCTTTTCAAATTATGATGTCTATATTTTGATGTTTATAGATGCTCTGAAACCTTATATTTTAAATGCAATTTTAAGAAATAAATTTTGTTCATGCTTGAACGAACACGAGATTTGTCAAGGGTTCAAAAATAGGTTTGTGCAGAAATGAGAGGAAACAAAATATATGGTCATTAGACTTCCTGCTAAGCAGTAAACTTCCTCTTAACATTTTCATTAGTTTTGCCATTGTTTTTAAAATTATGTTTCAAAATTCACTCACAAACTTATTTAGTTACTTAAAAAAAAAAGTTATTTTTTAGGATTGCATATTTAATAATTGATAAAAGTCAACCCAAGAAATGCCTAATTGCATTTTTTTTTGGCCTCAATTAGAGGATTTTATTTACAACAAAACAACATAACACATTATGAAAATGAGCATACATGACATTACAGGAAATTTCAGAAATTAAAACAAAAATTTACATAATAATGTAATTGTGCAATAATCTTACGTAATCTTTAACATAAATTAAAAAAAACATTAAATGGAAACATGAAATTCACAGTGTTTCAAATATATTCCATAATCTCTTTGGGTAGATGAACATATCTTTTCCTGTACCGAGGTTTCATTTCTATTCTTCTTTCTATTTCTCTTAAAAATATGAATTTCAGATCCAGTTTAATTTGACCAGTAAAATTATTACTGGTCCAGCAAAAATTGTACTGGCCCAGTTTAATTTGACCAGTAAAATTATTACTGGTCCAGCAAAAATTGTACTGGTCCAGTTTAATTTGACCAGTAAAATTATTACTGGTCCAGCAAAAATTGTACTGGTCCAGTTTAATTTGACCAGTAAAATTATTACTGGTCCAGCAAAAATTGTGCTGGCCCAGTTTAATTTGACCAGTAAAATTATTACTGGTCCAGCAAAAATTGTACTGGTCCAGTTTAATTTGACCAGTAAAATTATTACTGGTCCAGCAAAAATTGTACTGGTCCAGTATAATTTGACCAGTAAAATTACTGGTCCACCACAATTTGTACTGGTCCAGTTCAATTGGACCAGTAAAATTATTACTGGTCCAGTTAGTTTGACCAGTATATTTGTTACTGGTCCAGTTAAATTTGACCATCAAAAAATTACTGGTCCAGCTTATAGCAGACCAGTATATTTTGTTCCAATTTCCAGAGTTACCAATTAAATTTTACTGGTGTAACTGGTCCAGCCTTACTGGTTTTTCCTTCTGGGATTGCCTTTCTTTTCGTTTCCACTCATGTTTCTTAAAACGATGACTTTGTGAATGCACCAAAGTGCGATAGTCAGAAGTAAAACTAATTTTTCGTCTACTTCATGTTTAAACAAAATTTTAATGATTGATATCTAAATCTTTATGAAATATTTGCTGGATTATTTTTTTCAAAAATTCAAAGAATGGTTTGTTCAAATCACAAGAAATGAAAGCGTGATGAATATCTTCCTCTACTTCACAACGAGAACAGATGTTATCATTTACCAAACCCCTAATTGTTAATTGTTAGTTGTTAATAGGGTGAATTTGCTGTACTTTATTCAAATCATTATAATTGTGTGTTAGATAGGATATTAAATTATCAATTCTAACAGAAAAGGATTTATCTGCTTGTTGCATTAAATAAAATGGTTTGAATTGATTACAAGCTCTCAAATTCCTAATTACAAATTGGGTCATTCTTGGTTGACAAAAAATGTTAGTATGAAAGAATATTCATTGCTAAAAAAATAATTTATTGAAATGAAAACGTAAAGTAAATATACAGCTTTGTACGTGACATTTGCGACCAAAATCTGAAAACTATGGCAAAAATAATCTGCTGATTGGCAAGAAGTCTTATAACCATACACTTCATTTCCTACCACTTAGCGCAATCCTATATTTGAACCCCCGACAAAACCATCTCGTGTGCACTCAAGCATGAACAAATTAAAAAAAAAAACATTTTGAATTTGATCGATAAGATTTCAGAGCATCTATGAACATCAAAATATAGACATCATAATTCAAAAGGGTATTTTGATAGACGTTTCATAACTGTCCCGTTTTTATTGATACGCACTGTAAAATTGAATAAAAAGGGTCACCCCCTTCAAAAATACGATAGCTTTCTTCATTTATCAGGAACTTTTTTTTTTACATACTCCTCAATATTCTTAAAACTGGAGTATATAGAAGTGTGGGCTACTAAAACTAAAGTACTAGCCCTTTCTTTTTGTTTACAAATTGAGAGATATTAACCCCCCCCCTCCACAAACCCAAAATATATTTCAGGAGCAATCTTCCAATTGTATTTTATAAAGAGGACTTTTAGTTCAAATTTACTCCTCAATATATATAAAAACGTGGAATATATAGGAATGTATATGAGTGTGGGCTAAAAAAAATAAGGCACTAGCCCGTTGTTTTTCTTTACAAATTGAAAGAAGGGAAACCCCCCTCCACACACCCAAAATATATTTCAGGAGCAATCTTCCAATTGTATTTTATAAAGAGGACTTTTAGTTCAAATTTACTCCTCAATATATATAAAAACGTGGAATATATAGGAGTATATAAGGGTGTGGGCTACTAAAATTAAAGCACTAGCCCGTTGTGTTTCTTTACGAATTGAAAGAAGGGAAACCCCCCTACACACACCCAAAATAAATTTCAGGAGCAATCTTCCAATTGTATTTTATAAAGAGGACTTTTAGTTCAAATTTACTCCTCAATATATATAAAAACGAGGAATATATAGGAGTGTATATGAGTGTGGGCTACTAAAACGAAGGCACAAGCCCCTTGTTTTTCTTTACAAATTGAAAGAAGGGAAACCCCCCTCCACACACCCAAAATATATTTCAGGAGCAATCTTCCAATTGTATTTTATAAAGAGGACTTTTAGTTGAAATTTACTCCTCAATATACGAAAACACACAGAGTATATAGGGGTGTGGGCTACTAAAATTAAAGCACTAGCCCGTTGTTTTTCTTTACAAATTAAAAGAAGGGAAACCCCCTTACACACACCCAAAATAAATTTCAGGAGCAATCTTCCAATTGTATTTTATAAAGAGGACTTTTAGTTCAAATTTACTCCTCAATATATATAAAAACGTGGAATATATAGGAGTGTATATGAGTGTGGGCTACTAAATCGAAGGCACAAGCCCCTTGTTTTTTTTTACAAATTGAAAGAAGGGAAACCCCCCTCCACACACCCAAAATATATTTCAGGAGCAATCTTCCAATTGTATTTTATAAAGAGGACTTTTAGTTCAAATTTACTCCTCAATATACGAAAAAACATAGAGTATATAGAGGTGTGGGCTACTAAAACTAAAGACTAGCCCCTTGTTTTTCTTTATAAATTGAAAGAAGGGAAACCCCCCCTACACACACCCAAAATATATTTCAGGAGCAATCTTCCAATTGTATTTTATAAAGAGGACTTTTAGTTGAAATTTACTCCTCAATATACGAAAACACATAGAGTATATAGGGGTGTGGGCTACTAAAATTAAAGCACTAGCCAGTTGTTTTTCTTTACAAATTGAAAGAAGGGAAACCCCCTTACACACACCCAAAATAAATTTCAGGAGCAATCTTCCAATTGTATTTTATAAAGAGGACTTTTAGTTCAAATTTACTCCTCAATATATATAAAAACGTGGAATATATAGGAGTGTATATGAGTGTGGGCTACTAAATCGAAGGCACAAGCCCCTTGTTTTTCTTTACAAATTGAAAGAAGGGAAACCCCCCTACACACACCCAAAATATATTTCAGGAGCAATCTTCAAATTGTATTTTATAAAGAGGGCTTTTAGTTGAAATTTACTCCTCAATATATATAAAAATGTGGCATATATAGGAATGTATATGAGTGTGGGCTACTAAAACGAAGGCACTAGCCCCTTGTTTTTCTTTACGAATTGAAAGAAAGGAAACCCCCCTCCACACACCAAAAATATATTTCAGGAGCAATCTTCCAATTGTATTTTATAAAGAGGACTTTTAGTTCAAATTTACTCCTCAATACACGAAAAAACATAGAGTATATAGGGGTAAGGGCTACTAAAACTAAAGCACTAGCCCCTTGTTTTTCTTTACAAATTGAAAGAAGGGAAACCCCCCTCCACACACCCAAAATATATTTCAGGAGCAATTTTCCAATTGTATTTTATAAAGAGGACTTTTAGTTCAAATTTACTCCTCAATATATATAAAAACGTGGAATATATAGGAATGTATATGAGTGTGGGCTACAAAAACTAAGGCACTAGCCCGTTGTTTTTCTTTACAAATTGAAAGAAGGGAATCCCCCTCCACACACCCAAAATATATTTCAGGAGCAATCTTCCAATTGTATTTTATAAAGAAGACTTTTAGTTCAAATTTACTCCTCAATATACGAAAAAACATAGAGTATATAGGGGTGTGGGCTACTAAAATTAAAGCACTAGCCCGTTGTTTTTCTTTACAAATTAAAAGAAGGGAAACCCCCTTACACACACCCAAAATAAATTTCAGGAGCAATCTTCCAATTGTATTTTATAAAGAGGACTTTTAGTTCAAATTTACTCCTCAATATATATAAAAACGTGGAATATATAGGAGTGTATATGAGTGTGGGCTACTAAATCGAAGGCACAAGCCCCTTGTTTTTTTTTACAAATTGAAAGAAGGGAAACCCCCCTCCACACACCCAAAATATATTTCAGGAGCAATCTTCCAATTGTATTTTATAAAGAGGACTTTTAGTTCAAATTTACTCCTCAATATACGAAAAAACATAGAGTATATAGAGGTGTGGGCTACTAAAACTAAAGACTAGCCCCTTGTTTTTCTTTACAAATTGAAAGAAGGGAAACCCCCCCTACACACACCCAAAATATATTTCAGGAGCAATCTTCCAATTGTATTTTATAAAGAGGACTTTTAGTTGAAATTTACTCCTCAATATACGAAAACACATAGAGTATATAGGGGTGTGGGCTACTAAAATTAAAGCACTAGCCAGTTGTTTTTCTTTACAAATTGAAAGAAGGGAAACCCCCTTACACACACCCAAAATAAATTTCAGGAGCAATCTTCCAATTGTATTTTATAAAGAGGACTTTTAGTTCAAATTTACTCCTCAATATATATAAAAACGTGGAATATATAGGAGTGTATATGAGTGTGGGCTACTAAATCGAAGGCACAAGCCCCTTGTTTTTCTTTACAAATTGAAAGAAGGGAAACCCCCCTACACACACCCAAAATATATTTCAGGAGCAATCTTCAAATTGTATTTTATAAAGAGGGCTTTTAGTTGAAATTTACTCCTCAATATATATAAAAATGTGGCATATATAGGAATGTATATGAGTGTGGGCTACTAAAACGAAGGCACTAGCCCCTTGTTTTTCTTTACGAATTGAAAGAAAGGAAACCCCCCTCCACACACCAAAAATATATTTCAGGAGCAATCTTCCAATTGTATTTTATAAAGAGGACTTTTAGTTCAAATTTACTCCTCAATACACGAAAAAACATAGAGTATATAGGGGTAAGGGCTACTAAAACTAAAGCACTAGCCCCTTGTTTTTCTTTACAAATTGAAAGAAGGGAAACCCCCCTCCACACACCCAAAATATATTTCAGGAGCAATTTTCCAATTGTATTTTATAAAGAGGACTTTTAGTTCAAATTTACTCCTCAATATATATAAAAACGTGGAATATATAGGAATGTATATGAGTGTGGGCTACAAAAACTAAGGCACTAGCCCGTTGTTTTTCTTTACAAATTGAAAGAAGGGAATCCCCCTCCACACACCCAAAATATATTTCAGGAGCAATCTTCCAATTGTATTTTATAAAGAAGACTTTTAGTTCAAATTTACTCCTCAATATACGAAAAAACATAGAGTATATAGAGGTGTGGGCTACTAAAACTAAAGCACTAGCCCCTTGTTTTTCTTTACAAATTGAAAGAAGGGAAACCCCCCTACACACACCCAAAATATTTTTCAGGAGCAATCTTCCAATTGTATTTCATAAAGAGGACTTTTAGTTGAAATTTACTCCTCAATATATATAAAAACGTGGAATATATAGGAATGTATATGAGTGTGGGCTACTAAAACGAAGGCACTAGCCCCTTGTTTTTCTTTACAAATTGAAAGAAGGGAAACCCCCCTCCACACACCAAAAATATATTTCAGGAGCAATCTTCCAATTGTATTTTATAAAGAGGACTTTTAGTTGAAATTTACTCCTCAATACACGAAAATACATAGAGTGTATAGGGGTGTGGGCTACTAAAACTAAAGCACTAGCCCGTTGTTTTTCTTTACAAATTGAAAGAAGGGAAATCCCCCTCCACACACCCAAAATATATTCTAGGAGCAATCTTCCAATTGTATTTTATAAAGAGGACTTTTAGTTCAAATTTACTCCTCAATATATATAAAAACGTGGAATATATAGGAGTATATAAGGGTGTGGGCTACTAAAATTAAAGCACTAGCCCGTTGTGTTTCTTTACGAATTGAAAGAAGGGAAACCCCCCTACACACACCCAAAATAAATTTCAGGAGCAATCTTCCAATTGTATTTTATAAAGAGGACTTTTAGTTCAAATTTACTCCTCAATATATATAAAAACGAGGAATATATAGGAGTGTATATGAGTGTGGGCTACTAAAACGAAGGCACAAGCCCCTTGTTTTTCTTTACAAATTGAAAGAAGGGAAACCCCCCTCCACACACCCAAAATATATTTCAGGAGCAATCTTCCAATTGTATTTTATAAAGAGGACTTTTAGTTGAAATTTACTCCTCAATATACGAAAACACACAGAGTATATAGGGGTGTGGGCTACTAAAATTAAAGCACTAGCCCGTTGTTTTTCTTTACAAATTAAAAGAAGGGAAACCCCCTTACACACACCCAAAATAAATTTCAGGAGCAATCTTCCAATTGTATTTTATAAAGAGGACTTTTAGTTCAAATTTACTCCTCAATATATATAAAAACGTGGAATATATAGGAGTGTATATGAGTGTGGGCTACTAAATCGAAGGCACAAGCCCCTTGTTTTTCTTTACAAATTGAAAGAAGGGAAACCCCCCTCCACACACCCAAAATATATTTCAGGAGCAATCTTCCAATTGTATTTTATAAAGAGGACTTTTAGTTCAAATTTACTCCTCAATATACGAAAAAACATAGAGTATATAGAGGTGTGGGCTACTAAAACTAAAGCACTAGCCCCTTGTTTTTCTTTACAAATTGAAAGAAGGGAAACCCCCCTACACACACCCAAAATATATTTCAGGAGCAATCTTCCAATTGTATTTTATAAAGAGGACTTTTAGTTCAAATTTACTCCTCAATATATATAAAAACGAGGAATATATAGGAATGTATATGAGTGTGGGCTACTAAAACGAAGGCACTAGCCCCTTGTTTTTTTTTACAAATTGAAAGAAGGGAAACCCCCCTCCACACACCCAAAATATATTTCAGGAGCAATCTTCCAATTGTATTTTATAAAGAGGACTTTTAGTTGAAATTTACTCCTCAATATACGAAAACACACAGAGTATATAGGGGTGTGGGCTACTAAAATTAAAGCACTAGCCCGTTGTTTTTCTTTACAAATTAAAAGAAGGGAAACCCCCTTACACACACCCAAAATAAATTTCAGGAGCAATCTTCCAATTGTATTTTATAAAGAGGACTTTTAGTTCAAATTTACTCCTCAATATATATAAAAACGTGGAATATATAGGAGTGTATATGAGTGTGGGCTACTAAATCGAAGGCACAAGCCCCTTGTTTTTCTTTACAAATTGAAAGAAGGGAAACCCCCCTCCACACACCCAAAATATATTTCAGGAGCAATCTTCCAATTGTATTTTATAAAGAGGACTTTTAGTTCAAATTTACTCCTCAATATACGAAAAAACATAGAGTATATAGAGGTGTGGGCTACTAAAACTAAAGCACTAGCCCCTTGTTTTTCTTTACAAATTGAAAGAAGGGAAACCCCCCTACACACACCCAAAATATATTTCAGGAGCAATCTTCCAATTGTATTTTATAAAGAGGACTTTTAGTTCAAATTTACTCCTCAATATATATAAAAACGAGGAATATATAGGAATGTATATGAGTGTGGGCTACTAAAACGAAGGCACTAGCCCCTTGTTTTTCTTTACAAATTGAAAGAAGGGAAACCCCCCTCCACACACCAAAAATATATTTCAGGAGCAATCTTCCAATTGTATTTTATAAAGAGGACTTTTAGTTGAAATTTACTCCTCAATATACGAAAACACACAGAGTATATAGGGGTGTGGGCTACTAAAATTAAAGCACTAGCCCGTTGTTTTTCTTTACAAATTAAAAGAAGGGAAACCCCCTTACACACACCCAAAATAAATTTCAGGAGCAATCTTCCAATTGTATTTTATAAAGAGGACTTTTAGTTCAAATTTACTCCTCAATATATATAAAAACGTGGAATATATAGGAGTGTATATGAGTGTGGGCTACTAAATCGAAGGCACAAGCCCCTTGTTTTTCTTTACAAATTGAAAGAAGGGAAACCCCCCTCCACACACCCAAAATATATTTCAGGAGCAATCTTCCAATTGTATTTTATAAAGAGGACTTTTAGTTCAAATTTACTCCTCAATATACGAAAAAACATCGAGTATATAGGGGTGTGGGCTACTAAAACTAAAGCACTAGCCCGTTGTTTTTCTTTACAAATTGAAAGAAGGGAAACCCCCCTACACACACCCAAAATATATTTCAGGAGCAATCTTCCAATTGTATTTCATAAAGAGGACTTTTGGTTGAAATTTACTCCTCAATATACGAAAAAACATCGAGTATATAGAGGTGTGGGCTACTAAAACTAAAGCACTAGCCCGTTGTTTTTCTTTACAAATTGAAAGAAGGGAAACCCCCCCTACACACACCCAAAATATATTTCAGGAGCAATCTTCCAATTGTATTTTATAAAGAGGACTTTTAGTTGAAATTTACTCCTCAATATACGAAAAAACATAGAGTATATAGAGGTGTGGGCTACTAAAACTAAAGCACTAGCCCCTTGTTTTTCTTTACAAATTGAAAGAAGGGAAACCCCCCTACACACACCCAAAATATATTTCAGGAGCAATCTTCCAATTGTATTTTATAAAGAGGACTTTTAGTTCAAATTTACTCCTCAATATATATAAAAACGAGGAATATATAGGAGTGTATATGAGTGTGGGCTACTAAAACGAAGGCACAAGCCCCTTGTTTTTCTTTACAAATTGAAAGAAGGGAAACCCCCCTCCACACTCCCAAAATATATTTCAGGAGCAATCTTCCAATTGTATTTTATAAAGAGGACTTTTAGTTGAAATTTACTCCTCAATATACGAAAACACACAGAGTATATAGGGGTGTGGGCTACTAAAATTAAAGCACTAGCCCGTTGTTTTTCTTTACAAATTAAAAGAAGGGAAACCCCCTTACACACACCCAAAATAAATTTTAGGAGCAATCTTCCAATTGTATTTTATAAAGAGGACTTTTAGTTCAAATTTACTCCTCAATATATATAAAAACGTGGAATATATAGGAGTGTATATGAGTGTGGGCTACTAAATCGAAGGCACAAGCCCCTTGTTTTTCTTTACAAATTGAAAGAAGGGAAACCCCCCTCCACACACCCAAAATATATTTCAGGAGCAATCTTCCAATTGTATTTTATAAAGAGGACTTTTAGTTCAAATTTACTCCTCAATATACGAAAAAACATAGAGTATATAGAGGTGTGGGCTACTAAAACTAAAGCACTAGCCCCTTGTTTTTCTTTACAAATTGAAAGAAGGGAAACCCCCCCTACACACACCCAAAATATATTTCAGGAGCAATCTTCCAATTGTATTTTATAAAGAGGACTTTTAGTTCAAATTTACTCCTCAATATACGAAAACACATAGAGTATATAGGGGTGTGGGCTACTAAAATTAAAGCACTAGCCAGTTGTTTTTCTTTACAAATTGAAAGAAGGGAAACCCCCCTACACACACCCAAAATAAATTTCAGGAGCAATCTTCCAATTGTATTTTATAAAGAGGACTTTTAGTTGAAATTTACTCCTCAATATACGAAAACACATAGAGTATATAGGGGTGTGGGCTACTAAAATTTAAGCACTAGCCCGTTGTTTTTCTTTACAAATTGAAAGAAGGGAAACCCCACCTGACCCCGTTTGTTTGATTTGTACAAGAATGCACGCTTCTCTTCCTGCGCAAAATCCTGTATCTGATCTATCTTACATCGCGATATTGTTGGCTGGAACTGTTGGCTGGCTTGCTGTTGGCTAGCTTATTGTTGGCTGACTCTACTCCGGCTGAACCCGAGCTACGATAGCACGCCGGAAGTCATCGTTCTACAACGCCATGAAATAAACGTAGGCCGGCTAGCATAATAGGCACAGCGATATCGAGCTCTCAACTAACTAGTACGGGTTCGTAATAGCGCGCGAAATCTTTGACCGCTCTGACCTCATGACGTCACGCGTCATGGCAACAGGACCTCTCAAAAAAGGGGGTGCTACGATAGACCGCGCTATCTCACTGCGGTGTGAATCCGGCGAATGCCAATGGGCGTACCGTGGATCGCGCTACGATAGCGCGATCCACGGTCCGCCCACGGTCCCCCCTTGCGGTGTGAACAAGTTTCTTCTTGCCTGAATGACGGGCACGTTCATTAGTTTGATCCCTCTAACTGTCATATGTGTTCTCCGAGTAAAATATCTGGTCAACTTCTCACTTTTGAAAAGATGATTTTTTACATTAATTTTGCCAGTGGCGTAAATCCGGTCCGACAGTGGGGGGGGGGGGGGGGATAATATTGACATGAAAATTCAAAAATTGGAGAACATCCAAAACACGGGGATATATAACCGTTTACATAATACTAACGTCTGTCACTTTTAGGCTTATAACAAAGTTATGTCGATGATTATATCGTAATGGTTTTGCTGAATTACAGTTTATATCACTATGCGAGCAAAGCGAGCGTGCAAATTTTCAGTAGTTCGAAGACCGAATGGTGACCAAAAACATCCTACAAGTGGTGCGTAATAATCACATCAAGGGCTATATACGGGGGAACATAACCTTGTACATGATGCTGCCATCTATCACTTTTGGTGATGAGAGTTAAAGGCCTATTACATAATTTTTTACGACTATTGTAATGGTTTTGTTGTGATATAAATTACAGAATTTTATTTAATATCCTTATGCAAGCAAGCGAATCGAGTGAGCAAATTTTCAGTAGTTGGAAGACAGAATGATGGCAAAATGCGTTTTCAAGGGGTCGCAGAACATGCCATACTAGGGCAAACGTTCTTAAAAATTCGAAGCAGGCGAGCAAAAAATTTGGCCTTTTTAAAGTGAATATATCAGTGTGTGATGATTTATGCCAAAAAATATTTCGTTTTCGTTTTTTTAAATAATTTTTTAACTTTTTATTTTTGAGGGGGTTTGTTACACCCACAAATGTAATAATCGCCCACAAATGTAATAACGCCCACAAATGTAATAACACTTTACCCACAAATGTAATAACGCCCACAAATGTAATAACACTTTACCCACAAATGTAATAATTTCACCCACAAATGTAATAATGCACTTTACCCACAAATGTAATAATTTTTGATCGCCCACAAATGTAATAATGACTTTACCCACAAATGTAATAAATTTGAAGGGATTTTTGGCGAATCCGTTCTAAACTAAAATCCTATAGTAATGCGTTCATAAAGCACAAAAGTGCAAAGTCTTTTTTCCAGACCTGGTTAATAAAACTTATAGTACAAGTCCAAGGTCTTTTTCCAGACCCGGTTGTTTCAAAATTATAATGCAAGTCCAAAGTCTTTTCTCCAGACCCGGTTAATTCAAAAATTGTAATATGAGTCCAAAGTCTTTTTTCCAGACCCGGTTGTTTCAAAAATTATAATGCAAGTCCAAAGTCTTTTTTCCAGACCCGGTTAATTCAAAAGTTATAATATACGTCCAAAGTCTTTTTCCAGACCCGGTTAATTAAAAATTTATAATGTAAGTCCAAAGTCTTTTTTCCAGACCCGGTTAATTCAAAAATTATAATATGCGTCCAAAGTCTTTATTCCAGACCCGGTTAATTAAAAAATTATAATGCAAGTCCAAAGTCTTTTTTTCCAGACCCCATTGTTTAAAAAATTATAATGCAAGTCCAAAGTCTTTTTTCCAGACCCGGTTAATTCAAAAATTATAATATAAGTCCAAAGTCTTTTTTCCAGACCCGTTTAATAAAAAAATTATGATATACGTCCAAAGTCTTTATTCCAGACCCGGTTAATAAAAAAATTATAATGCAAGTCCAAAGTCTTTTTTTCAGACCCGGTTGTTTCAAAAATTATAATATAAGTCCAAAGTCTTTCTTCCAGACCCGGTTGTTTTAAAAATTATAATATACGTCCAAAGTCTTTTTCCAGACCCGGTTGTTTGAAAAGTTATTATATAAGTCCAAACTAAGATACGATAATGATATTCGAGTGGAATAAAAATGAGAATCAAGCTTAGTCTTTTCTCCAGACCCAGTTAATTAAAACTGGTAGAAAAGTAACAAAGTCCCCAACTCTCTTATTAATGTTCAATAACATAGAAATATAGCGTAGTCTTTCCTCCAGACCCAGATCTTTCAAATAAGAAATGAATAATAATAATAATAAATTAGTAATAATAAAAAAAGCAAGCAAAGACCCACGATCCTGTTTATGTTGAATAACATGGAAATAAAGCGTAGTCTTTCCTCAAGACCCAGATCTTTCAAATAACAAATGAATAATAATGATGATAATAAATTAGTAATAATAAAAAAGCCAACAAAGACCCACGATCCTATTTATGTCGAATAACATGGAAATATAGCGTAGTCTTTCCTCCAGACCCAGATCTTTCAAATAAGAAATGATGAATAATAATAATAAATTAGTAATAATAAAAAAGCGAACAAAGACCCACGATCCTCTTTATGTTGAAAAACATGGAAATATAGCGTAGTCTCTCCTCCAGACCCAATTATTTCAAAATAACCAAAATCATTAAAAAAGAATAACGGAATCTATGGACCAACTATCCTTCAAACTAAGAACCTTCAATAAATAAAAGTTTAGAGAGTTTTCTTCATTCCAGACCTTGTCATTTTCAAAAAATAAGATAAATGAAATCCTTATAACTAAGACACAATCATATTCTTGTGCCTGTTCAACATGAATAAGATGATTGGGGGAGTATTTCATCAACATTTATGTCCGACAAGTTGTCAGACCTGACAACTGTCCTTGATGTTGATTGGCTAAGAAGCAGTGCTACCATGGTAAGTGTCGGATAAAACGTCAGACAACTCCTTTCATGAAATGCTCCCCGGGCTCTAAGTTTTGATATTGTTTTTTTATTATAAATTTCTTTGCCAGGAAGAAAAAGTGAATGTTTAATTACATCATTTATTACAGGATGTTAGGCTGGAAAGGAATATTTTTTTTGGTTCTTTTTTTAATAAACTGGTCTGGTCAAATTAAGTATGCGTTATCACAAGGGTTTTATAGTTTGGAAGATGCTGGGGTCTAAGTTTTAAGATTAATGTTTCGCTTAATTTGTACTTTTTAAGAGAACTGCGTGATGGTTAAAGACAACACTCTAAGTCCAAGCATTTTAAGTGGGTTTAATTTTGAAGATTGGTCTTAGCTGTGATTTTTTTTTCAATATTTGTTTATCTTTTAAATAACCGAGTCTAGACGAAAGACTTAGCATAATACTCGTGTTATTCCACAAGATTAAGAATATGACAAAGTCTTTTGTTTTTAAGATTGTTAAAATCATTTTTAAATTACTGGGTCTGGAATAAAGACAACGCTCTAAACATTTGCTTTTCTACATGCATGGTCTTAATTTGGAGGATTGTTGGTTCTCAGATTCGTTGTTGGGGGTTGGGTTTTATTGATTTTGTATTCTTGAAATAATTGTGTCTGGAGGAAAGTCGATCTTCGACAGTCGGTCTTCATGTTATTCCACAGTAATTTTATTATTGGGTATTCGTTTTAGAATATTTGTAAAAACTATTTTTTTTTTATAATAATAACCAAGTCTGGAGAAAGGATGTTTGCTTAACCCATGCATTATTACAGTGTTTTGTAGGGGTCGTAGTCATGGGCGAAATCCCAGGGGGACAGGGGGACGTGTCCCCCCTACTCAAAACAGTAGGGGGACACACTATCAAAAGTTCCCCCTACTATTTCTGTCGAAATAAAACATGTATTTTAGGACGAGATGACCTTACTTTTGGGGTGATAACCTTTTTTTTTGCTTGTCAAATTTTCCAGACCCTTGTCCCCCTACCTTTTGGGAGAGATTTCCGCCCCTGGTCGTAGTATTATTTTTAAAAAATGGGTGTGGGGTAAAGACATATTTTTTTACTGGGTGAAACTTTGAAAAATTGGTCTTAGATTTGAAGTTTTTTAATTCATTTTTTGAATAGCCGGGTCTGGAGGAAAGAGTACGCCTGATTCTCAATTTACCCTTAGCGCATATATTCACAATATACGCCGTATAAGTTGAAACAACAACAAAGACATTAATTCCACTAGTTTTAATTAACTGGGTCTGGAGGAAAGACTAAGCTCGATTCTCATTTTTATTCCACTGGAATATCATTATCGTATCTTAGTATGGACTTATGATAAATTTTTTTAAATAAACAGGTCTGGAAAAAGACTTTGGACTTATATTAACATTTTTAAAACAACCGGGTCTGGAAAAAGACTTGGACTTATATTATAATTGTTTAATTATCCAGGCCTGGAAAAAAGACTGCACTTTTGTGCTATATGAACGCAGTGCTATAGGGTTTAGTTTTAATTTTAAGTAACCGGGTCTGGAGAAAAGACTACGCTTGATTCTCAATTTACTCTTAGCGCATATATTCACAATACAGTATATGCCATATAAGCTGAAACAACAACAAAGACATTAATTCCACCAGTTTTAATTAACTGGTCTGGAGAAAAGACTAAGCTCGATTCTCATTTTTTTCCCCACTGGAATATCATTATTGTATCTTAGTTTGGACTTATATTAAGATTTTTTAAACAACCGGGTCTGAAAAAAAGACTTTGGACTTATATTATAATTTTTGAAACAACCGGGTCTGGAAAAAAGACTTTGGACTTATATTATTATTTTTTAAACAACCGGGTCTGGAAAAAAAAGACTTTGGACATATATTATAATTTTTTAAACAACCGGGTCTGGAAAAAGACTTTGGACTTATATTATTATTTTTGAAACAACCGGGTCTGGAAAAAAAAGATTTTGGACATATATTATAATTTTTTAAACAACCGGGTCGGGAAAAAGACTTTGGACTTATATTATAATTTTTTAAACAACCGGGTCTGAAAAAAAAGACTTTGGACATATATTATAATTTTTTCAACAACCGGGTCTGGAAAAAGACTTTGGACTTATAATATTATTTTTGAAACAACCGGGTCTGGAAAAAAGATTTTGGACATATATTATAATTTTTGAAACAACCGGGTCTGGAAAAAGACTTTGGACTTATATTATAATTTTTTAAACAACCGGGTCTGAAAAAAAGACTTTGGACTTATATTATTATTTTTGAAACAACCGGGTCTGGAAAAAAGACTTTGGACATATATTATAATTTTTTAAACAACCGGGTCTGAAAAAAAGACTTTGGACTTATATTATAATTATTGAAACAACCAGGTCTGAAAAAAGACTTTGGACTTGCATTATAATTTTTGAATTAACCGGGTCTGGAAAAAAGACTTTGGACGTATATTATAATTTTGAAACAACCGGGTCTGGAAAAAGACTTTGGACTTGTACTATAATGTTTTATTAACCGGGTCTGGAAAAAAGACTTTGCACATTTGTGCTTTATGAAGGCATTACTATAGTAATAATATAGTTTAGAACGGATTCGCCAAAAATCCCTTCAAATTTATTACATTTGTGGGTAAAGTCATTATTACATTTGTGGGCGATCAAAAATTATTACATTTGTGGGTAAAGTGCATTATTACATTTGTGGGTGAAATTATTACATTAGTGGGTAAAGTGTTATTACATTTGTGGGCGTTATTACATTTGTGGGTAAAGTGTTATTACATTTGTGGGCGTTATTACATTTGTGGGCGTTATTACATTTGTGGGTGCAACAGGGTTACCTTTATGTTTTTGTGTGTACACATACCTTCCTTCCTATGTTTCTATAAAAACTTGAAAGCGAGCGAGGTAAGAGAGAAAAATCCACTTTTCTGACTTGATTTCATCGTATGATGCCTATAACTATAGTGATATTTTGACAATAAATTATTATAATGAATATGATAATGAGCTTAATAATGATAACAAATATGCAATATCATATGAAGAATGTCATTAAACTTTTAATTTTTCCCTATCTTGAAACCTGGGGGATGCATCCCCCCAAAAGAAGATTTGGGGGTTCACCACCTCCCGCTTCATACACCCCTGCACTTTATGGAGTGCTTATTTAAAATAAGACTATTGACTTTGATTGACCCCCTTTTATGTTTGATTTCGATTTATTTTAATTCATTGATATTACAATTCTTTATATTTGCTGACGTCACCCGTTAATAATTCATGTGCGATGACAACATCGTTTTTCAACGAAATATTTTCTAATCATGAATTAATGCATTTGAACACTTGATTAATCAATAATAACATCGTTCTGAATACAGATAGGGTTAAATGTATGATATTGACAAAGACAAATAGTAACTAGATTTTAATTCGTCATGCGGACGAATTAGGTGGTCTGTCATGATTTTTCATTCATTGTCGGCTAATGTTGTATAAAATGAATCCCGGGAATGAATCATTCAGATATGATTGATAATCTTGATCATAGACATCAAAGGAATAAATTTTGACCATTGCTAAATGTGATTATAAATGTAGTGATGACAATCGTGATGATTATAATGATGGTGGTGATAATGCAATATGTTAAATACGAAATAAAGTTAGGAGCACGTAAAATGCCGGCTTAAAAACTCTCCAAAAATCTCAGACGATTTTACCGAAATTGGCTTTCCAAAATTGCGCAATAAAAGGCGCCTTAATTTTCACAGCAGCTAATTTTTAATCGACAGTTTGATGTTTTTTATGCAAATTCTTGTTAAAAATTCTTTGTACTTTGAGCATTTTTTTTTTAATTTCACCCACTGACATTTCACAATGTCAGTGGGTATTAATTTCACAGAATACTTGAAAATTCATAGGTGATACTTTTTAAAAGCTAAAATATCTTAAATATTTTTGTTCAAATTTTCTGCTACATTTCAATAGATTTTAATGAGAAGTTTCATAATGCTATAATTTCACAGCATTCACCTCAAAACTCATGAGTGATGTATTTGATAAAAGAACCAGATTTTTTTGTAAATGTTTGCCAAATTTCTGAAAATTTTTAAACATTTCAAATAATATTTTCCGTCAAAAATTTTCAATATCCATTTATTAATTGTGTATGACTTTGACATTTACTTGAAAATTCTTTCTTGATGATTTTTACTGAAAAAAAGTCAGGTAAAAGATTCAAATACTGGCAATTTTCCCGCAAAATTTCGGGAACATGTGTAATTAACTAAATTGCACAATTTTTTTCATTTCACAGAAGGTACCTGAAAATTTGTTATATGTTATATTAAGTAAAAATGAACAAACAGAAAAAAATCCAGGAATTTCCGCAAAATGTCCGGAATGAAAATTTTCAACCCAATAGCGTTTAAATATTGCAGCGTTTACTAAAAAATACATAAATGATGTTTTACAATGTTAAAATTGCCCCTTAAAAAGTTCCGGCAAAATTACAAAAATTGTCCTACATAAAAAAATGCAAGGCAAGTGGGCTTGAAATTTTCAGGAAGACTGTACAATTGGTTAATAAAACATTTCTCTAAAGAATTTCTCAAAAATTACGTCCAGAAAAAATTTGCAAAAATTTAAACACATCATAACACATTGATGCTGTGGTCAAAAGTCAAAATTATTCACACGTTATTTGTAGAGAATTGTCTTCACTATAAGATATCAAAATTTGGAAGAAAACTGACCAGTAAAAACGAAGATACGGTCAAGTCATTGACGTTTGTTGCGGAAATATGTAATTTTCACTAATAACTTAAAATTGACGTAATTACAAAATCTCCAAATGAAATATTAAATATATAAAAGAGTGAGAAAAAATTTGGGGTCAACGGACTCCCTGAAGAGCTACAGTGAATTTTATATAGGCATATTTTAGCCCATTTACGCGCGCGTAATGCAAATTTGAATGGACGCGCATTCCCGTATTATTGGTCGTAAGAGGCTGAATGAGGTATCAAATTAATCAGAAGATAATGAACAATGGAAAGACATGAAAGAAATGATGACTCGAAGATGCATAACGATGGTAGGTGCAAGAACGCGCACGCATACCTGTGCGCGCGCAAATTCTTGACATGCTCAAAATGACCAGAAACGTACCCAAACTTGACCACGGTCGATTTGGGGAAATTTAAAATTTTGACGCGCGCGTACGTGCGCGTCGTGACCTTTGCATGACCTCTGATGATATGTCCTGATGACCTGTCACCTGAACTTGATATGATGCAAATATGGATGATTTTTGATGATTAGTTGCGATGATATGATCAATCATTTAATTTTACAAAATGGCGCCTAGATGACGTCATCATGATTTGATAACCTTGAAAAGTTTCCATTCCCATGTCCATAATGATGCCCATACATGACATGAAAATCAAGGAAATTGACATGCCCGATTTTGAGATAGAGGTGGACAAAGATTTGGCAATAAAAATAAAGAAAATTCTGACGAATATAATAGGTGATCTGTCATCTTAATGACAGACCACCTAAAAAGGACCAAAAAAAAAAAAAAAAAAAAAAAAGGGGGTCCAGCGAGGTTTGAACCACCGAACCCTGGTATACCAGTCAGGTGTGTTATCCAGTCGGCCACAGTGTGTTCGACAAGCACAGAGAGCAAAATAGGAAACATATTGTCAACTTGACATTGAATGTACATTCTTGCAATTCCAAATTGGCATGATGACAAAACTCTACAAATTCTAGTTTTGAGAATAGTACAAGCTTTAAAATGAAACAGTGGAGATATTGTCTAAAGGATACATTCTAAGCTAAAACATATTGAAAATTTGGCGAGAACAGACCAAGATTTACGGAATTAAAATCAATTTAAATGACTGTGGTGACATCATGAAACAGAAAACACTTGTTCTTAGTTCCGACGCCATTTTGATGACGTCACGATGTAATTAAGAGTCAAATGTGGCATGAAATCATATCTCCTATTCATACTCTATTCGAATATGAAAAGAAAAATTGGGGTCAACGGACTCCCTGAAGAGCTACAGTGAATTTTATATAGGCATATTTTAGCCCATTTACGCGCGCGTAATGCAAATTTGAATGGACGCGCATTCCCGTATTATTGGTCGTAAGAGGCTGAATGAGGTATCAAATTAATCAGAAGATAATGAACAATGGAAAGACATGAAAGAAATGATGACTCGAAGATGCATAACGATGGTAGGTGCAAGAACGCGCACGCATACCTGTGCGCGCGCAAATTCTTGACATGCTCAAAATGACCAGAAACGTACCCAAACTTGACCACGGTCGATTTGGGGAAATTTAAAATTTTGACGCGCGCGTACGTGCGCGTCGTGACCTTTGCATGACCTCTGATGATATGTCCTGATGACCTGTCACCTGAACTTGATATGATGCAAATATGGATGATTTTTGATGATTAGTTGCGATGATATGATCAATCATTTAATTTTACAAAATGGCGCCTAGATGACGTCATCATGATTTGATAACCTTGAAAAGTTTCCATTCCCATGTCCATAATGATGCCCATACATGACATGAAAATCAAGGAAATTGACATGCCCGATTTTGAGATAGAGGTGGACAAAGATTTGGCAATAAAAATAAAGAAAATTCTGACGAATATAATAGGTGATCTGTCATCTTAATGACAGACCACCTAATTAAAGGTAGAGCCTTATTACAACAAATATTTTAAGCGTGCAGATTGATGACATTATACAGGACCTCATTGGTGTCACCTGTATAGGCATTTAAATACTCTACCATCGAAAACTTTTCCACAATATATTTGATTATGTTAAACCTTCATACCATTCCAATATTTTTTTAATCAATTCTTTGCATTTTCATATGATATATCTTTCAAAACATGTTTATGTATTTCTTTCCTCCCAGTGTTTGATACCCCAACTATCGACGTTTGAATCCTCATGCAAAATACTCGTTCCAATTATGATTGACCTAAATCATATTTTGATATCTTATAATTTTCTTAAAAGTCCATTTCCTTGTGGAATTATATGCGACCCACTCTGAAAAAACGCACGATCATAAACATGATAGAATACCTTCAAAATGATTAAACATTATCTCATTGATAAATATGGCAATAATGATTATGTAATCTTCATGCAAGCTAAATTTCGCTTCACCATTTTTCACTTTCCCTTTCCTCCCTAGCTCATTTTGTTGACCCCTCTTTCCCCCAAAATCATACTCATTTTTTTATCTTACCTTTAATCTCTTTTGTTTATAGTGGTATTTACTTTATGATATACACTCCATAAGTCACTCTTGCCATTTTAGGAATTTCATGATTTATGGAAATGAAGCTAATGCTGTAAGTTATATAATATACATGTATATATATATATATATATATATATATATATATATATATATATATATACATATATATATATATATATATATATATATATATATATATATATATAACCACATGATATGGAATTGGTTGAGGTTTCCAAAAAGTGCTCAATGCCGGGGCAGAGCATATATTATATTCATACCTTGGTCAGTTCGGTCTACTACCGTCGGTTTCACGCTTTCGGCGATCTTCAGGAAGACTGATGATATGACGACTTGGTTGTGTCTGCGTGCTGCGATGGGTCGTAACACCTGATTGGTTTTCTGGGGGGGGGGGGTCTTGGCCGGTGTCTGTGGAGGTACTTTGATATTATTTCTGATCTTTTGTTGAGGCATTTTTTGCTATATTGGTGATACGACCCATCGCAGGTGTGACGTCCCATCGCAGCACGCAGACACAAGTCGTCAAATCATCAGTCTGCCTGAAGATCGCCGAAAGCGTGAAACCGACGTCACAGTGGGCCGGGGCGAAAAAAAAGTGCGCCAAAAGTCATTTTGGGCAATTTCAGATTTTTAATTTTGGCATGCCCAGCTGAAAGACAACACTTTGAAGAATACTTCAGCAAAATATTTCATTCCGGAATTTGCATAAAGGTTGTGACATTTTGCGAAATGACGCGTATATGACAACCTAGTTGAAAAACTGGCCATTTCACAGGAGGTTTTTCATGTAGGAATCTGAAATGGCTCCCACATAATCCTGATATATTCTTTTTTTTCGTGTGAAAGGGTTCAAAGTAGATAAAAGACACCTTTCAGGAGGTTTATAGGATGATTATTTCTCGAAATAGGCTGAAAATCCATGTTTTTGCATTTACATTAGAAACGTTTGAATTTCCGTGGATTTCCGTCTAAATTTTTATAAGCATCATTTTTCCCCATGTCTAAGCTTTAAGTCGATACCAAATTTAGCTGCCCGTTTTCATGTTAGAGCCGATTTTACTTGACACAACACCCCAAAACTTGTTCAAAAACCGTATGGGCGTACATTGCCGTTCGCTTTTGCACGGCGAGGACGATTCCCCTCCCATTCCATAAAAATGACGTGAATTCCGGGCATAATGTAAACAAAATAAAGGTTGCTAACGCAAATAAGGGCTATACCCACAACTTTTCCAGAGATAAAACTTACTTGTTGAATAATTTCAGCCAAAACCCCTCCTCAGTGATACATTCTGTTTCTGTTTCTGTTTATGGTAACTCCCATAGGAACTCGGCAGGACAGCATTTTGCTGGTAAACGCCAAGCTGGTATATAACCAATTACCTAGGAAACATTTTACATTCGTGGTGTTATATACTCTGCGTTTTACACAAGTCAACACAGCTTGATAAAGCACGGTTAATATTTTTCAGGTTTTTAAAGGTTTTTTTTTAAAATCTAATCAATGATCATTTTGATGCCATAAAATTATTTTCGGCATCTCATACCCACTTTTTAGGCATGTGAAAAGCACAAAGTTTATATACTACACATTGTTTAGCGTAATTTGTCTTTTCACAGATAGGTTTTAAGTAGCCAATCAAAATTTGGTATCAAGGTGACGTCACATCGGCTTTAAATTATGTTCAGTCGATTCTACGCCCAAAATTACCCTTAATAAACATGTTAAAGTAAAAAAATAACTCGGAATATAATTTTGGCGCACTTCAACCCATTCTGGCCCACTGTCGACGGTAGTAGGCGGAACTGACCAAGGTATGAATATAAACCCCTAAAAAAAAAGTTTAGAAATCTGAGTTTGGCCATTAATTTCTCCCAACTCCCAATGTTACACAATGCATATTTGACATTATTTAAAAGATCATTTAATTCTCTTTACAATGATACCATGCTTGTTATGATCATGCCATCACGAAAAGAGCAGGATTCAAAAGTGTTGGATGAGGTCTGAATTGAAAAGCTGCAAAACGAGCAGAAATGGTCATGAAGGGTCAATACAGAACATGATTCTTTTATCT
Organism: Lytechinus pictus; assembly: GCF_037042905.1. Classification (NCBI taxonomy): domain Eukaryota; kingdom Metazoa; phylum Echinodermata; class Echinoidea; order Temnopleuroida; family Toxopneustidae; genus Lytechinus; species Lytechinus pictus. The sequence continues at coordinate 25,521,645 of NC_087246.1, forward strand.
GTGTCAATAGAGATGAAAATCCATTCAAATCAAGCCCCTGCTTCTTCATTTTTTATGTTTTGTTGTGGTTTATGTAGTGATGGTTTGTTTGTTTGTTTGTTTGTTTGTTATGTGTTTGCTTGTGCAGAGGTGTGTCTGATTCCATGTTAATGTTGATGTTAAGGTGCATAAAAACAATTAAAAGAAACCGCTGAGAAACTCACTCATCACCACGGAAAAAAAGAACAGTGACTTTCAATATTGTGTCATTCTGCAACTTTTGAATTGTTACCTTAACCCACATTTCAAGGCACTGCACCTCCATGTGAACCATAATCATATCATGTAGTGTATCATTCTAAAGATAATTAAATGATCTATTAATTGGTATCAATCACACATTAATACTTACTAAAACTGAGGAGGGATTTCCAAACTCTTTTTGAGGAGTTTATATATACAGTACCAGTCAAAAGTTTGGGTACACCAGTAATCAGAACTGATTCTTTACAATCATTTATACTTTATTCGCTTATGCTCCTCAAACACAGTGACAATTTAGTAGCAAAAAGGGGTGATTATCAGGCTTCAAACTGATTTTATTTTGAAGATGAAAGGTCGTTTCAGAAAGCACTCAGGTGTGTCCAAAGACCCCTCTCTCTCAAACTGTCAATATAAGTCAAATGAAGATTTTTTGTCATTTTTGTCTCACCTGCATAGCAGAGTGAGACCATAGGCGCCGCTTTTACGACGGCGCGCGGCGGCGGTGGCGTCAACACCAAACCTTAACCGAAGGTTAAGTTTTTGAAATGACAACATAACTTAAAAAATAGACCTAGTTCATGAAACTTGGACATAAGGTTAATCAAGTATTACTGAACATTATGCTTGAGAGTCACGTCACATGACCAAGGTCAAATGTCATTTAGGGTCAATGAACTTTGGCCAAATTGGGGGTATCTGTTGAATTACCGTCATAACTTTGAAAGTTTATAGATCCGATTCATGAAACTTGAACAAAAGAATAATCAAGTATCGTTGAACATCCTGTTCGAGTTTCAGTTCACATGACCAAGGTCAAAGGTCATTTAAGGTCAATGAACTTTAACCATGTTGGGGGTATTTGTTGATTACCATCAAATCTCTGTAAGTGTATTGGTCTAGTTCATAAAACGTTTACATAAGAGTAACCAAGTATCACTGAACATCTTGTGCGAGTTTCAGGTCACATGACCACGGTCAAAGGTCAATGGACTTTGGCCATGTCGGGGGTATTTGTTGAATTACCATCATAACTCTGTAAGTATATTGGTCTAGTTCATAAAACTTGGACATAAGAGTCATCAAGTATCACTGAACATCTCATGTTTCAGGTCACATGACCAAAGTCAAAGGTCATTTATGGTCATTGAACTTTGGCCATTTTAGAGGTAATTATTAGATTGTTGTCATAACTTTCAAAGTTTATAGATATACTGTATAAAATGTGGATATAGGGGTGATCAAGTATCACTGCCAAGTTTTAGGTCACATGATCAAGGTCAAATGTCAATGAACGTAGTATTGTATCATTATATGAATGGTGTTTTATGTGAATAATTATTTTATAGTAGTTTTCAAAGTCAGCACTGCTGCTACATGTATATTGAATCGCGTGATGCAGGTGAGACAGTCTGAGGCATTCCACTTGTTTGTTTTTAGTGTTGACTCTGTGCATTTCATAATATTTCATTGGTTTTTAGTGAAGAATCTTTCGATATTACTTGATCAGTAAACAACAAACATCACTTCTAAAGCAAAGTAAGATACCCTAGTGATGAAATAATTGAGCAATTTCATATTTTCAAAACTCACCGGTGAAAAGTTTATTGTCTCTTGTTTTTCATTTTTCTTCTTACATTTTATCTTTAATAATTCAATTATACCATTCAACATGTTCCTGAAGATCTTTTCGATGAAAAAAAAAGAGAAAGCAATTGTGATAATTGAAATCGAGATGAGACCAGACTAAAACACAGTACCTTGTACAGTTGTAAACAAAATATGATATTTCTGTATTTGCAATATCTGACTTTCTTGACAAGTTCCAAGGATACACCTTCCTTAATCTTGGATTCCTGCCTGGGGAAGGGGGGGGGGGGCACTCGACCAAAAAAATAGTGGGTATGTGCCGCGGGCGAGACAAAAAACGGGGGCCTTGGAGCGGGCGTATTGTAAAAAGGAGGGTCCTCGGAACGGGCTTCGGAACGACAAATGTTTGTGAAAACGGGGATCCTTGGAACGGGTCGCCTGCGTGTGATTGCATATTCATCCCTATGGAACGGGCATACAAAATATACGTGCATGCAGCTAGCCCGGCGGCACGGGCGCCGGGTGCGCTAGCGCAGATGCGATGGTCGGACAGCGCTCTGCGGGCCGCTTTTCACCAAAATTGCGGCTCATTGTAGCAGATCAATACGACTGGAACGTCGTAACGGAAAATATGCGAAGCTTTGGAGCGGATTTCTTTCTTCTTTTTTCTCGATAAGAAGAAAATGCTTTGCTTTGGGGCGGCTTTCTTTGTTCTTTTTCTCAATAAGACAAAAATGCTATGCCTTGGAACGGAAATTTGAGTGTAAAAATGGGGGTCCCCTCCGCGGCAAATACCCACTATGCATTATATACTGAGTGCCCCCCCCCCCCGGGGATTCCTCAAAGAAACCACCTCTGGTTTTTATGATGGCATGGCAAACACGTACGTGGCATTCGGTTGAGTAGTTTCTTGAGGAAGCCTGGCGAGATGTTCTCCCAGGCTTCTTGGAGGAGTTCCCAAAGATGCTCAGCTGAAGTTGGCTTCTTTGCCTTTACGATTCTGTCAAGTTCATCCCAAACCATCTCAATATGACTCAGATCGTGTGACTGTGAAGTTTAATCTCATGTTCTTTCTTTTTTAGATATTTCTTACACAGCTTAAAGGTAAACTGGGGGCCAACCAACTTCAACCCAGATGGAATAGCATGTCTCTGGAGGATACTGTGATTGTTGGTCTACTGTACCAAGCACTCTAAACAGATCATCAACATGATTTGCTGGTGATCATGTTGGTTATTACAGGTGTACCCAAACTTTTGACTGGTACTGTATATGTAAATATATATTGTGAAAGAAATGGATGAAGAGAACAATGGTATGCGTAGCTTAAATCAAGGTTCCCCAGAGCTATCTACCCTTTGGAAAAAATTGGTGATGCCGAAAAAATGTCTCTGCCGGGTATCGAACCCAGGCCCCAATCTTTGAACGCCGGTGCCTTAACCACTAGACCACTAGGCTATTATTATATTATATATTATATTTTACGTTCAGCCTATATGCCCCTTTAAGAACGGCTCTGTTAGAAATTGTTATTTTGACCCTATGACCCCTCTTCTCTTTCTACTATCTGAGATAATAAAAAAATCAAACGCAAAACATCTATGAATATCTATAAAAAAGAGAGAGAGAGAGAGAGAGAAATGTTCTTGAATAATTGTGTAAACAAAGTTTTCTTCTTTTTCTTTTTATGAATTCATTATGATTATTATTTGAATGTCATCACGTACAACTATTGAATCGAGAGATACAACGTAATCCTTCTATATATTCGATTGCAATCAATTGAAATCTTCAATAACAAAACTCGATGTAGAACTTTGTTTTTTGTTTTCATTCTCAAACAACCCCTTATAAATTTTACTTTATTTAGTAAGCATAAGTAGGCGTTTCAGTCCCAAACAAAATGAGAAGATTTTTTAGAGAAATATCGCCTCGTTGTGCATTACAACAACCGCTTTGACGATGATATAACCGGTTTTAGAAAAAAAAAATCATTTTTTTCACAAGAAAAGTAATTAAAATTGCTTTATGATAGTTTGAATTTGAGCTCAATCTCTGCTTTTTAGTTTCCTTCAAATCAAGGTTTAATTGATTTACTAAATGGTTTATTTAAACAAATCACTGAACTTAAAGCAGTAAATATCTTGAATTGCAACCAATTTTACAATAGGCCTATGGGCCTATTATACAGATATTGCCTACCTAGAGTTTGAATATAACATTTCCACTCCCCGACGGAGTTATATTTTTCCCAAGGGATTATATTTTGCCCGAAGCGCGCAGCGCTGAGGGAAAATATTCTCCCGAGGGAAAAATATAACTTCGGAGGGGAGTTGAAATGTTATTTATAAAAACGATAGACCAGGCAATATCTGTTATATATTATAGTCTATTTGGATTCGCCATCAAAGATTGCATTCATCATCTGGCTCCAACCTGAAATTCTTGCTACATGCAGCTCTGATCCATCTACGTCATAATATTTTTTTTTTTTAATACATTAAGCGCGTTCTTTAATGCAATCGACACGTTAACACTTACCGTGTTTACACTTGATCGGCTTTTGGTTCAGAACCAAAAGCCGATGCAGAATCGGCTTTTGGTTTATCTTGCACTGCGTTTACACGCTGTTACAGCTATCAGAACCGCGAGCCGATGCAAAAACCTGAAATGATACGCACACCAACAATATACGTCATAATAAAGACAACGCTGGATCCATGCGCTTACAATTACGTCACAATGGTAAAGTCCCGGGGTAAAGTAAATGAAATGCGCACCAATTGCCAATGCAGAATCGGCTTTCTGTTTACACGTAGTAAAAAGCCGATTCTGCATTGGCTCGCGGTTCTGAACCTACTACTTTGGTGGTGCAAAATTGCCGGTTCTGAACCGCGAGCCGATGCAAGTTAATCGCATTTACACGCTTTGAAAAAGCCGATGCAAAAGCCGATTAAGTGTAAACACGGTAACTAGCGTGTACATCAAATAAACTACCTGATTACGCAACTTGTAAGCAGCGAGTGACGTCACCTTAGTGAATATAACGCCGCAATTGACAATACAACGCAGTTATATTCACTGAGGTGACGTCAAAACCCAGAATAATTACAAATGTGATCCTCGCAGCTATGGTCACGTGATGTCGTATTGACCTATCACTGATTCGAATCTACATAACCTATGTAATATATTATAATATGAAATCATACACAGAAACAGAAGAAAATTGTTATAGTAACCAAATATAAATAGCAAGCACGGATTATGGAGGAACAGCTCGCCAGAGTCGACACAAAATTGAAAAGAAATATAATCTATCCTATTAGTGATATTATCAAAACTTGCATTTTTTTCTCGAATATTTCTGATTTTATCAACATACTTTTTGTCTCGCCGGCACAGCTGAGCGAGACTATTGGCGCCGCTTTCCCGACGGCGGCAGCGACGACGACGTCGTCAACATTGAAATCTTAACCAATATTATGTTTTTTAAATATCATCATAGTAAACAAATATATCAGGCTTTGAGAAAGTATAGTGGAATTATTTAACCGAGGTTGGATGGCAATTACTATTTTTCCCGAGGGGCGAATTAGCCCCGAGGGAAATAATATAGTAGTTTTGCCAGTCCAACCGAGGATTAATAATTCCCACTATGCTTTCGAATGAAACGCCTGATATATTAATTTGTTTTATATCCTACTTTTAATAATTCATTACCAAAATCTATGCGCTGAGCCAAAGTCCGGTTACTTGCGTTGAATTACCTACTTTTCTCCGAGCCACCGCGCTCAGCGAACGCTAGCTAATTAGTGCCTGCGCCGACACATGCTCGGGAGAGAGAGAGAGCTGGCCGATGCGCCCGAAAGTTTAGCTAAATATCCAGTTTTCTGAAATAATGACGTCAGAATATTGGTATAGCGAAAAATATATCGAGGTCGTCACGCAACATCACAGTTGAAATATATTCGGTCACATGATGCTATTTGAACCAATCACTATACATGATTCAATCTATGTAGGATATAATATATTTTATATCCTACATAGATTGAATCCTGTATAGTGATTGGTTCAAATAGTTGAAATATATTCGGTCACATGATGCTATTTGAACCAATCACTATACATGATTCAATCTATGTAGGATATAATATATTTTATATCCTACATAGATTGAATCCTGTATAGTGATTGGTTCAAATAGCATCATGTGACCGAAAATATTTCAACTGTGATGTTGCGTGACGTCAGACCTCGATATATTTTTCGCTATACCAATATTCTGACGTCATTATTTCAAAAGACTATGGCCTGTATTCTGAGGTCAGGTTTAACTTAGACCATGGTCTAACTCTGTGCTAAAATTATGGGAAGCCAAAAGTGTCAAAATTTTTATCAAGTTTTATGTATGTTATGTTTACTGTGCTCTTTCCTGATTCATCGATGGTAAAGATAATAATCTACTTATACTTCCTAAACAATTATGAATGATTTGAGAGCAAAATGAGCTGAAATATGATATCTATACTGTTATTGATTTATGTAACAATTGGCTATCCATACTTAAACCACAACTTTAAACCCAAGTTTAAGTTAAACCCGACTTCAGAATACGGGCCTGGATATTTAGCTAAACTCTCGGGCGCATCGGCCAGCGTGCTCTCTCTCCCGAGCATGTGTTGGCGCAGGCACTAATCTGCGTTCGCTGAGCGCGGTGGCTCGGAGAAAAGTAGGTAATTCAACGCAAGTAACCGGACTTTGTAAGCTCAGCGCATATATTTTGGTAATGAATTATTAAAAGTAGGATATAAAACAAATATATCAGGGGTGGCGTTTCATTCGAAAGCATAATGGGAATTATTAATCCTCGGTTGGACTGGCAAAACTACTATATTTCCCTCGGGGCTTCGCCCCTCGGGAAAAATAGTAATTGCCAGACCAACCTCGGATAAATAATTCCACTATACTTTCTCAAAGCCTGATATATTTGTATAATGGACCTAGTTCATGAAAGTGTGTAAGAAAGTGTCACTGATCCTCTTGTATGAGTTTCAGGTCAGATGACTGAATATCATAAGTCATTTAGGGTCAATGAACTTAGATCATGTTGAAATCATAACCATAAGTTAAAGTTTTTGAAGTCATACTTAGAAAGTATAGTGTAATTAAGTATTACTGATCATCTTTTATGAGTTTCAGGTCAGATGACAAGGTCAAAGGTAATTTAGGGTCAATGAACTTTGACCATGTTTTGAGTATCAACATTGAAATCTTAACCAAGGTAGGCCTAATGGTTTTGAAGTGTTATCTTATAGTTAATAAAACTTGGATATAAGGGTAATCAAGTGTCACTGATCGTCTTGCCAAAAGCAAAACATCTATTCTATGAATATTAAAAAAAAGAGAAATATTTCTGAATAATTGTGTACGCAAAAGACACGACATCGTCCTTAAAGATCACTGCTGTGAATATTTTTTTTCTAGGTCATTTTTAAAAATCTTTTGTGAGCGTGACTACTAATACACAATTATATTCCGATCATTATTGGCATGTCATCACGTACAACTATTGAATTGAGAGATACAATTGATTTTTTTATTGCAATACTTAATGAAAAGCCGATAATCCATTTATTGTAATTTCTTTGCAGTAGTAAATTGCATTTTTTCATTTCTTATCTTTGCATTATTAGATTATTTCTTATCTTTTTTATGAAAACTTAACATTTTCAGACTGCGAGCTGTCATTTCGATATTCCGCCGGACAGCAAACAATTAATATCTTAGTCACATTTGCTATATACATCGTTTGGCGAGTCGAAAACGGCCGTTTTAACATTTCTTTTGTACCGGCTATGTGGTTTGAATAAAAATGAATAAAACGGCTATTTCGACTCGCCGTACGGCCGCCGTGGAGCAAATGTGACTGAGGTATGAATAACACTTCGATTTCCTGAAATATAGTCCCATTTGGTAAATAGGTAACATTTACCCAATGATTATTGAATTAATTGAATTAGAATGTAAGCATTTTCTCGAGAAAAATAACATATTTCCATGCCATAAATAAAATGCGGATTTAACTTTCACATTAGCAAGTAGCCCCATTTTTTATTGCAATTTTAGTGACTCACTGAAACATTGTTTGAAAATCAATGTGAGCGGGTAAGGGAGGGGGTATGAAGATAAAACGCAGCATCTATGGGTGTCATATCCCCCTCCCAAAAAAAAAACACGACAACTTAAACTATGTTTCAACAATCGATCCCTTAGTGTAATCACAGACTCGAAATGAAGAAATACAACCGAGATGTATCAAGGAGGTAAGGGGCACGTGTCCCTAACGCCATTTCCAAGATGCCTAACAAAAGACACAGTGGAATGGGAAGTTAAACAATTTGTATTTGTTATTTTTTTATTGGGGAAAAACAGAAAAGTTTCAGAAGGCAAACAGTTAAAGAATATATAGGCTGAACCGGGGGGGGGGGGGGCAGGGCCCCCTGTTGGCAGAGCAAAAGGAATAGCAAAAGGGGGGAGAAAGAAAAAAAAGGGAAAAGAGAGGAGGAAGCCTAGTGAATATAATAAGGTGTGGCAAAGACTTGGGGAAAAAAATGATGTTTGATGTCACTATGTAAAATTTTTTGCTCGCGCTTAGCGCTCGCATTGCATGGTTTTCTAGTAATTAAAAAAAAAACAGAAATAGGGGAGAAAAAGAAAGAAAGAAAAAAGGGATGGTAAAGGACAGATGAAAGAAAAGTATAAAAATAGAGTTCTGATCCAGAACGTGAAAATATGTTATTATAATAAACATGATGTCACTCTTGCGTCCCTTTGCCACTACCAAAGTACATTGACGCTGGCTCTGAATTCACCACTGCGTACATAAGACATGAAATCGCACACAATACAGAGAACTTGCATTATTACAATGGAGATTCTTTAAGTCCATATTAATCTTTTATGATTATTCATAGGACCGTAAAAGAAAGCTCCAAAGTTCAAGAGCAGTGCTTGATGTTTCGTAACTTAAAAAAAATGAAAAGAAATAAAGGGATTTTAAGACAACGCACAAAAAGAAACTTTGTCATAATTTGTGAAATATGTATCCGTGTTGATATATGGGAGATATGGCATTAGCTCGAATCTCATAGATCTTCTCACTGGGAGCTTTTTGGTCTGATACCAAAAATATTTGATAACTGATTAAAAACCTCACATTATAAGTAGCCATTAATAGCATTTTCTCTCGCTTTCCTGCGACATCAAAAACACGTTAAGCTATGTTGGTATTTTTGCTCTATGCATGGATCTTGGTCTGCCTAATTTTGAGCAGCGAGGCACAACAAGATCGGAATCAAATCATTCTTGAAAATGGAGCATTTCAAAACATTCTTATCGCTATACCCAAAGCGATCGAAGAAGATCCGAGAATCATTGAAAATATCAAGGTAAGAATATTACTTAAGACTTGAGGAGCCAATGGTTTGATTACCCCGAAGTATGTCGATGATGATGACTACGTCCAGATGATTTCGATCGCTTAATAACCAAATTGCAAATAAGGATGATGATGGAGATCTTTGAAAAGTTGTGTACATGAACTGCAGTACATTCTTTAACCAATTAATTTTCTGGATGGGTATTTTGGATATTGGAATATATTCAGCATAGTCGCTCAACTGGCAACTATCTACATTAGCTTGATTAGCATAATCATGTGTTAATCTTAATGCTGGGATTCCTGGGCCCCGTCTTACAAAGAGTTACGATTGATCCAATCGATCGTAACACTATGGAAATCCATCAGTGTCATAATTTCCTCTATAGGAAATTTACAAAATGTCCTTTGTTAACAAAGGAGAACACACCAAATTGTCAAGAAATCAATTAATTAATGGATATACATTCATATCTAGAACTTTTTTGAACAAACATGCATTTTATATGCTGACTTTGCTGGCTTTTCATAAGAGCGCTTGATCGGATCAATCGCAACTCTTTGTAAGACGGGCCCCAGGTGGGTGTTTCATAAAGCTTTTCGAAAGCTAAGATCGACTTTAAGAACGACTGGTGAACCTTTCTCATGCGCTTAATATTCACCAATGAATATTTGAAGAGCTTGATTCCAAAAGGAGCTAAATCCACTCTGACCAAAATTGTTTTTTGTTAATACAAATATATGTGTCTTAGACGTGGGAATCAAACGCAATATATCGCATTTGAAAAAAGTGGGAAATTTGAGTTTTGTTCCAAAAGGTGCTAAATCCAAAACATTTTTGTTCCAAAAGGAGCTAAATCTACTATGCGATTATTCAAAATTTGTTATTTTTCCTATTATAAATAAAGTTATGCATTCAAACTTTTAGGTACATGTTGTGGACACAAGTTCACACCATCAGTTCAAAATTTGCTGAAAGTAACATAATTTTTAAATTTTTATGAATATTTTTGGATTTAGCTTCTTTTGGAATTAGATATCGAAAAGTCAACGTCCTTAGAAAAGATGACAAAATGTAATGTTTTGCTTTTTGTAATTTTCAATGGATAAACATCAGAAACGATATGAAATGTGCTCTGCTAGCCATATTTATGTGTTTCGTGTTCAATTTCCAATATCAAACATGTCTACTAGTAAATTGGTGAAACTTGACATTTTACTAGGGTTTTGTTCCAAAAGGAGCTAAATCTAAGAAAAATAAAATTTTAAAAATTCTTTTAAAATTAATAATGAATGCTAGATTTTTGAAATCAAGAGTTAATATTTATTAATCTAAGATGGTAATACTACCATCTATATCAAAATAAAAATGAAGTGGCTAAAGGGAAAGTGGTAAAATAAAAAACAGAAAAATAACAAAAGTGGACTTAGCTCCTTTTGGAACAAAACTCTTCGTTTAATGGTGAATATCATTTACCAAAAGAAAGGATCACTAGTCGTTCTTGAAGTCACTCTTAACTTACGAACAGCTTTATGAAACGGTCTCAGTGACCATTGAAGTATTAATTTACTTTTGCCATGATTTTATGATAAAAGCGAAAAGTATATGTAAACTTAGATACCGAAAAAAAATTGGGATAATAAAGTTACTCTGCATGTCATAGATTAATGATTAAAAACATAATTTTTACCGTTGCGCGTGAAAAGGGTTGGTATGAATCACAATGTTATTATGGTTTTGAAATCACAGGACATCTTCACAGAGGGGTCTTCCATCTTATTCTCCGCCACCAATCGAAAGTTTTATTTTGGAACGATCAAGATTCTAGTCCCCCATAACTGGACCAGACAAGCAGAATATGAAGTTGCACAGCTGGAGGCCTATGAGAATGCTAACGTTATTGTTACAGATCAACAGTCTAATCATCGTCCTCGCGTTGAGAACCCATTCCGTTGTGGCAAAGAAGGACTATTTATCCAACTGTCCAAGACATTCTTGATCGACCCTGTACTACGTCAAAATCAATTTGGAGATTCTGGTAAGACAAGTGTGATTTAGATCATTTCGTTTGTTAAGTTAATGAATCTATATTTTAATGCACATAATATTCCAAGTAAAAGTCCTAATTTGAAATAGAGTCCCACAAGGTTATACCTTGGGCCATCTTCTATATCTCGTTTATGTCTGAAATTCCTAAAACGTTTAATCGCTTGTTGTTTATGTAGATAATAAATCGTCTAGATTTCCAAACATAAGATAGGGAGAGCAGGATTCCTCAAATAATAAACGAAACTTTTTTAGTTTGACAATCTTAACAATTAATTGGTTGAGAAAATAAGCTAAATTTTATATTCTATGGGTTTACGGGTATACATTACCACCTAAACCAACACCCTAGCTCTCTTTAACAATCATTCCCAAGGTTTAATGTTTTTGAGTGGCTATTTAAAGATCCAGACCGGACCCGAAAATGAAATTGATAAATTATATACCAATCGAAAGCTTATAAGCTACTAAATACACCAAGGTATGCTTTATGCATTTTCACCGCTTCCCAGCTGAGTATTTTGCTTAAGAATATTCCAATTATCGGGTTTCGAACCCCGCTTAGAAAATAGGCTTTATTGCGCTTTTCACCTGCCTCGAGACCGTGACGTCACGTTGTGTAAGAAGCGTCGTGATTCCATAGGTTTGTACACAGAAAAACTGGGTGATTTTTTTGCTTTCCAGATAACGCATTTCATTCTCTTCACTTCTATCACAGAGGGATATCACATATATTTTTACCCACAAGCTTGAATTTATGAAATCTGCAGTTTTGAACTAATTTTTGCCATATTTTATTTCCTGCTTATTTGGCGCAGATTTCAATTCTATCTGCATTTAGATTATGTATAACAACTTTTCCTGACATAGCAATTTAGGCCCAATAAGAGCCAAACAAAGAAATCACAAAAAAGGTAGTGAATAGTTGTAGGTTTACAACAATTTGAACAGTGAATAATTTTGAGTGCCATTTTCATCTGAAAACGAAAAAAAAAAATGGATTCATAACATGGAAATGGAAGAAAATACCAAATGCTTTTGTACACAGACCTATGGAATCACAACCCTCCTGACACAACGTGACGTCATCATTTCCAGGCGACGTGGGGGTGCTCAATCGAAGCGTACTCTGGAGGAGCAGTTTCTTTGATTTTTATTTAATATTTTTAACTATTGGAAGGAGATATATGTAATATTTTTGGTATATTCGTATTGTATGAATCATTACCTTTATTTTGATATATGATTGTTTTACACCGGTCAGGGTCTTTAACCTTAGTGGCAATATGATTTGTATGGACTTCAAGACGAGGAAGAAGAATAAGGAGAAAAATATTGAATGTTTAAAAGAAAAGATGTTTGAAAGAAATTAATGAGCTCATTAAAATTATGAGTATATATCTCAAATTTACAATTTTTGGAGTAGATTGTGACATACTTTTGTTTTGACAATAAACACATTTGTCCCCATTATGGTGATGAATTGAATATAAGAAAGAAAGTATTTTGCTTTATGTTCTCATAAAGGAATGTCCTTATTCTTAAAAAATGTGTCATTTTGTATATTGGAAGAGACAGATCAGTTTGACCGTACATCACAATGACATATCACCGTTGCAGCCAATTTGAAATTCAAATAGAGATTACTACTTTGAATTATTCCTAACAATCGTATTGATTAGTCGATTTCGTTCAGACGTATATATGTATATCTGTTCCTCTGATTTTTATCGTTACCAACTGTACACCAGCGTTTGGGTCACCTATTTAACATTTTCCATGTATAGTACATTCATGACCTAGTAGTGTATGCCCAGGCTATTGTCCAGAAAACATTATTTTGGCTTTTATCTAAATCCTTTCTGGTAGGTAAGGTGATTGCTCGTCAGTTTGCCAAACTCCGCTGGGGTGTTTTCGATGAAGATTACGTACCAGGAACCGATGCTGAACCTTACTACCCATCAAACGCTGTAACGGCTACTAATGGATTTGAAGGAACAAGGTGCTCTTCAGAAGTTCGTGGAGATCTTCTTGATGATGACACTGGATCGCCATGTCAGCCGGATCCTACAGGGAATTTACCCGACTCTTGTAGATTCGTACCTAGCAATGATGGGCAATCAGCTCGGGCATCATTGATGTTTGCATCTAATATATACTCGGTAAGATTTAATTCGTAGAGGGGATACGGGGAATTTGGTGCCTTAAATGACATTCCTATTTTATGACTACCCCCCAAAAAAATTATAATTAAAAAAAAATATAAATAAAATAATGATAATGAAAAAATAATAATTAATAATAATAAACAAATAAAATAAAAATAAAGGTTACATTTACGCCAATTGTTGCATATTGTTTTGGAGGTCTCAGCAACACAGTCTCGTGTGAACCAATTTCCCGGAAGGGGGGGGGGCTAAAATATATTTAATTTTATTTATTTATTACACATATTTAAAAAGGTTAGTCCAATCAGCAGAAACATTGGTTTTCGTTGGGGCCCTTTGTAAAAATACAATGTAAAATATGCGTGAAAATAACCACAAAGATGTATATCAGCCCAGTTCAAACAGACAATGAAAGATGATAAAACAAGACTTAAAGTAAACTATAAACATAGTGTACAGCAATATGTTACAAAGTACAAAATAAATGTGAACATTTAGTAACCTGAGGAAATTGAGCAAAACCAAAAAGGTGAATAAATAAAATGCATGGCAAGCAGCAATAAATACATACATGAAAATACTGCTCGATTCTTTAACAGAAAATATTAAACTAAAGAATATAGAAAATGTAATATTGAATTTGGCTTAGCGAATTAAACTAAATGTGTAAACATTCGCACTCAGTATAACATCCATAGATACAAATATAAAAAATATAAAATTATTATTATTATTATTATTTGTTTTGGCGTCACCTGTGCCTGGAAGGCGAAAAGCGAAATGAATCACTGTGACCCGCAGGTCTCTCCTCCCGATATAACTGATTGGGGGAATGCAGGTGGACCACTACACCGGGGTTTCCCCCTACTCTTATACGAATAGTGCATTGGGTTCTTAACCAATCCAAAATACATATATGTTCAATCAAACCAAAACTTCTAAACAAGGTACTTCATGAATTCCACTCTCTCTATCATGTCTATCGAATACTCAAACAAATTGGCGTAATAAGGAAAGCTAAAACAATGAATAATAAATTATTTTTTCTTTTGAAACTTTTTATTGATCAAACAATCGGTATGTACAACAACAATCATCATAATATAAATCACATTTACAGTTATATAGGATAGGATACAAAAACAATACAAAAAAACATACATGATAGTACATGAAAAGTGGGTAAAAAGTATATATTTCCAACAGGGGTCCATTTTCTATAGTGCAATCCTTCAATAAGCCTCTTTTTTTGTTAAGTTAGATTAGTTTAGTATTAGAAATAAAAGATATTAGCCCTCTTAAACATGGTTGTGTCTTTTTACACTTTTCTACGTAAACATATCCTTTGAACATTAGTACCAAATGGTTTAGTAGCATTTTGTGAGGGCCTTTCCAGTCCATAATGAATCCAAATATCATTCTTTTCTTGCCAATCTAAAAAACAAAGGTTGTTGAAAATAATTGTTCACTAACTGGTCTGGTTATGAACCCAGAAAAAAAGGTTCTTGTATACTGCTTTGGATTTCACATTATATAATGCAAAAGTCACATTCTCTTCTCATGCTTGTTGTACCCGACCTTCATTATTTTTATCCAAAAACATTTGTAATATCAACCGAAATCCAGCATGCCCTAGCGAGCCAAATATTTGACGATTGTTATAATTACGATTATGTTTGTCGTCAATTTTATGTGGAAAAAAAATTGGCTCAGACTGTTGAAAATGCAGTACAATTCCCTCGGCATATTCAGCATATTTGTATCGCTGTTCGCACGACACGTTAAAAAAGAATCACACAACTCTATCATTAGTTGTATCTTTGCCAATGATTTAACAATTTGATTCTCCCTTATTTTGGTTTTTACATATTTAAACCAACCTGACATTACATGCAGGACGAATTTCCATTATGGAAAATATTTGTGCATAGACTCCGTTTGGTGTTTTTTTTAGATTTATTTTCATCTAATGCATCTATTTTATTTTGGTATTTGGTTTCTACTTTTCTGTACTTTGGGGGATAAAAAGGAATTCGTGGAGAGGGGAGTGTTCACCGTTTAAGTTTGGTCTATTTAGCGACAGACCAAGGATTGACCAGTAGGGGGATGGGGAACAAATAATTGGCCCACTTCACAATTTCTGACAAGCAAAAAAGGCCATCACTCTAGTCATCCCCCTTGACGCCGGGAATGGGGGGGGGGCAAAATGTGTACTCTCTATCATATTTTTAAAAATAATTTTAATATCTTTCATCTAGGAGAGGAGGGAGAGGGGGTCTTTTTTCTGGTGGGAGTTTCTTTGGAATATTAAGTGATTATTGAAATATAATCAAATTGTCTATGGACCTCAGTTAGGTATATAATTTTTTTCTTCTATTGCATATGATTTTTTTTTTTCGTTTTCTATTAAAAGTTCTCATAAATTATGATTTCGGGGGGGGGGGGGGTATTTGGCTGTGTTTGAGTGTGTTATGGTGTGGGTGTGTGATCCGAGGATGTTGGGAAGGGGTGTGGTTAAGTTTCGGAGGTTGGGATATGTTTGTCTTGTAAGTTGTGTATATACATTATTGCTGATGTAGAATGAAGCATTAAATTCAATAATTTATACATGTGAATTATATATACATGTATATATCATATTACCAATTATTCCAAAGGGCAGATAGCTCTGGGGAACCTTGATTTAAGCTACGCCTACCATTGTTCTCTTCATGCATTTCTTTCACAAAATATTTATATAAAAGAGTTGCCAAAGCTGTTGTACATGGATAATTTCACACATTTATATATATATATAGGCTATATATATATATATTTATGTATATATATACTTACAAATATGTTGTGAAAGATATGAATGAAGACAAAAATGGTATCAAGGTTCACCAGAGCTATCTACCCTTTGGTAACAGCTGAGTCATGGTGGCATTTATTTACCTCATCTTTTCATTCAGATACGATTTTTTTAACGGGAATTGGAAGAAATGGAAGAGAAATGAGGAGCACTGTCATGGCCTTTTTCTAGAAACATTCACATTTAATTATATATACTACTTTTGTAGACTTTAGTCATGTCATTCTATAAACTACACTTGTTTGATGTTCAGCGCTTAATGTTATTGAAATGAAGTGAAGATTATACATTTTGCTTTGATTTTATATTTATTGAAATCTGTCTCTTTTTAAATACCAAAAAAAGTAAGTGTATGAGATGGTTAGTGGGTGTGTGCGCATGGGGATGGGGTGTGTACCCGGGGGTGTGTACGTGTATTTGTGGAAAGAAGGCTCTTATATGTCAATGTTTCTTCTAGGTATATAGTGAAATTATTGTTCGAGAAGATTGATAAATTTCTAAATTTCTGATCTTGTCAATGACTTTCATCAAGTTTTTATTGAGTAACAATACTATGCTACGCATGCACCTGAGTAAACAAGTGAAGACATTATTCAGTTTTGTTCTTTTCTTTTCTAACAATGGACTCAAACAATAATTCTCGAATCGGGACAGTCCCGTCTGTGGCCCGGTTTCTTCATTCATTTCAGTAGAATAGGTTGCGGGGAGAATCAGGTCGATGAAAGTTTGAGAGCAATGAATTTAACAAACAATAAATTAGTTTTGAGCGTTTAAATGTCGAGATCGTGAATGCTTTGATATTATATAAAATGTAAAAAACACTCCCCTTTACACATTAAAAATATACCCTAATTTGCCCCCTACTTTTACTCATTCTTATGATCATACACTTAAAAAAACCACCTGATTTTACAAAAAAAGAGAAGATTTTGCAGAAAGCAATAACAGAATCATTCTGTAAATTCATAAATTTTCTGCAATTTAACAGAACAGGTCTGTTTAAAAAGGGGAAAAAAATATGTTTTATTAAAGGAAATTTGTAAGGTTCCATACACCAAATACCAATTTCCTTTAATTTTACATGATATAATGTAAGATTACGCAATCTGGTATAGATTACAGGTGTTCTCGAGACTCTGCTGCAGGAACTTCTTTTATTTTATACAAATTTTGTAACATTCTTTGTCAAACTTGTATTACATCTTCTCGCATGAAAAGAACATCTGAACTATGGATAGACCTGATAAAAATCAAGATTTAAGTAAAATATTTACAAAAGCTATGGGGTCGTTGGATAGAGTAAGATCAGACATCTTAATGGTTGTATTGCAAATGAGAGGATGTCCATAAAATTATTGATCTTAATATTCAAATGTTCACAATTTCCTTATTGTTTGTCCAACTGTTCTCAAAGTACTCCTTGAGTGTTTTTTTTCCTTTTCACACAAGCTAACTCATTCCACCGGTTTCATCACCCTTAACGAATTGGTCTAGTGGTTTATTGGTCAAACCTCATGTATGTAAGGATGGGTTAACTTTTATCACTGTGCTTGTGTTGCGGGGTGGTCATGTGTGGGTTTGATTCAAGATTTACATGCATGATCGAAACACGACAGCTGAATTTATACTATGTACATTATTATGAAATGAATCAAATCTTGGTTAAGAAATACAAACCAAAGGCACATATGAATAAAAGTTTTAAAAGATTATAGTATACAGTACTGCCAGTTTTCAGAATGAGCCCCATAGAGTTTGGAGATCGATGGTACAGGGCTTATTATAGAATACATTTTTGGGGGCAAATAAAACTTCATTAATGGAAACATGCAAGGTACATGACTTCTTGTGATTCTTCAAGGTCAATGCAGCATATGGTTTGGATAGAATGTGGCGTGAAACAATTCACTATCAATTGTATTTGGCTTTTCCCACAAATTAACAGATTGTCACGTTCTGCGACAGAAATGCAGATGAGGGCAGGAAACATAATGAAATGGCTCCTAATCTACAGAATCTGAAATGCGATTATCAGAGCGTTTGGGAAGTGATGAGGAAATCGAATGACTTCAGATTTGGAAACAGCCCTCCCTTGCCAGAGGATACATACACTTCACCAAACTTTAGTGTGGTTCAACCAGAGGGAACTCTTAGGATTGTTCTTGTTTTAGATACCAGTGGGTCTATGGATGTAAGTGTACTCACTCCTTAAGTTCAAGGGAATTATTTAGATCTCAAAGCTATATCCCCCAAAATATCTGTCTGGAACAGCAACAAATTTATTTGGTTTGTATGCTAAAAAATAACGTGCAGAAATCCATTTCAGTAGAAACTCTACTTAACCGTGAATTCAATTCATAGGCTGATTAATTAAATGATGATAATGATGATGATGATGGTGATGATGATGATGATGATGATGGTGATGATGATGGTGATGATAATGATGTTTATGCAGGGCCGTAGCTAGAGGGGGGGGTATGGGGGGTGTGACACCCCCCAACATTCATGGCAGTCGGCAAAATCATGTACCAGTTGGCAAAATGGAGGATAGGGGAGAAAAAGAAAGATGAAAGAAAGGAAGAGAAAAGAAGGAAGAGAGGGGGAGAGAAAGAAAAAGAAAGAGAGGGGGAGAGAGAGTGAAAGAAAAAAAGAAAGAAAAAAAAAAGGAAAAAAAATAGGGGTACTAACTTCGAAGAAGGTTACGACTTTTAGAGTAAAGACAACCAGTTGGCAAATTCAAGTCCATGTAGCCAGGCTTAGAGCCCTACTAGTCAACAAAATACAAAGGACAATACAGAAGAGCTATAATAACACACAAAGTAAGCCCCCGGTCCTCCCCCAATATAAACAAGCTTGTGAGTTTGCAAATTATACCACCATTATTGACGATTTAACAAACTCATTAGTTTTGTAAAATTAGAAGCAAGACTAGGTAAATAAATATGGGGTGGGATGAATTTCCAAGGTTTAAGTTGAATAATCAAAGCCAAAGTATAGTTGCCAAATTATAAAGTGGACCTATTAAAGTGGCAGAACACTATATGCTCTACCAGTCAGCAAAGTGATGTACAAGTACTGTCCCGTTTCAGATCTGAAAAGAACAGAACACAATACTTTAAAAACTGATAACTCTGCTGTTGGCAAATTCATGAAGACAAGTCTACAACTTGTAGACTTGTCTACAAGATTGCAGTTGGCAAAAAACACAAAAATGTTCTAACTTATTTTTACTAAATTCTGTCGCCGAATATTTTTTTCTTCTTAATTTATGGTGTCAGAATGTGCTTGGGGTGGGGATGGGTGGGAGTGGGGGCAGGTTGGGGTTGCATCATTCCTGGTGCTCGCATTGTCTGACTAATGAGATATATAGTCCTGTTGTATATAAGTCCATAAAGATTATGCATCAAATTATCTCCTCGCACTTCAAGTTATTATTGTTTTATGTAGTGACATATGCTTTTTTCATGACTATACAGTGCGTATCAATACAAACGGGACAGATTTGAAAAGTCTATATTTTTTTTCCTTCAAATTATGATGTCTATATTTTGGTGTTAATAGGTGCTCTAAGGTCTTATCTTTCAAATGATATTAAAGAACTTGAGTTTTTTTCATGCTTGAGCGAACACGGGACGTTTTTGTCTGGGGTTAAAAAGGAGGCTTGCGCCAAAATGGCATAAAATTATAAATATGATGATCGGACTTCTTGCTAATTAGCAGACTTCCTCTTAACCTTTTTATTATCTTTGCCATAATTTTCAAATGATGCGGTCAAAATTCATTTACAGGTCTATTTATTTGCTTGAATTGTTATGTTGTTGTTTCTTTTTAATATGCTTTCTGTTAGCTTTGAATATTCCTTCTTCAAGCTAAAACAATTTTGTTTCAACCGAAGTATGGGAGAGCGTGGATTTTTTTTCAAATCCATTCATTGTGTGCTACAAAGGTTATGGTGCCTTTTGAACAGTGCCACACAGATGGATGGGGGCTCGGGAAGCCCCCCCCCCCCTGAATTAAAAAAAATAATGACCAAGAAAAAAAAGTGGACAGGAAATAAAAGGAAAGATAGAAAGTAAAATTATTTTCTGAATATTATGTCAAAATCTATCACAAAATTTGATATTGTAATAAAAAAGTGGGAATATTTGCGTGCTCATTTCGCTCGCTCACAACTTTTTAATACATTTTACCCGATCTGCCATATCTAACTCCTTCAAAATTGACTCAATACACCATTGTCATTGAAAGACATGAATCCCTTCCTGTTTGTCCTGTCAAGCATATAATTAAACTTGGTCAAGGAATCAATGACCCCTTGAAATATAGATTCATGTCTTTTAAAGGTACATAACATAATTTGTTTCACATAATAAAAGGATTTGAATAATCACAATTTTTCCCAATTAATAATGCAAATCTTTTTGCTTGGGTTGACAAAAAAAATCTTCTTTTCTCAGTTACTTATGAAGGAAAATTGAAAGGTAAGAGAAGTTTAAATGAAAAAACAAAATTATTCAGGTAAATAAATACATTTGTAAATAAACTTTGACAGCATAATTCGAAAATTGTGGCACAGATAATGAAAAGGTCAAGAGGTAGTCTCCTGATTAGCGAGAAGTCTGATCATCATATTAATCATATTCTGCAATTCTGGCGCAAGCCTCTTTTTGAACCCCCAACATAAACGTCCCGTGTTCGCTCAAGCATGAACAAAATTTTTTTTTTATTGCATTTCAAAGATAAGACCTTAGAGCACCTATTAACACCAAAATATAGACATCACTGATAATTTGAAACAAAAATTTTATAGACTTTTCAAATCTGTCCCGTTTTTTTTTTATACGCACTGTATACTTAAAGTGATTGCCCCCTTTTAAGGCCTTAATAAAACATTTCCAGTCTGTGCTCACGTTCGCATTGGTGTGGACCGATATAGATACCGGGCTGGTATTAAATCAACACCGGCGTTTTTGCAGTGCACGAATTCATAAAGACAGTCCTTAAAATGTCCCTTTTTCTGATCGAATTATAGTGAAATAGTAAATTCCTACAAACAAGCCATAGAATGCCCCTCTTCAGGTCTGAATTTAAAAAAATTTCAGCTCGCGCTTCTCGCCCACAATATTTCATTAGTGAAATACGTATCATGTTCATGATTACAATGACCACAAAAAGTGCTTCATGTACCAGTGCAATTCTAACAGAATCAGCAAGCGTTTGGCGCTCGCATTAGATGACTATGATGAGATACGTACGCACTTCATAAATTCCAAAAGATAGTCCTTAAAATGTCCCTTTTTAGGGTTAAGTTATACCAAAAATTAAGCTCGCTCTTCGCGCTCGCATTGTTTGTTTTGTGAGACAGGCACGTATCATGATTTCAAAACTTTGCTTATAATGTCCCTTTTTAAGACTGAATATCAATCATTTTCAGCTCGCACTTCGCGCTCGCATTATTTGATCACTAAGATACATATCCGTTTAATGACACAGTCCTAAAAATGTCTCTATTAGGTCAGTATACCTGGCAATTGAGCGCGCTTCGCGCGCCCACTTAAAGACTCAAAATTGTTGCTGGTGCCCCCCCAGTGCCGTGACCCACGGTACGCCATTGTTAGCAGTAGCACTCTTGAAATTTTAATTGAGACATCTTGCACAGAAGGTCAATTAAAAATTAACAAATCTTTGATTTTGATATTATTAATGCATAATAGGGTCCGGAAGAGGGTATATCATTATACTGCAAGTTAGCAACTACGGCACACTAGCCTTTCTATTTTGATCCAAAATGTTTATTTTTACAGTGCAAATATCTTTGTATATCTTTGTATAATTTACCTTAAAGTATTCACCAAATGCCACTAATTCAATTCTAAAAATTCAAAATCTTTTAGCATGTGATTATTGTAGGGGGGGGCACATCCCCCATCAGACTCCCCCTGTGCTCACGTTTGCGCTGTCATGCCAAATTTAGTTGGCAAATTTAGCTGGTACACCCCCAACAAAATGCTTATGGCTACGGCCCTGTGTTGATGATGATGATAGTGGTGATGATGATGATGATTGTGGTGATGATGATGATGATGCGAAGTTGGCTCACTCGGTAACGCGTCTGCCCGTCGAACCAAAGATCATGGGTTCGAGTCGTGCGTTATGTGTAAACGTCTCTCCCCTGTTTCATAGATGCAGGCTATGTTACAGTGGAAAACACTCCGTCTCTCGAATAGGACGTTAAATGGAGGCCCCGTGTAGAGGAGAGTCACCACCTTTGCACGTTAAGAACCCACTGCACTATTTGAATAAGAGTAGGGGGAAACCCCTGTGTAGTGGTCCACCTGCATCCCCCCAACCAGTTATATCGGGAGGAGAGACCTGTGGGTCACAGTTCTGTGTGCGCGCCCTTCTAGGCGACCCAGATTGGCTGGCTCCTCCAAAAATGCGCCTTTGAATGTCTTTGACAGATATATGGCGCTATACAAATGCTGTGCATCATCATCATCATGATTTGGTGATGATGATTATGGTGATGGTGATGATGATAATGGTGATGATGATGACAGTGATGATGATAACAAAAATATCAATGGTCATAAAAGTCCCGTCAGAGCCAATCCTAAGGTCTTAAGGTCTTAAATTGGGGTGTGGCGGATATCATTTTTAAGAGTGAAATATTGTGAGGACAATTTAAGTATGTGAAGATAATTTCTATATTATATACGAAAGCTACGACGTTATGCGTTGACTTTGACATTATGCATTTGATGTTCAACCCGACATTTTGCGTTGGTGTGAAATTATGCGCCGCTGCGACATTATCGGTCATGTCGGTTGTAACAGGGCGCATTCAAATCAGAAACCTGTTATCATTACACATCAATCAAGGTAATATGAGGAAAATGGTGAAACCCTTTTAAACGCCTTTTCACGTTAAACATTGAGTGGATACGCGCATCTGCTCCATGATTTTACTTGCAAGCTTTTCCTTACAAAAAGTTAATTTTTTGAAAAAATAAATGAGTTCAATGACGGTAATGTGTATCATCGACTTATTAAATTTTACCTTTGATTTTCAAGTTGTTGAATAGTAGCTTCGGGTAGATTTAGTTTTCGCTTGTTCCTTTTAATCAAATTGGTACGTAATTTCTTAAAGGCTTAATCCCACTGCTCTTACGGATGCAAGGAGGATGTAAAACGGAAAAGAATCTTGCCATCCGTTGGAAAAAGCTATGCATCCGTTGTGTACTCATTGCATACGTGTAAAGGCCTGGTCACACCGCCCGAGCGTTGTTGGAGCGGTCGTGGAGCGGAGAGAAAAAAAATCATCACCGCTCGCTACCGTTCACCACCGTTTAACCAAAGTTGGCCTCCGTTAAGGCAACGCTGAATACACTCGGCCACCGCTGATGGTCCCTCCTACCGCTCCGAAAGTTTTGAGCTGCTCAGAATATTGCGAGCGGTGAGGAGCGGGCAATTTTCCGCTCCAGCAAAGTTGACTACCGCTCTAACAACGCCCAGTCAAAGTTTGGCACCGCTAGACGAAAGTTCGTGAACGCTTGGGTCCGCTAGGCCAACGCAGAAATCTTGAACGCTGGACAACCGCTGCTTCGCCAGCGTTGCTCGGCCGGTGATTAAACGGTTCTCAAACTTTGGTGGAGTGGTTGTAAGTGTTTTCCGAGCGGACATGGGATTGCTGGAACGGTGCATTCATCCATTCATTGTTAAATAATAGCAATGAAGGGATGTACTTTTGTCTACCAGAGTAATTTTGGCGAGTACAATGAGTAGCTGCATAAATAGTACACTCTCTTTGTCATCATGATCATAGGGTTCAAGGGATGGTCCGGGCTGAAAATATTTATATCTTAATAATAGAGTAGAATTCACTGAGCAACATGCTGAAAATCTTATCAAAATCGGATAACAAATAATAAAGTTATTGAAGTTTAAAGTTGGGCAATATTTAAAAAAAAACCAGTCGTCATGAATATTCATTAGGTGGGCTGATGATGTCACATCTCCACTTTCCGTTTTGTTATCTTATTACATAAAATCATAATTTTTCCATTATTTCATATTTGTGTGAATAATATGTCTCCTCTATAATGAGATAAGTTGCAGCAATAAATATCTAATACACTAAATCAGTTGTCAATCCACGTTTTCTAGTTCTTGGAAGAAAAAAATTGAATAAACCTCATTTCATATAATAAAATACAAAAGAACAAATGGAGATGTGACATCATCAGTCCACCTAATGAATATTCATGACGACTGTTTTCACAAAATATTGCTAAACTGTAAAATTCAATAACTTTGTTATTTGTTATCCGATTTTGATGAAATTTTTGGCATTTTGCTTAGTGAATTCTACTCTATTTATCAAGCTATACATACTTTCAGCCCGGACCATCCCTTTAAACCCCGTCGAGCCGACGCCCGCATGCGCAGAACTCCACTCTATCAACGCTCGAGTCACCGCTAAACCAACGCTCGCGACCGCTCGCCACCGTTAAAGCAACGCTAAAGCTACACTGGCTTCAGCGGTGCACCGCTAAGGCAACACCCATGTTTTCGATTTTTTCCCCAATTTTGCGTTGTCGAAATTCGACACTCTCCCTACCGCTCCACTACCGCTCCAACAACGCTCGGGCGGTGTGACCAGGCCTTAACATACGCTCTATCCATCAAGCATCCGTCCGCTGTGATTTCATCTGCGTAGAAAGTTTTGAGCTGCACAAAACTTATAGGCCTTTCTCATTACGCTTAAGACACCGTTCTTACTACGTTTCTAAAACTAGTTTAGTGGAAACTAGTTTAACGTGTAGTGAGGACGGTCGAAGCGATCTTCCAAACCGGTTCAGAAAACTACCTCGCTATGTAGTTTTTAAGATCGCTTTGCCTCGTTAAGGCCACCGCACACCTTACGACCCGACCAGTCGCCGACTGGCTTGCGACTGAGTGAGGGGAGATGTGACGTCACAGCGCATGTCAGCTTCAGAGTCGCAGACCGGTCAGAGACAAGTCGCAAGGAAAATCGGAAGGATTTGACATGTCGAATCCTTATGACTGGATCGCAAGCTCAATCCAAATTCCAGCCAATCAGACAGCAGAGTTGCACGACGCGTATATGATAAACAACGCGCATACGCAGTAGTAAACGCATTCTCTTTGTTGTTATGCCAAAAAGCAAAAAGCGCATGCGTGAGTCGCAGATCGGATCGCAAGGTGTGCGGTGTCGAGGCTTATGACTGCCTTGCGATTCATCTCCCCTCACTGAGTCGCAAGCCAGTCGGCGACCGGTCGGGTCGTAAGGTGTGCGGTGGCCTTTAAACCGGTTTTAGCGTGAGGACACAACCGTTCTTCGGGAAGCGATCTTCGCACATTTTGAGCGCGCTACACAGGTAATACGCTGCGGTTTCGAATTTCGCGCGAAACATGTCACCCCACTGAGAGCGTTTCCATAGCAACAAGATCGCTTTACGTGAAGTGATTTTGAAGACCATTTTCGTGTGATCAAGTGGGAACGCTGGCAAAGCGATCTTCCAAACAGGTTTCCTGAATCGATTTCCAGTAAACTAGTTTTAGAAAACGTAATGAGAACGGCCTCTACGTATGAACTTTCTTCAGCCGGTAAGATGTAAATCCGCAACATATACGAGCAACAAACGTTCCATGTCCGTTATCATCGGTTAAACGTCCGCTGTATCCTTTCTGCATCCTCTGGGCATCCTCGCAACTCAGATCCATTGAAGCTGAACAACGGATATAGGGAGGAAAGATAAGGTACATTGAACGTCTATACGTCGTTAGTAGCATGGAAATAGAAAGGATGTAAGCGTATATGCATCTCGTAAATAAAGTATTTAAAACCCCCGATAACCCCTTTAGAGCTGTCATCCACTTCCATCCGTTTTCGCCCGCAAGGTTTCATATGAACAACCGCGCTACGTACTACACACGTCCGTTCTTTTCCGTTATGTTTTCGCAATGGAGCGACCTGCGAAATTTTGCTCGTCCGCTGTGTCCTTTATGAAAACGGTTTGCATCCGTCGGCCAGTGGGACCAGGCCTTTATCATTATCACCTTCATCTATGCCATATTGTTATCATTGCCTCTTTTAAATGCGAACTATCTCTGATTATAAACTCATCTTATTGAATGTTTATAAACTGTGTTTGAAAAGTATTTCTTTTGTCACTCTGTTCCTCCGAATTCCAAACAGGGGGAGCGTTTTGAGAAGATGATCAAAGGGGCCTCAAACTTCATCCAGAGTGTAGTACCTGATAATAATTACGTGGGCATCGTCGAGTTCAGTGACTCATCCACAGTTAATTCTTACATGACTCAATTAACGAGTGTTTCATCAAGGTCTGAATTAGAATCACGGTTACCTAGGTATGCCGATGGCAGTACGTGTATTGGATGCGGAATTCGCAAGGGTATTGAGGTGCGCATCTTTCGTCTGTCTTCGATATAATTAATTTCAATTTCTTTTCTTTTTTCTATAATCAAAATATAATGCAGTTGTCCACGCACTACATGTACTCTGCCATTTTTTTTTCTTTAAAAATTTTCTTTAAAAATAAATCTAAACTATAATTGAAATCACAGTATTAAAATTTGTTCAAATATCAAGATGTCAGATGAACATCTGCACATTCATTCAGACTTTATTAAAAATCATTAAAGTAATCATGAATTAACTAGAAATAGATTGTATCAATCTGCACTTATCAACATTTAATGTCAAAGTGTTATGTTGCTTATATGAAAATTGTCTTCGTTACAGGTCCGAACTGTAAATAAAAAAGGAAATAAAGGCTTACATTGCAGCTTATAAAACTGTCTTTGAGGAAGCTTACAGTGAATGAATAAGAATATTCTGAAGAGTGAAAATTATATTTAAGACCATTTTACATCTTGAATAAGATGCTTATGGTAGCTTTAATTTGTTCATAATTCATTGTGGGCAACCAATATCACTTGAGGGTAGGGACAGTGTATGCGCCATGGATTCCCAAGCCTATCGAACGGGCTACACCCCCACGCTACCGCCGACTGACAAAGCGATATATGTCTTAGTCTTGAAGATTCTAACACGGGCATTGTATGCCTTTAAATTAAGTTCCAGATTATTTTCAACCCAACATGCTTAGCTACTTGTGTCACTCATTTCCATGGAAGCGTAAAAGTGCCACCCAGATGTTCATTATAATCATCTCGCCATGTCTACATCTCTTAGGGAAAAGGATAAGATAACGAGATCTCGGATCTCATCATGTCTACATCCCGTGTAAGAGATGATCAGGTGACAACATCTTGGATCTCGCCATGTCTACATCTGTTGGAAGAAATAATCAGATGGCAAGATTTTGGATCTCTCCATGTCTAAATCTTTTAGAAGAGATGATCAAATGGCAAGATATTGGATCCAAGATCTTCCATCTGATTATCTTTTCTAAAAGATGTAGACATGGCGAGATCCAAGATGTTGCAATCTGATCATCTTTCCCACAGGATGTGGGACGGATTGGAAAATGACGAGATGGTTATATGAACATCTAGGTGGCGCTTTTAAGCTTCCATACATTTTCATCTACCAAATTACCAAACCTTTTCATCTTATAATAGTTCACACTTTTTACGTTATAATCCATTTACAAATGTGCTCAAAGGTTGCTCAATACAATGGAACGGATTCCCGTGGCGCCTATCTCATACTCCTCAGCGACGGATTGGAAAATGAGGAACCATATATAGCGGACACTCTGGGAGATATCGAAAGTTCAGGTGTTATTTTACACACAATCGCCCTTTATCAAGCCGATACTCAGATGGAGGAACTGGCCCAGATGACAGGCGGTACATCGTATACCTGTCCTGATGGTGGCAGCGCACAGTGCGTCATCTCTGCTTTTGTGTCAATAATAGCTCTCAGGCCTCAAAGTATTCCTGATTCTGCACCAATACAGGTTAGAAAATTCGGCATTCAATCAATACTATCATGCCATTGTCACTATATTACATTTTATATCATCATATCATTTCCGTACGCAGCTGAGCCGCGGCAGGGAGTGTGTAGGGGCGGATCCAGCTTTCGCCAATACTGGGGGGGGGGCGATTTTTTTCTATCCATATTTTCCCCGATCGGCTGCTCAAAGTTGATTTTTGTTTGTTTCTTTGAAGGGGATAGTCCTACAATCACCTTTTTTAGCTCTATTCTCATAAAACAACATAAATAAAAATCTCATAAGCCCACTTTGAATGGTGCGAGCGCGAAGCGTGAGCTAAAATGTGGGGGAAATTCATGTCTTTTGTCCTGAAAATTTTACATTCTGGGCAATGTTTGTGATCCTGAACAAGATGCATATGTAACTAGATAATTACTGCGAAGTGCGAGCAGAAATTTTTAATGTTTGTTCTGGCCTGATCTTAAAGGGACATTTTAAGGAATTTTTGCAGGTGACCATGAAGACAATAATGCGAACGCGATCTAAAAACAGACATTCTAAAAAAGGGTCAATTTAGTCACTATTTCAAGAACTGTGTAGCAAAATTGTTCAGATGTGGATCGCACTTAATAATGATGCAAGCGCGAAGCGCGGGCTTATATATTTTTTATTATTATTTTGACCCAGGATTCTAAGGACATTGTGTCATCATATAAACATGATGAATATTTTCCTATTTCTATTCCTAAGCGCGAAATGAAACTTGTCGCTATACCATTCTAAAAAAAAAAGGGGGGGACAATTCAGGTATTAGAAATGATTCATGAAAATGTTATCTTATTCATGAATCTAATAAGCCTAATGAAAGCTCGAAATTTGTTAATATTATGGCCCGAAACTGGGTATTTTGAGCGCTTTTATAACTATGAATAGGATGCATGGGTCAATATATGTCTCACAATTAATGCAAGCGCAATTCGCCAGGTGAAATTGTTGATAAACTTCCATGACACGGGTATTTTAAGTAGTTTGTTATAGAATTAATATAGATGTATACATAACCTACCAATAAAAATGGGAGCGCGCAGCGCACGCTCATACGTTTTGACAATCAGACCTGAAAAGGGATATTTAAGGAATACACAAAGACAATAAGGTACTTTACTTGTCAAATCAAATAATGCAAGCGCGTAGCGCGAGGGAAATGTTGATATTAAGACCATAAAACTGACATTTTACTGAGCACGTTCTTAAATGAATTACTAAATTAAACAAAATAATGAAAGCTCGACGTCCGAGCTTAAATATGTTTTGTATATTAACTTAAAAACTGAATAGTTTACACTCGCGAAGCGCGAGCGAAAATTTTATGTAGTGATATAATTTTTTTTCCCAAGTCTTCCCCTCACCTTATTTTATTCACTCGTCTTCCTCCTCTCATTTTTCCTTTTCCCTTTCCCTTCTCTCCTTCTCCTTCTTTTTCTTTTTTTTTTGCTCCGCCAATAGAGGGGGGGGGGGGCCTCAAGCACCCCTTTGGATCCGCCTATGCGATGTCTGAGCTGAAACACGTTTTGTATATTGGTTTCAAAACTTGACATTTTATTTAGTGATGTGAAATACTTTTTGTGTGTGTTTTCTAAGTCTGCCCCTCACCTTATTTTATTCACTTCGTCTTCCTCCTCTTTTTCCTCCTTTCTTTTCCCTTTCCCTTTTTTTCTTCTTTCCTCCTTTTTTATCCTTTTTTTTTGCTCCGCCAAGAGGGAGGCCCGGGCCCCTCGCCCCTGGATCCGCCTATGAGTGTGGACAGTTGCCTCCCCCAAGAGATGTTGAAAACTTACATTTTTTACTGATATTTTTCACAAAATTCTTTTTAAACAGTGCACGAAACCGTTCCATTTCACCTTAGAAATGCAAAATGCATCCTCCCGCTGAGAGGAGTTCCGACACTGGCAAGCACCTCCCCGTGTGCAAACCAGTCTACGCCCTTGTTTTCTAATCTTACACAATAATCATTTGTTTTCCACCTTATAGACTTGGGTAGACTTTATATTTCAGCACTTCACATTTATAAATGTCATAACAGATTTTGTGATATTCCATTTCCCTCTAATTTTGATAGAAAAGAATTGAACATTTCGGAGGTAACATTGATCAGAAATCACAATTAACCATGAAAAACAGCCCTGCCACTAGGTCGTTGATTGAGTCGGTGAATAATATTATTGCTTTCATGGTCGATCTAAGAAAATAAATAAATAATATAGCATTTGTTTCGCCCACGTATCCACCTTGCTAGGTGCTCAAGGCGCTCCTATATTACCCCGGCTAAGCTAGTCTACCGATTCTGGTGCGCACAGCTTTTGAGGACTTACTTCCTGCCGGTACCCATTTACCTCACGTGGGTCGAGTGCAGCACAGTGTGGATAAATTTCTTCCTGAAGGAAAACACGCCATGGTTAGGATTCGAACCCACGACCCTCTGTTTGAAAGGCGAGAGTCAGAACCACTAGACCACGACGCACCCAGAAGAAGATTATATTCATGATATCGCTTTACACACCCTTGCAGGTTGTAAGTTCATCGATCGCAGTAGACTCTGGTAAGATCGAGACCACCACGATCATGATCGATGCTTCTCTAGGATTGGATACTATCATGACATTCACATGGGCGGCTAACCCCATCATCACCGTTGCAGTGATAGGACCAGACGGAACCAGTTTAGACAGCAGCGATCCAGAATATGATATCGATACGAGCTCGAAAATAATAACCATCACAATCGGAGATGCAGAGGTACGATAACTCGATTAGAAAAGATAAGTCTGAAGTGTATACAGGCCCTGTTAGTGTAGAGGGCGTGCCTTGGAGTTGGTATTGATTAATTGATTGATTTTACTCCCCAAGTATAACACATGACATGCAAATGTAAGGTTTGGAGTATCGAAATACTTGAAAGGATACTCCATGAAAGCCGACTTGGTTGTACAAAAAACCTATTAATATTTAAAAATGGAGTGTTAATTTAGCACTTAATGTCCTTGTATAGTGACTGTACTTTGAGTGCTGATTTTCTAGTTCAAATTTGAATGACTAAATCAGCACTCAAAGTGCAGTCACTATACAAGGACATTAAGTGCTAAATACGCACTTCGTTTTTTGAGTGTAGGCCTTTTTTCTCTGGTAATGACGATGTTCAACAGAATGAAGACTAGTAAAATATATATACAAAATGATATTTGACCGAAGGCAAGATGAATACTACATGCATATTTTTTTAAAGCTATGATTAATTTTCTTTCCTTTTTACTGTTTCATTTTAAGGCTGGTTTGTGGGACATTGAAATCAGTAACACATACAACGTTAACAGTCTTCCAGAAGAAGTTAGTATAAACGTGATCTCCAAACCTCGTTCGGAAGAAGTTTATCCGCCGGTTGTCAATAGTTTCTTGGGAGCAAAGGTATAATATACGTTCGGAAAATTATTTCTTTTAATGCTCACTTCTTCTGTCTTTAATTTCTTTTATTTTTTATTGCCTCATTCAGTCTCCAAGGGCCTGTTTCATAAAACTTCTTGTGATAACAAATTCACAATAAAAGATAAAAACTTTTGAATTCTTTCAATCTGATTAGCTGGTTCATTTCTGGTTTTGATTTTTTTTTTATCCTTTTAGCAATATATAGCATATATAGCAAACAAAATATATAGCATATTTCAGTTAAATCTAATATGAAAAGCACTCACTTTTTTTTACAATTTCTTTTCAGTTAATACTTGTCCAAGCGACCTTGCCTTTCCCCCATTTCCTTTATAATTGAGCATATTATCTTCATTTTGCGACAATACCTGTCGACCCATGAAACGGGTGATACCGGATACTTTTTTGTGCCAGACTGAAAGTATTGCACCTCTGAATAAGTTTACATTATGTTTTGAGTCCGGAAACCTTTAACAAATAAATCCGGCATCTGTTCTAAGCTGATCCTCGTCTAACCTTTTCCATTGATGATTCAGTCTCAAGTGGGTGCTTTCATGTTGATTATCACCATGATTAACGCTCTATGATTCCGGGGGGGGGGGGACACTTACATTCACGAGAGGACAAAAACACGTAAAAAGGATGTCTTTTTCAAGATAGGACACGTTACGTACGTAACGTAATAAGGGTGTCAAAACACTAAAATAAAAATAAAATCGCTAGCTAGGAAAGCTACGTGTTTATAGGGTCAAATTTTCGCGCGTATAAAAAAGACTAAAATGTTTTATAAAGGATTTTTTTTTGCCCCAACAGTCAACTCTACGTGTTTAAATTTAGAGTCTGATTTGCGCGAGGTGTGGGAGGTGGGGCCATACTAAATTCAATGATCTACATGTAGGTAAAGGTAACCGACGTCCGTGACATATATAAATTGAAATATCGCTGTACTTGTTAAGGGGTTCAATTCAGGGAATACTTGCCAAGGGTATCATTTTGTTTCCAATACTTGTTGAGGGTAATAATAATAATAGTCAGTTCTTGTATAGCGCATAACACAATATGAATTACGTCTCTATGCGCTTCCAAAGGACTTGGAAATTATTTCCCGTTCGGAAAGTGTAGGGTTTTACACGCCAATACTTGTTAAGGGGTGCATTTTCAGAATATGGAAAATACTTGTTTAGGGTGCTTTTCGAGACCCCATGGTTGCGCATGGTATCCACTCGTCAATGGAAGTGGCCCCCGGGGTCTATAATTAGAGAATCCTTGGTGATATTGTCTCTCAGCTTGCATCTAGCGATATGCTTTCAGTAAAGTATGATATTGTCGTAATGGTATTCATGTGACATCATTTGTAAATGTAAGGGTGTGACTGTATATATGCTCAAGTATTAACTTTCAAATCTGATATCAACTCCCACCCATTTAGATAGTAAACTACACGTCATTCCCCTTGGTAGAGGTCTATGCCTATGTTCATACCAACTTCCAACCGGTGATCGATGCGACGGTGATTGCTACAGTAGAGAGCACAACATCAGGGAATATGACAACCATCCCACTCCGGGATAATGGACTAGGTTAGTAAAAAAAGAGTCTGAGTTGTCAGAAATTCAGTTTTAAAGTTGTTTATACGATTTCAAAAGACACATGATTATCATAGTTAGAGCTAGGTACACACAGGCTTTTAACAAATTTAGGGAACCGTTAATTTAGCTTACAAGAAAACAGATTAATCTTCACTATGATCATGACTACACTAGCTGCATTGAAGGTGTTGAAACAGTAACTTATGAGGGTTTGTGTGAGAGGGAGGGGTGTTTGTGATGACTTATAGGCCTATACGTCTGGACACATTTTAATTTATTTTTACCTATCAACCGAGGACGTCATCGGTTCAGTTATCATGCCAATCGATTCCTCATCTCATTTTGTAAGCCGTGTCATATATAGTTAACGCATAATTTGTTAAAAAGATCCATTCGACCAATTAGACCCAAGTCCTGTGTGTGTATAGGGTACGAAGTGTCTTCGATTAGCGGACTGTATGCCCACGTTGTGTCTGAAAAATGAGCCCGATTAGCGGATTGAATTATAAATTTTGAGTGTATGAGACCGCATACACATGTCCCCACTTTGTTGAATAAGTGATAAATGGGTCTCCGGTTGTCCAATTACTAGAATATGTGTGTGTGGGTGAATGTGTGAGTTTGGGGTATACATTTAACAGTTTAAAAAAAAAACACGTTGGAATATTATTTGTGTGCCTGTAAAATGTACTTGTGCCTCTCCCCGAAGTAGGCCTGTTAAATCCAGGAAAATTCCCAACTTAAGAGGATAATGAATAACTATGGCAGTAAAAACACACATCTATAGAACGCTGGTTTTCAAGTTGATGTAATCATGTTTAGATATTACCTTTTTTATTATCGTTATTTATTTATTTATTATTATAATTTTTTACTTTTTGTGCTTTTCATTTACTATAGTAAGTCATCAGCTTGGTGGATTTTTGTTACCTCAATGGAACTGTTTAGTCTTCCATATAGAAAGAAAAATTGTAATGATTATTGTCATTTAGAAGCATTTTCTACAGTGTACTAGTATATCCAAATAATCTTCAAAAGGGTAATGAAAAGTATAGAGTCGTGTGTAAATCAAAATAATATCATCAATTATATTTTTGTTCATGAACTATGTTATATGACATGTAAACATTTTTTTTATATATTGAGATTACTGCCTGCATGTGAGATTAACTAAGAAAATGTACAAATAACTAGATTTTAAAAAGGTAAATTGTATGAAAAAAATCCATAAGCATTGCAGAAACAAAGTTCGCCAAAAAATTTGACCTTCGTCTCCTTCACACTTTTCAGGAGCTGATTTGATCACTGGTGACGGTATTTACTCGGCTTATTTCCTGGACTTCTCTTCAAATGGACGATATGGCGTCAAGGTAGATGTAAATGGAAAAACAACATCTTCATCAAATGGTGAGTTTTGTATACTTTACCAATTTGAACTTCGCGCGGATCATCAGTGACAACTCTGAAATAAAATAAAGTTTGCTCAAAAGAAATCGTTTTCGAAAGTTATTTTTGTGTGTTACACTCTGTAAAATTTGTTCAATTCAATTGAAGTGAACATTTATTTTCTTACAATTTGACATTTCTAATATAAATAAAGCAAAAACCAATATAGAACAAACACAATTAATATGAATACCATATTTAAATCATAATGGAAGAAAGCTAAAAACCCAGAAAGGTTGGTATTTTTTTACCTCCTGGAAAGAAATATGTCAAAAACACTGGCGTACCTAGGATTTTTCAGAAGGGGGGCAATTTTTTTGGAGGATATTTCGTCCGCGAAAAATTTAGACAAGCAAAAAAAAAAGAAAAGAAAGGTCTTCAACCACAAATAAAGGATTTCTTAGCACAAAAAAAATTGACAAGCAAAAATATAGGAAAAAAAGGTCTTCACGTTCTCGTCAGGGGGGGGGGCAGGGATACGTTCCTTGCATGAGTTGTGACTCGTCAGGGGGGCAGTCTGCCCCCCTGCCCCCCCCCCCCCCTTAGGTACGCTAGTGGTCAATATATATATATATATAATTATGATTGCTTGTGTTGAGAAAACCTTATATCACATTAAGGATTTTCTTTCAAGGAAGAAGTGATTGTTGTACCAAATTATTAATTGAATCAAACCAATATTTGTTTAGATAATGTGCTATATGTAGACGCTGTGATATCTGTTTTCTTTGTTCTTGTTCCAGTTGGTCTGAAATCGAAACGAGATACAGGAACACCATCATCGTTGCAAGGCTTCCAGCGTACAACTACGGCGGGTGTCTTCCAAGTCGAAAACTACTCCCCGGATCTTAATGTTGACATCTTGGCACCATCTAAGATCACTGACTTCACGAGCGTTGAGAGAACTTACGATGAGAATAGAAATGTAACATTGGTATGGACAGCTGTAGGGGATGATTTGGATCAAGGGACGGGTAAGATGCAGCACCCTTCTTTACCACTTTGGCCTGTATTCTGAAGTCAGGTTTAAAGTTGTAGTTTAACTATAAGGAAAGCAAGTTGTTACATAAATATCCAACAGTTCAATGAGGTTCAATGTACCAGCTCATTTGACTCCCTAAACATTATCAACTGCCTGGGAAGGTATGTGTGTATTTGAGTTTTGTCAGACGTGTATCAATCAGATATGATTATTTACGTCTGGGACCGACCTATAACGTCACCATCCGAAAGACGTAAGGATAAGTAAGACAATTGTCTTCACCATTAAATAATTAGTGAAGAGCACAGTTAACATGAGAAGCATTCACTGTAAAACAGAATTTTGAAACGTTTGGCTTCCAATAATTTTAGCAGAGACTTAGACCATGATCTAATTTAAACCTGACTTCAGAATACGGGTGTGGGAGTAAATGGCCAACTGTGTTTATTAACATTACAAAGTTACAAAGAGTGTATTCTGAAATTTTCATTCGATTCTGTGATTGAGAAACAAACGTTTTATCACAAAGAAGACAATCATATCAATTTTGTCGACCTGACCCCAAATTTTCAAATGTAAACTCACAAAATGCATCCATTGAAACACGCTTTTGTTTGCTCTTATTCACATTTACATCATCATTCATCATAATTCAGAAATAAACTGCAATAGTAACCAACACTTATGGGAGGATATTTATGAACTTTATTAAAGAGAATAGAACTTTGCAGGAAAAAAAGATATGTATTTTTATTATGAAGGTGACAATCATGAAAATATTGTTAAACAGTTCAATAAAGAATACATCCTCGATCTTAAAGAGTATTTCATTTGTTTTGTATTATTTTGTACAGTACTTTATAGGTTTTTTTTTTCTTTTTCTACACAGCTGCCTCTTACGAGCTCCATTTCTCAGATAACTTTACCCAACTCCGAACCAACTTTACCTCTACTTCTGCCATTACCGATACAGATCTCATAGTCGGTAACCTCTCTCAAGTCGCTTCTTCTGGAAATCTTGAATCCATCTCGTTTCTTCTGCCGGGTGAAGACTCAGATGCTATCTTTTATTTTATGATAAGAGCCTGGGATGAGGCTGGCAACGCGGGTCCTATTTCCAACATTGTGTCCGTTTCATTACGTCGGCTCCCTCCAACCACCATGGCGCCGACTTCCAAATCACCAGCAAGATTAGAGTTATATATCATATTTATCATTGCAATTTCCTGTATCGTGTTCTTGGCTTTACTCGCTATTTCCATCGCCATTAGTGTGATCTATAGTCGTCGCAACCCCAAGAGCCCAACTGGAACGAATGATAATGCTCATATCAATCATGCTTATAAAAATTCCGAAACGTGTTGAAAGTGAGTCATTCATTCGCCCGACGTCCAATTTAAATATATATCCAAGTTTTGATGATGCAGATTTGTATACAAGAAGAATTCTGTACATTAACAATAACATTTCAAACACTAATCACCATAGCAATTATGTACATAAATACCACACACGTTTACCACATTTACAGTAACCAAATAACATTTTTGTGATAGGTGGATATATATATATATATATATATATTAAACGGGGTTTAAACGGGCTTTTAACTATATATATATATATTGAAACCATATTAAAAAAAGCATATTACTGTTACTCTGTAATTACAATACCCTCGTATTTTCAAACCATTGCATTTTGTTTTTATTATTGTAAAACATGTTGTTATAATAACAACGCCAAATCTTTCAATATATTCTTGCAGACACGATACAGCTTTTTGTGGATTTTTTTTCTGAAACGGGCTTTAAACTATCATGGATTTTGTAGTCAACCTAGGCTGAAGATGTTTTCATATTGTTTTAGATTTTACCAGTCATATCATTTATGCAATGTCATCCGTTTATTAATATTTGCAAAATGGATATCAATGATACCCGCTGCAGTCACCGAGTCACGTGATTGACTGGATCAACATCTAGGATGAAGATCGCTCGTTCTTCAGATGTGTTACCCATCATTATCTTGATGATTATTTTCGTTGTACTTCGTTGAGTCCTATTTATTTAATTGTATTTACCGATCACAAAACGTGTTTACTTATACTCCTATATCTGAATACCAGGCGCGTTTTTAGGGGGGGCGCAGTGCTGGGGGCGCTTTGGGTACTGAAGCCTCCCCCCCAAAAAAAAAAAAATACATAAAAATAGATCCTATATTCGTATGATTGATTAATGCAGTATTCCATTCATGTTGTGCTATAAATCAAAGTTTTCACTATTCAAATTCGAAAATTTTCTCGGTCGGTCGTTAAACGCTCCCTCACAAATTACATTAATGCTCTCTTAAAGTGCGAGTATCTGGAGTCAATGATCTCTTGCAATACAGTAGACTGCCTTGCAATTTTTCTCAAAATTAACCTCCATAACTGACCTGGGGGGTGTTTCACAAAGATTTAAGTATGACTTAGAGTCGCACCTAAATGCCTAGTTGTGCGCGATATAAAAGCCATGACCACATTGGTCAGGGGCCCGTTGCAGAAAGAGTTGCAATAAATCGCAACACCAAAAATCAAGCGCAACTTGATTTTCAACCAATCAACAGCGCGCATTTTTGACTTGCGTTTAAACGCAACTCTTTCTGCAACGGGCCCCAGATCATGCAAAGAGCGTATTGATCAATTAGATTGTGCGTTGCATTTCAGATACGCGTCGGCATTTAAGTGCGATTTAAGTCATACTTAAATCTTTGTGAAACACCCCCCAGGCACCACAAAACCCACAAAGAGTCGCCAGAAATTAAATTTTAGTTAAATAGCCCTTGTGAAAGAGAAGATTCTAAGCTTATAACTCATTAACAATGATTGATCATAACCCTCTCAAGTAAGAGGAAAATGCTCACTACCATGGAACACTCCTTTTGATAAAAAGGGGATTAACAATCACTTGTCTATTGAAGAGCACTTACTCTTCGACTATTGTGTATTGTACACAAAAGGAAGATTAAAAATAAGTAGAATTTCATTAGTAGGAATGATCAGATTGCCCCCAAAGTTCACACACTGATTACGTACATCCCATCCATTAGTGTAAACCTAAACAAGTATCAATGTTACATCTCATCCTGTCTTGAATTTATAGGGGTTCAAAGAGATATGAATATTCAGGTATTCGTGAAAAAAAATGATTACAATTAACTCAAAAAGACAAAAGAGTCAAACACTCAAAAATTACTCTTTAGTTTTGTTTGGTACATCCATTTTTTTTTACAGTAAATAGGGAAGAATATCCTCTTTCAGAAAACACCAAAATCTTGAATTTGAGCATTCTGACCAAAATATTTTTAATTCGCTCTAATTGAAAATCACACAGTGCTACTTTGTGTGGTTTAGTGATGCTGGGTTACTTCATCCACCAACCTCGAATATAACAATACCATGCTTTGTCAAAAGCGCTCCGAATTTTTGTCATTCTTTAGGATATAGGATATTTTGCATCAGGGAATATACTCCTTGATTGAGGCTAAACTTATTTAAAACATATAGTTTTAGTACAGGCAGGAGGGCTGACTCAGATAGGTTTCGAGAGGGGGTAAAGCAATGCACAAGATTTTCGGCGCGCTCTGAGCGCCAAATTATAATGCAGAACTTTGCACGTGAAGCACACCGAGAAATTTACAATTTTATATGTTTAATAGTATTTTTGTGTTAAGTTTCATGTTTTTTTTCCAAACAAATTTTTGCAATGGATTCTTTAATTTTCAATTTTGTCAAAATTATTGGCATGGCAAATCGATATGTTTGCCGCACCCCCAATATTTTTAAGGCGTTCGCCCTCTGCCCCCCCCCCTCCCCCCTGTCCCATGATGTAAGCAATATGTAGAATGACTATATTCTTAATACGCTATTGTGTAGACTTTTGTGTTATACAGGTCAGTGATCATTGGGTCGTATTCTTTTGCAGCCTTTGTGCATGTTGAGAATCCCATTCAATACTTTAACGATATTACAGATGTTCATTATTTCATTTATTTGGAATTTTATAAGTGCTCCAAATGCTAGATTTGATTTAAAAAAAGACTCTCACAGGTCATCATATTCCCTCGCAATGTTTTTAAGGGGTGTCATCATTGGCGGCGGAAGCCAAAAATTTTAGAGGGGACCACACAATTTTTTTGACAAGCAAAAAAAAAAAAAAAAGGTTATCAACCAAAAATTTAAGGGGGGACGCAGAAAAAAAATTGACAAACAAGCAAAATTTAGGGGGGGGACACGTCCCCCCCCCCCCCGCTTCCGCCGCCTATGGGTGTCATTGACATTAAAACCCATCTCCTCCCATGTTCTATTATACCCTTTTACGTTCAAAGTCTTAAAAAACGCTTGGAGAGAGTAATAACACAAACCCATTTCTCGATAACCAGTCATATCCCCTATATCTACATGTATAACACCCATCAGGCCATGATGCATAATAAAGATGAAGAATTCTCAATCAAACATTTTGAAAGTGTGATTTTCTTTCGCTCGGTCGCCACGCTCCCTCGCATGATATTGAAATAGTTTTTTTTTGATGGGGGAAATTGCTGCTTGGTCAGTATAAGGCTATCCAGAATAGATAATTCTCATTGTTAAAAGCAACTTCGAAAATTTATCAAGCCCCTAAAAACTTTTAGTCTAGAACCGCGCCTGCTAAATACCCAGGTAACTCAATTGGTTCTTACCTCATATCATGTTACATTCATTGTACCTAATTATTATCATGGTTATAGATCAGGCAGCTAGCCTGTAACAGACTGATGTATGAGCAGTTAACACTGCACATTTTATATCAGAATTCGATGGATTTTTTGTGCTGTATATTTTTTTTTCTGGATACATTTAAATCAACTAATTGTTGCGCATGTTACCTTTAGATCTTCATGACGAGAAACTTGATAGTCCGGAGCCCTTAATCGTATGTTATTTGGTAATGGTGGTGATTTTTTTTTACCTGATCGCTACGAAAGCATGAATGCTTGTAAGCTAGCAACCAGAGGTCCGACACCTTAAGGTCCTCTCCGATGGACCTGGTAATGAGGATTAATGCCTTACCAAAGGGCACTAGCGCACCATGTTGGAATCGATCAACCCGGGTCACTGGAATCCAAAACCCCCGATTTGTAGACTTTATATAGATTAGCATGAAACAAGTCATTCGGATGCTATATTTTCAATCATGCATATAAACTTGTCATGCGTTGTACATGTAGGCCTATTCATGAAACAAAATGGATGTTTCATCTCCATCATGGCAATCATCAAGAATAATATGTTTAAGGTGATTAATGTTATAATCTTGTTTCATTTTCATAAATAACAGGGGTCCATATAATATACACTAATGAAGTGATTTTTTTCTATCCTTTGTATTCAACAAGCTGGTAGTTTTAAAAAGTTTTTTTTTCAAGGTGATGGAGTCTTAATAACTGGAATGTACTTTTGATTCCTGGATGTTTTAATTCATAACGATTATAGCAGACAAAGATATGTAAGAGAAGAATTTCGTGTATAACCTTGCATGACAATTCCATTGAATGAAAGTTGAATTTAATAACCAAGAAGCACATTTATCAAATAATACATGGAATAAATGATAAGTGTAAAGCCAAAACAAGATTATACTTACCATGTCTACATTCAGTTGGAACTTTTAATGTGTTCGTGCATTTTGTTCGATATATATCATGAGTATCTAATCGTACTTTAGTTATGTGTGTAGACAGTGTGGGTTGTTTTCGTGTGTGTGTTTAAATATGAGGGTGCAAGTAAGACCAAGGAGATATCACATCTAACGAAGGTTTGGGGTGTGTGTGAAAGGATAGTGAAAGAGCGAGTGACATGAGATGGAGAGGAGGGGCTTATGGCATGAACGGCCCGTCATACTCGATAACGATTTTAGCTCTCTAATTGGATATAACTGTTCACTCACTCTCCCAAGTGAGTGGTGGTAAGATATGCACAAATCATTCACTCACTCGGCATGCTCGAGTGAGTGAATGAATGATGACTTATGGCATGAACGGCCCTCTGCTTGGATAAAACTGTTCACTCACTCATTCTCCCGAGTGAGTGGTGGTAAAATACGTACAAATCATTCACTCACTCGAGTGAGTAAATGAATGACGGCTTGTGGCATGAACGGCCTGTCATACATGTACGGTGTGTGTGTGTGTGTGTGGTGTGTGGGGATGCATGGGATCAAGATCAAGACAGACCTCAAACTCCGCTATTTGGAAATTTGGTTCAGCAAATTAAAATCTTAGGCGTTTATTTCTCTCTAAATGTAATAATAAAAGAAGATCTAAACTTCAAAGAGATACTAAGCAAAATAAAAAGACTTTTGGGATGGTGGAAACAAAGGGATCTAACCCTAATGGGTAAAATACAATTGTTGAAAAGTTATGCATTATCAAAATTAAATTACGTCTCGTCACTTTTAGTTGTCCCTAAGTGGTTGTTCGTTGAGGTGGAACGGATCACTTTTGAGTTTTTATGGTCAGGTAAAGACCGTATAAAGAGAAACATTATGTATCAGGATTACTCACACGGTGGGTTAAGAATGATGAATTTTAAGTTGTTCATAAAGGCCCAACGTCTAATGTGGCTGAAACGTCTATTATACGGGGAACGCAATGCTGGGTGGAAATTGTATTTTGATTTCTGTTTTAGATCACTCGGTGGGAGACTGTTATTTCTATGCGATTTTGATATTTGCAAATTAACACAGACAATGCCACAATTTTATTTTGAAATGCTGAAGGCTTGGCAAGATATGAGAAAATATAGATATACAAAAGAGGAAGTAAACCCGATTATATTTAATAATAAGAATGTATGTGTAAGAGGTAAAATGATTTTTGATATTGATCTTTATAATAAGGGAATATACACTGTAGATCATATTTTTGATAACGGGGTTGTGAGACCTGTGGCTTATTTTCAAAATCTTGGGGTAACCGCAGATGAACTGCTCCACATTATTGATATAGTACATGCTATTCCAATTACTTGGAAAAATGCCTATAGCTCTATTAAATTTATAAAGATTGACGATGAGAACTTCAATGTTAATTTGAATATCAGTAAGCTGGAAACTACTTTTGAGGTGATTAAATCAAAAATGATTTATAGTTGTTTTGTTGAAAATTTACGGGAAACTTATAATTTAACATTGAAAGATAAAAACATTAATTTGAATTTTACAGATGTTGAAATGTGTAATAGGCTTGCCCAAACCAGGAGCATAACTTTGATTAGGAAACAAAGAGAATTCCAGTTCTTACTTTTACACGGGGCGATTTATACCAAAGAACAGTTATTGAGATTTGGGTATGTTAAAGACAGTTTATGCTCTTTTTGTGGCAGAGAAACCGAATCATACATTCATATTTTTCTAAATTGTTCCAAGGTAAAACCTTTATGGGAATTTTTCATTAAATATTTCTGTATGTCTGAATTAAGAGATTTAGAATGGAGAGATATACATTTGGGATTATCTGGAAGTACGAATAGAAATAATTGTGTAAACTGTATAATCTTTTTCATCAAATATGCCATTTTCCAATCCAGAACTAATGGTCAGGTTCCTTCCTGTCATAAAATACAAAAATATATTGCGGAACGTAGGGAGGAAGAAAAATGCTTAGCTATAAAATCGGGCAAATTGAGTTTGCATGTAAAAAAATGGGAAGAACTGAAGGTGAATGAGGCAGTGAATGCAAACAGGTGTGAAGCGTCTGCTGGTGCTGTGAGTATGTAATGGTATGTCCGCGTGTGAATGCGAGTGTGCAATGGTATATGTCCGCGTGTGAATGTGAGTGCTTGCTGCCAGGGATGGGGGGGGGGGGGGGGGGGGTTTCCTATCTCCATGGTTAGCAAAATATATGTTTGAGTAGATCCAAAAAGAAAGAATATTTTGTTTGGGGTGTGGAAAAGGTTTTGTTTGTTTTATTTTGTTGATGTTGTGTTTTGTTTTGTTTTCGTGTGTGCTTTATATACAAAATCTTTATTCAGATTATTGTATACTTTCTAAGAATAAACATAGAGACTTTTTTTTTCTGTATTGTCTTACAAAAGTTGGAGGAATGAATATACATGTATAAGTACTTTTTTTTTTATTATGGGATAACCTCTTCACTTAAAAAAGTCTGTACTTTTGATTTTTCATCAT
Organism: Lytechinus pictus; assembly: GCF_037042905.1. NCBI lineage: Eukaryota > Metazoa > Echinodermata > Echinoidea > Temnopleuroida > Toxopneustidae > Lytechinus > Lytechinus pictus. The sequence continues at coordinate 25,565,649 of NC_087246.1, forward strand.
ACAATACGGTATTATTATACAGTAAATACATGTGAAATTACGAGGTTTTTGTTATTGGTATTATGGGTTATGATAATATTTGTTCGAAAAATTTATATCAAGATGTATATTATTTCATATGTTATATTGCTGTATAAGTGTACTTCACTTTAATTTGCATACATGTATTTGATTTATTACCCTTGTATATGAAAAATGTAATAGTATCTGAATAAAGGCTAAAAAAGCAAGAGAAAAAAAAAAAAAATGGGGATGATTGTGAAAGGGTGTGCTGGTGCGTGTACGCGCGTGTATTGTGAGGATATGTTTTGTGTACATGAGAGGGTCTATTTGTGCTTTTGTATCCTTATTAAGATTTTTTTTCAAAGCTCACAATTGCAAGCTCATATTTTTCATTGATTTGACCTGTACCAAATAGCATCAGCCTTGTTTTTCACTTTAATTATGTATAAAAAAAGAAGAGGGATCCATTTTCGTTTAGTCACGTCGTTTATTTCTTAAGAGATATATAAAAACGAAATGTTATTATTTAAAAATAATCTATTCTATCAATCAACGGCCTTATATATATTTCTCAAATTCAAGTCCATTATCTACTGAAAATAATAAAAAAAAAGAACTATTGTTTTGATATAGTAAACTAATTTTTATTTGTCCATATATATATTCTTTTTTTTTTTTAATGAGAGCGCCGTTAAAACCAACCAACAACAAAATTTAAAAAAATCCATAAAATTGGATAATATATACAGGTGTAGTTTTGAATTGTCTTTTACAAAATGAGATGGACCTTTACGGTACAAATAAATATGTTTGATCATAATAATAAAAAAGTGATAATATTTCTTAATTTTGCACAAATTACAATCCTTAAAATCCCAAGGATTGTGGTGCGTGCAAAAAAGTAATTCGTCCGAATTTCGCAAATGAGATTCGCAAACGTAATTATTTAGATTCTTTTGACCTTTATAGCACCCCACTTTTCCAAAACAGCATTAATAATTGTTCTTACTGTATATTTTGTGATAAGCACGTACGTGTAAATCTCAAAGTTTATTTTTATCTAATGAGGGGGTTATCCCGGGGGATAAGATGTTTCAACATAGATACAGATCTGGGAATTCCCCCTCATAAAGCTTTTCAGAGAAAATATTGACTTACTCGTTTACCACCATTTATACAAAAATACTTGATGTAGCATTGTACATTATGCATCTTCCTCTCAGGGAAATCAACATCGATTGAATCTCGGCTAACGATTTTTATGATCATGGCTACAAAAAAGGAATCCTACCATATTGAATAAAAACACTAACTAATCAGCTTTAACAATTACGTTCCAATTGATCTTTTTTTTTTTAATTGTCAGTTTAAGTCGACACCATGAAACCAGAGGCAAACCGCCAAGCAATGTATTTGAATCACCAGATTTCTTTGTTTTATTGTTTCTTAATCGTGCTGATTGGAATGGAGATCTGTCATACCCAACAGGATCCTAATCCGATCAAACTTGAGAATGGAGCATATGGAACCATTCTCATTGCTATACACAAAGATATCGAGGAAGATCCAAGAATCATTGAAAATATTAAGGTAAGATATCACCTGCTACTTCTATTGTACAGCGCTACCTATCTATCTTATCTAATTTTACTAATTTTATATGGTGTTTTCTTTGTTCGATATGTTTGTATCTTGTGATAAAGCACTTTAGAAATGAAATATAGGCTTAATCTGTACCTGTCGTTTTTGTAGGAAATATTTCGGGAAGGGTCTTCCGTCTTATTCTCCGCCACCAATCGAAAGTTTTATTTTGGAACGATCAAGATTCTAGTCCCCCATAACTGGACCAGACAACCAGAATATGAAGTTGCACAGCTGGAGGCCTATGAGAATGCTAACGTTATTGTTACAGATCAACAGTCTAACCATCGTCCTCACGTTCAGAACCCATTCTATTGTGGCCAAGAAGGACTATTTATCCAACTGTCCAAGACATTCCTGATCGACCCTGTACTACGTCAAAATCAATTTGGAGATTCTGGTGAGATATTAATGTGTTTTTATGCCTCCGCCCGTCGAAGGTGGTTGGCAAAGGCATTTAGTATCTGAATATTATATAGGGAAGAGAGAAACTTGGGGGAAAAAATCACTTTTCTAGAAAATAATCCGTATTGGGAAGGTTTTATACGAAGAGATTGAATCACGACTCTTGCTTACAAATTTTCTTCTTGCCTGAATGACGGGCACGTTCATTTGACCCCTCTAACTGTCATATGTGTTCTCCGATTATATCTTGTCAATTTCTCACTTTCGAAAAGATGATTTTTTTTTTGCCAGTGGCGTAAATCCGGTCCGACAGTGGGGGGATAATATTGACATGCAAATTCAAAAATTGGGGAACATCCAAACACGGGGATATATAACCGTGTACATAATACTAACGTCTGTCACTTATAGGCTTATAACAAAGTTATGTCGATGATTATATTGTAATGGTTTTGCTGTTGTATAAATTTTCAGTAGTTCGAAGACCGAATGGTGTCCAAAAACATCCTTCAAGTGATGCGTAATAATCACATCAAGGGCTATATACGGGGGAACAAAACATTGTACATGATGCTGCCATCTATCACTTTTGGTGATGAAAGTTAAAGGCCTATTACATATTTTTCGATGACTATTGAAATGGTTTGGTTGTGATATAAACTACAGAATTTCATTTAATCTCCTTATGCAAGGAAGCGAATCGAGTGAGCAAATTTTCAGTAGTTGGAAGACAGAATGATGTCAAAATGCGTTTTCAAGGGGTCGCAGAACATGCCATACTGCGGCAAACGTTTTTGAAAATTCGAAGCAGGCGAGCAAAAAATTTGGCCTTTTTAAAGTGCATATATCAGTGTGTGATGATTTATGCAAAAAAAATATTTAGTTTTTTTAAATATTTTTTTAACTATTTTTTTTTAGGGGGTTACCTCTATGTTTTTGTGTGTACACATACCCTCCTTCCTATTTTTTCAAAAAAAAAAAACTTACAAGCGAGCGAGTTAAGAGAGAAAAATCCACTTTTCTGACTTGATTTCATCGTATGATGCCTATAACTATAGTGATATTTTGGTAATAAATTATTATAATGAGTATGTTAATGAGCTTAATAATGATAACAAATATGCAATATAATATGAAGAATGTCATTACAATTTAAATTTGTCCCTATCTTGAAACCTGGGGGATGAGTGTTTGGATCATCCCCTCAAAAGGAAATTTGGGGGTGCACCCCCCCCCCCCCCGCTTCATAATACACCCCTGCACTTTATGGAGTGCTTAAGACTATTGATTTTGATTGACCCCCCTTTTATGTTTAATTTCGATTTATTTTAATTCATTGATATTACAATTTATATTTGCTGACGTCACCCGTTAATAATTCATGTGCGATGACAACATCGTTTTTCAAAGAAATATTTTATAATCATGAACCAATGCATTTGATTAATCAATAATAATATCGTTCTGAATACAGATAGGGTTAAATGTATGATATTGACAAAGACAAATAGTAATTAAAGGTAGAGCCTTATTACAAAAAATATTTTAAGCGTGCAGATTGATGACATTATACACGACCGCATTGGTGTTACCCGTATAGGCATTTAAATACTCTACCATCTAAAACTTTTCCACAATACATTTGATTATGTTAAACCTTCATATACCATTCCAATATTTTTTAATCAATTCTTTTGCATTTTCATATGATATATCTTTCAAAAAATGTTCATGTATTTCTTTCCTCCCAGTGTTTGATACCTCAACTATCTACGTTTGAATCCTCATGCATGATACTCGTTCCAATTATGATTGACCTAAATCATATTTTGATATCTTATAATTTTCTTAAAAGTCCCTTTGAATATGGAATAATATGCGGCCCACTCTGAAAAAACGCATGATCATAGAATACTTTAAAAATAATTAAACATTATCTTATTGATAAATATGGCAATAGTAATCATTTAATCTTCATGGAAGCTAAATTTCGCTTCACTATTTTTTTAATTTCCCTTTCCTCCCTAGCTCGTTTTGTTGACCAATCTTTCCCCAAAAATGTGAATCTTTTTTTATCTTACCTTTAATCTCTTTTATTTGTAGTGGTATTTACTTTATGATATACACTCCATAAGTCACTCCAGCCATTTTAGGAATTTCATGATTTATGGAAAAGTTATATAATATACATGTATATGTAAATATATATATATATATATATATATATATATCCACTTGGTATGGGATTGGTTGAGGTTTCCAAAAAGAGCTCAATGCCGGGGCAGAGCATATATATATATATA